>NC_064619.1:654735737-655335737 GCF_023898315.1 Schistocerca nitens
CTATTTATGAACTGTAGATTAAAACTGAAGAAACTACAAAAAAGTGGGAATTTCAGGAGATGGGACCTGGACAAACTGACAGAACCAGAGGTTGTAGGAAGTTTCAGAGAGAGCATTAGGGAACGATTGGCAGGAATAGGGGAAAGAAATACAGTAGGAGAAGAATGGGTAGCTTTGAGGGACGAAATAGTGCAAACAGCAGAGGATCGCGTAGGTAAAAAGACGAGGGCTAGTATAAATCCTTGGCTAACAGAAGATATACTGAATTTAATTGATGAAAGGAGAGGGGGCATGAATAGGAAGCAGTGGTTGGGAAGGGAGTAAGACAGAGTTGTAGCCTAACCCCGATGTTCAATCTGTATATTGAGCAAGCAGTGAAGGAAACAAGAGGAGAATTCTGAATAGGAATTAAAATCCATGGAGAAGAAATAAAAACTTTGAGGTTCACTAATGACACTGTAATTCTGTCAGAGACAGCAAAGGATCTGGGAGAGCAGTTGAACAGAATGGACAGTGTCTTTAAGATGAACATCAACAAAAGCATGAAAAGCAAAATGGAACGTAGTCGAATTAAGTCGAGTGCGGCCGGGAAATGAGCTCAGCCGGGAAATGAGCTCAGCCGGGAAATGAGCTCAGCCGGGAAATGAGCTCAGCCGGGAAATGAGCTCAGCCGGGAAATGAGCTCAGCCGGGAAATGAGCTCAGCCGGGAAATGAGCTCAGCCGGGAAATGAGCTCAGCCGGGAAATGAGCTCAGCCGGGAAATGAGCTCAGCCGGGAAATGAGCTCAGCCGGGAAATGAGCTCAGCCGGGAAATGAGCTCAGCCGGGAAATGAGCTCAGCCGGGAAATGAGCTCAGCCGGGAAATGAGCTCAGCCGGGAAATGAGCTCAGCCGGGAAATGAGCTCAGCCGGGAAATGAGCTCAGCCGGGAAATGAGCTCAGCCGGGAAATGAGCTCAGCCGGGAAATGAGCTCAGCCGGGAAATGAGCTCAGCCGGGAAATGAGCTCAGCCGGGAAATGAGCTCAGCCGGGAAATGAGCTCAGCCGGGAAATGAGCTCAGCCGGGAAATGAGCTCAGCCGGGAAATGAGCTCAGCCGGGAAATGAGCTCAGCCGGGAAATGAGCTCAGCCGGGAAATGAGCTCAGCCGGGAAATGAGCTCAGCCGGGAAATGAGCTCAGCTGGGAAATGAGTTCAGTCGGGAAATGAGTTCAGGAAATGAGACACTTACAGTAATACAAAACAACTGATGATGGTCGAAGTAGAGAGGATATAAGATTTAGATTGGCAATAGCAACGAAATTGTTTCTGAAGAAGAGAAATTTGTTGACATCAAGTATAGATTTAAGTGTCAGGAAGACGTTTCTGAAAGTATTTGTATGGAGAGTAGCCATGTATGGAAGTGAAGCATGGGTGATAAATAGTTTGGACAAGAAGAGAATAGAAGCTTTCGAAATGTGGTGCTGCAGGAGAATGCAGAAGATTAGTTGGGTAGATCGCATAACTAATGAGGAAGTATTGAATATAATTGGGAAGAAGAGAAATTTGTGGCACAACTTGACTAGAAGAAGGGATCGGTTGGTAGGTCATGTTCTGAGGCATCAAGGGATCACCAATTTAAAACTGGAGGGGAGCGTGGAGGGTAAAAATCATAGAGGAAGTCCAAGAGATAAATACACTAAGCAGATTCAGAAGGATGTAGGTTGCAGTAGGTACTGGGAGATGAATCAGCTTGCACAGAATAGAGTAGCATGGAGAGCTGCATCAAACCAGTCACTTGACTGAAGACCACAACAACATAAAAGTACAGTTCTGCACCTCTTTCTCAATACCGGAACATGTAACTGTTATCTATCTGAGCAATGAAACACAAGAACAAATATTCATTCCTGGATTTGCACATATGCTGCTCGTGTTTCATGGATGTGGGCATGCAATGCACTGAAGTTACAGAGGAATAAGTTATGTTTTGTTCTTATGATTGCAGTTTTAGTTTTCCATCATAATCACATGTGTTACAAGTCCTCATAGAAAATGGTGTCAAATTTAATCGTGACAAAACTCAACTTCACCACACTAGTATCGCCTTTCTTGCTCATGAAGTTACTACTGAGGGCATTCAGCTGACTTCCAACCAATCACTGCATGATCCCTATAATCATCTTTACAGGTTTGTGAGAACGGCAAACTTTTTCAGGTACCATATACACCATGTTGCCACTCTTGTGGATGCTTTAGCGGGCAAGAACACATCCAGAGTGAAATGGTCTGAAGTTGTGTTGCTGCCCCTATTCTTGCATCCTCTTCATATCCCTTTCTTCCCAGCGCTATGATGATTCCCCCAGTGTAGTGCTCAGAACATGTGATTCTCATATGCTCATTCCAACAATTCATCTCTCACCAGCATTGCCAAGTATCGCAAAAACATCCGCAACATCTCACTTCTCACCCCCCCCCCCCCCCAAAGATCTTTTAATCCAGATCTGTGATGATACCCTCTTCCTTGCCAATGCACACATTTCTATTACCACAGCCACTAGTGACTCCTCTATCAACACTGTGTTTCAGCAACATACAGACAATATCTCTCAGCCTCTTCACTTCTTCTCCAAGAAATTGTCCTCCTCCATCACAAATGATTTGCTTCTGACAGACAGTTATTTGCAAGTTATGAGGCAGTGAAATACTTTTGGGAAGACATTGAATGTTGCAAGGTGTAGCCCTGCTACTGACCTTTGCCCTCATCATTTTTGACATATGGACCTCATTTCTCATAACATTACAGGTGTTTGTTACATCAAAGGTGCTGATAATGTTGTCATGGACTACATGTTGAGAATTAACTCCATACTTCGCCCTTGGACCTGGACGAGCTGGCTCACTTGCAGCAACAAGACCCTGATGTACAGAATTTGTTACACGACTCATCTATGATCCTTATAGTGAAATCTTGACTCCTACCTGGGTCAGCTACTCCAGTTTTGTGTGGCACTTCTGCCGGCATCCTGCATCCCAGAGTTCCTTCTTCCCTGCAACGTACAGTCTTCAATGTCATTCATGACCTGACCCATCTGGAGATCAAATCCAGCATACACCTCCTTACCAAGTACTTTGTTTGGCCAAACATCAGAAGTGACTGCTGCACCTGGAGGAATGTGTGCATTCCCTGCCAACGTAGCAAGGTTGGTTGATGTACACTACCTTCTCTTTAGTGTTTCAACATCCCAAAAGTACATCTTCATCACATACATCTTGATCTGGTTGATACCCTTTCTCCCTTGCAAGATTTCAAACACATTCTATGATCAACTTGGATAGTAGGTGGGTGGAAAATGCCCTTCCCCTCCCCCCCCCCCCCTCCTTTCACTGACATACTGGCCGACTCAGTAGCCCATGTTTTTGTTCGCACCTGACTGGCCCACTTCAGCTGCCCATCATCCATCACTACAGGTCAGGGTTGGCAACTTGAACTGTTCATTTCTAGAAACTCTGCAGTCTATGCAGTGTTGCGAAGTTCCATACCACTGCCTGCCATGCACAGAGTAACGGACACGTGGAACACTAGCATCACGCTCCGAAAGTGTCGCTCATTGTAGTGCCCCCAGAATTTTATGAAAGTCTGGAGACACTTGTGTTCCAGCCGTTTTGAACACGCGTTATTTTAAAGCAGGGCATAAGGATGAGCATGGGATACTGCACCCATTTATTGTTTGTGCAGGCGAAACTGGAAGGGAGATAATTCGTCAGCGCTAGCAAGTGTTCAGCGCGACCTGCCAAGAATAAGCAAATACGGCCCAGAAGCTCTGTGGCCAGCTGCAAAGAGTAATGTAGCATTGTATTGTTAAAAAACAAATGGAGAGACTAGAAATAGTAACTGTTTATTAGACGTTGAACTGCTGTTGAGAGTACGTGGACTGGACGTGGATAGTCAGCCACGATAAAAGCTTGTGTATTAATTGTGTTCAAAAATGTGTAATTAACTGATTATTGGTGCCCGGTAATGTGTGGGCTTACATAATAAAGTTTAGTTGTTTTTTGTACAAAGCGGAAATAAATATGTTCTGGTGCTTTGAATGATATTTCAAGAGTAGTGTATTTTTTAAATAAGAAGAGAGAGAGGGAGAGAGTGAAAATTTCCCCTTCCTAGCAATGAAATCTTCGGAGAAGCATCCGGTGCTAGCAGAAGACATCAGCACTGCAAGAAAGCAGAACCAGCATTCTTCAACAAGTACGTCCATAAAAACGCTTAAGCTGTATAGAGAGAGCTTAACATTACACCGGGCCACCGTATCATGTGTCCTGCCAGTGGCTGGGCAGAAGCACTGCTGTGGGTCCTCTCAGGCATATCTACCACCTTCAAAGAGGATCTTCAATCATTTTTAGGCAAGATAATGTATGGTGGACATTTGGCCCATCCTGCAGAGTATGCAAAGAACTCTGCCTTCTTTCCCTCTCCCTGCCCCCCTCTGCCATACCCATATTAACCAAGCTTGTCTGCTCACTCATTTCTCACATTTTCATGCCCCTTCCGATGCCCACACATCTACACATCTCCATGCGTCTTCATTCACAGCAACCTTGCCACCTGCAGCAATATCACTCCATGACAACTCAGTTCACGTGACTTTGCAGCTCCCTTATTTGGGCCCTCACAAGGTACTGTCACAGTCTATCAACACCTTCGTTATTCTCATCAACATTAAGGCACAAACTGTATCCTTACAAAGGTTAAACCCAGCCTAGGCAATTAAGAGAGAACTCCAGTCCCATCATGCGTTGCAATTCATTGTTAGATCAGAGATTCTTTCTTCTTGTATTCTCTTCAGACTCCTCTCCCTCCCCGTATTATAGTAATCCCAGTGTTGTCCTCAGAACAAGTGACTCTCATGTGCGCATTCCAAGTAATCTCTCACCAGCACATCTGAGAGTTGCAACAATCTTTGCAACATCTCGCCATTCATCCCCAAAGATGTTTCGAACCAGATCCATGAAATTACACTCTTCCTTCTCCATAGTCCTCTCTGCTCCTTTGACAACCCAAACACTACCCACAACTTCCTTCTTAAACATTACATTTTACTGCCTCCAGTGACTCCTCTGGGAGGCTTATCATTACCATCCTCCTCCTCTTCGTGTCCTCAACTCACTCCCCCTCCCCTCACATTTCTTTATCCTGTGCAGGTCATCCTCTCCACCCCATTTTCTGGCACTAAGTACTTTCTCATAGAGTAATGGTCCAGCCTCACCTCTCTCCTGCAGCAGATACAACATGACTGGTCACACTGCCATCAAGACCTTCCTTGTGCCCTATAGTGCTGGGAGGGGGGTGAGCTTTGCAGTAACAGTTGACTCAGTGTGGGTTGACCACCATTTCTGTGACAACTAACTTCTTTCATTACTCTCAGCATGTTCTTGTTAAGCAATGTTGTGTGCCGTTTTGTATCCAATGCAATCTATATGTAAAAAGACCCCATAATAATGTCTTTATTATTTAATAGGTGCCTCCAGTACTACTGATTACAGCATAGTATTAGAGTACAAACACCACTTAGGGTTTAATACAGATCAAACTGTAGTTGTAGGTTACACGCATGTTTTGTTAAATCGTGCTTTCTGGGAACAATTTTGTGACCAGAATGTAGCAAAATTAAATATGTAACATGAAGCAGATGATCTAAATTTGAAAGAAGGCATTATCTCTAAGTCCTTTGACTGTGCAACTGACGAAAGGAAGAATACTCCGGAACTGGAAATATTTGTGGGATGTGGAATGTGGCACTGTGAGCCCAGTCAGAGCAATAAAGTGTTAAAATACAACACAGTTGAAGCCAGCAGTGAAGAGGGACTTAGAGTTAAGACATATGAGGTAAACTGACAGAAACAAGTTTCATAAAAAGGGAAAGAAAAAATTATGAATCTGCTGGAATATGCAGTAAAATGTTTGTTGATGATGTTGCAAAAGTTTGGAAAATTGTTGAAGGGAAAATGAAAATTATTTTCCAGATACTGATTGTGAAGATTGGGCAGTTCTCTGAAATAGGAAATTAATTCCATACATAACAACAGTTGTGGTAATTCCATGGGGACAGATTTAATGAAAGAATATACAGAAGCACTCTAAAGGAATTTGTGTGCTTTAGGTGGATGTGTCAGAGTTCATAATCCTGTAGTAAGAATTACTGGAAAATGTTAGCTGTTCCATGTCAATGTATGTACCCTGACTGGTGGAAGGAGAACAAATACTTGACTGCTATGGTTTTTGAAAATAAACAGAAGAATGCAGGTGGATGGGAGAATAAATATAGACTGTTCTTCAATGATAATGTAGACGTTGATAATTTGTGAGAGTATGAGGAAGGCAGGAGAAATAGACAGCCTCAACCATTTTGAATCTGAAGCTATTCAGAATGACTTACTCAGAGGAACATACAATAAGGAGATACAGAAAGAATGGATGATTTCCTTTGTATTTGTAAGGTCCAGAGTTGAATACTAATAAAGAATTTAGGGTGATGTACACAAAAGGTGTGGAGGAGGAAAAGATAACAACGGAAATTTGCAAGCACATGCAAGCATGAAAAACAGCATAGGCAGTGAGACAAGACAAAGCATTCATGTAAAGGGGAAGAATCTACATTTGTAATCAGTTTACGTTATCGTTAGCTTGAATAATATTGGATAGATATTAAAGATGGCGGCGATTGAGAAGTTTAGTGAACTTGTGTCTCCAGTTATTTCAAATTTTCAAATATTATCCGGCATCAATAGCAAGATGATGATCAACAAAAGTGCTTCGCAAAGTATCAAGTCTAGTGCCACGCACAAAAACCCGCAGTGAAAAATCATCCAGATCAAATTGTAAGTGTGTAACATGTGAAGTCCATCCTGACAAAGCAAAACTAGTTGAAACTATTAATTCGTTGCAAGAAATTGTGTGCAGATCCTTGGCAGAAAAAGTGTGAGCTGATAGACTCAAATGTCTTGAAAATGATCATAGAAAACTAAAAACCGCCAAGCAGGGCGTAAGTGAATTTGACAGAAATGAAGTGTATACAGTGGCCGGAGATTCCGTCACCATTTCAAGTTTTCCAACACATTCTGGGTGTACCAGTAATGCTAACCATAGCACAATCATTTCGTCGTCTTTAGTAATAAATTCTCCTTCCGTGCTCCAAAAAATGGTAGGCCTATCCACAAAAGATCAAATCGTGCACCATCTGAAAGAAAAGCCTGTTATTAAGCAAAATGTGGAACCTTGCCAGCCAAAACCGTCACCCGTAAACAGAAGCAGGGTAAATTCAACATTCAAGAAGACAGTTAATTTAACTAACACCACAAATGCAGCAAGAAGAATAAACGTATGTTTAATGGGTGATAGTCATCTTACAGGCCTTGCACACGAAATAAAAAGCATAAACAGTGAAGTAAATGCTTCAGGTTTTATTAAACCTGGCACTTGTCTTGACCAAGTGCTTACAACTGTAAACAATATCTCTCGAAAGACAATGAAGGAAGACTTCATTGTAATATGTGGTGGTGCAAATGACGTCGCACAAAACGATGGTTTGCATGCTGTTAATGCCCTAAAATCTGCTCTAAACCATCTACTTGACTCAAATGTCATTGTTCTCGATATTCCACACAGGTATGACTTGCCTCATTTCTCGTGTGTAAACAGAGCAGTAGCATATACAAACAGTCAATATGCAGAAATTTGCAACCGTTACGCAAATGTACAAATGGTTAACATGCAACATTTTAGTAGAGGTCTTTAGACCACTCACGGCCTTCACCTCAATCAGCGCGGAAAAAGTCACTTAGCATCCATTATTTGTGAAATCGTTGTAAACGCTAAGAACAACGTATACTCAAAACACACACATTCGAAGAATGAGTGCTCCACAACACAAGAAGAATGCAGGAATGGGTATAGACAGACGACATTGGACAAATGGCTGCTGAAAACACCAGGTAAAGCTTATTCTTCCCAGGCTCCCAGTACATGGAAACAGACCAACTTGAATAAATGGATACTGAAAAATACCGAACCCACTGTATCAACTGATATTTCTTTTTTAGGGATAAATGTATAAATGGTTCTGGTAGGGTGACACGTCCATCAAGTGTTCAACAATCCAGACTCACTTTCAAATTAATTCAGCAGAACTTTCAAAGTCTTGGAAATAAGCACAAGGAGTTGGATACCATTGCAGCAATTGATAACCCTCATGTTTTAGTTATAAGTGAACACTGGAACACAGATGAGCTAATTAGTGTATGTAAGCCACTTTCCACGATCTTTTGCTCTGCCTTCAGTAGAAAAGAGAAACGTTGCTTGTTGACATTGACAGTAAACACTGCAATAAAAATGGCTGGGTTAATATAATACTAACTGGAGATATAAACATTTTGCTGTCACATGACTCTGTATCTAAAAAATTAATGCTAATACTAGCTCAATTTAACTTAACATTCCTGATAAAGGAGCCCACTGGAGAGGTCAATAGTGGTAAAATCGTGCATTGACAACATTATAACTAACATGTCCCACTTTACATGCAGTGCATCAATTCTGAAGCTTGCCATTTCCGACCACCACACAGTACAGATATTGATAGAATCTGAAAATCTTCATGTCAATAGAAAAGAGAAACAATATGTGACAAAAAGAATCACCAATGATGACAATGTTAAAGATTTCAACAGTTTGCTGAATAGCTTACAATGGGGTGAAAAAAACAGCATTACTTTCAGTGATTTTTTCATCAGATTTTTATTATTGCTTCACTGTCTCATGTCCAGAAATGACCTTTACAGTAAATGACTGCAAAAAGATACAAAAAAGTATCTGGATAAATCATGAAGTAAAACCAGCAAGAGAGAAACTTAGACTTTTCCAATATGCAATGATAAATAATAACAATAATAATAGAC
Organism: Schistocerca nitens; assembly: GCF_023898315.1. Classification (NCBI taxonomy): domain Eukaryota; kingdom Metazoa; phylum Arthropoda; class Insecta; order Orthoptera; family Acrididae; genus Schistocerca; species Schistocerca nitens. The sequence continues at coordinate 654,744,671 of NC_064619.1, forward strand.
TAAAGGTAGAATTTAAGAACTATCAGGATTACTATAAAGATTTTCTGCTAGAAGCTAAAAGTAAATATGTAACCACAATGTTAAGAAACTCTACTAACACAGGTTTAGCTGCTTGGAAAGTAATAAATGGCTTTAGGGATTGTAAGGACAGATCAACAAGTGATTTCACTATAAACCATAAAGGGCATATCATGAAATGTCAATGTCAGATTGCAATTGTTTTTAATGAGTACTTTTCTTCTGTTGGAAAATCTGTCAATGACCATTTTAAGAATCTTCAGCATAGATATAGGGGCATTCCAATCAAACAAAGCATATACACTCCTGGAAATGGAAAAAAGAACACATTGACACCGGTGTGTCAGACCCACCATACTTGCTCCGGACACTGCGAGAGGGCTGTACAAGCAATGATCACACGCACGGCACAGCGGACACACCAGGAACCGCGGTGTTGGCCGTCGAATGGCGCTAGCTGCGCAGCATTTGTGCACCGCCGCCGTCAGTGTCAGCCAGTTTGCCGTGGCATACGGAGCTCCATCACAGTCTTTAACACTGGTAGCATGCCGCGACAGCGTGGACGTGAACCGTATGTGCAGTTGACGAACTTTGAGCGAGGGCGTATAGTGGGCATGCGGGAGGCCGGGTGGACGTACCGCCGAATTGCTCAACACGTGGGGCGTGAGGTCTCCACAGTACATCGATGTTGTCGCCAGTGATCGGCGGAAGGTGCACGTGCCCGTCGACCTGGGACCGGACCGCAGCGACGCACGGATGCACGCCAAGACCGTAGGATCCTACGCAGTGCCGTAGGGGACCGCACCGTCACTTCCCAGCAAATTAGGGACACTGTTGCTCCTGGGGTATCGGCGAGGACCATTCGCAACCGTCTCCATGAAGCTGGGCTACGGTCCCGCACACCGTTAGGCTGTCTTCCGCTCACGCCCCAACATCGTGCAGCCCGCCTCCAGTGGTGTCGCGACAGGCGTGAATGGAGGGACGAATGGAGACGTGTCGTCTTCAGCGATGAGAGTCGCTTCTGCCTTGGTGCCAATGATGGTCGTATGCGTGTTTGGCGCCGTGCAGGTGAGCGCCACAATCAGGACTGCATACGAGCGAGGCACACAGGGCCAACACCCGGCATCATGGTGTGGGGAGCGATCTCCTACACTGGCCGTACACCACTGGTGATCGTCGAGGGGACACTAAATAGTGCACGGTACATCCAAACCGTCATCGAACCCATCGTTCTACCATTCCTAGACCGGCAAGGGAACTTGCTGTTCCAACAGGACAATGCACGTCCGCATGTATCCCGTGCCACCCAACGTGCTCTAGAAGGTGTAAGTCAACTACCCTGGCCAGCAAGATCTCCGGATCTGTCCCCCATTGAGCATGTTTGGGACTGGATGAAGCGTCGTCTCACGCGGTCTGCACGTCCAGCACGAACGCTGGTCCAACTGAGGCGCCAGGTGGAAATGGCATGGCAAGCCGTTCCACAGGACTACATCCAGCATCTCTACGATCGTCTCCATGGGAGAATAGCAGCCTGCATTGCTGCGAAAGGTGGATATACACTGTACTAGTGCAGACATTGTGCATGCTCTGTTGCCTGTGTCTATGTGCCTGTGGTTCTGTCAGTGTGATCATGTGATGTATCTGACCCCAGGAATGTGTCAATAAAGTTTCCCCTTCCTGGGACAATGAATTCACGGTGTTCTTATTTCAATTTCCAGGAGTGTACTTGGCCCCAACCAATAACAAGGAAGTCAAAAACATAGTAATGTCATTAAAAAATACAAAGTCAGCAGGCTGTGATGGATTGTCTATCAGTACACTGAAAAGATGCATAGACAACATATCTGATGCCACGGCCACAGCAGTAAATGATGCAATTGCATCAGGTTGTTTCCCAGATAGTCTAAAGACAGTACAAGTAAACCCGATTTACAAGAAAGGTGATAAATCTAAAATTGAAAACTACTGCCCCATCTCAATCTTACCTGCATTTTCTAAGGTAGTTGAGAAAGTTATTTATACTAGACTAATGACATTCCTGAGTCAACACAATTTCATATTTGGAAATCAGAATAGCTTTATGAAAAACAAGTCAACATCAGTAGCAGCAGCACAATTAATAGACAAAATAATAACGGCCATAGAGAACAAGGAGTATGTAACTGGAGTGTTCCTTGATCTAGAAGAAGCTTTTGATTGTGTCAACATCACCATATTACTTGGCAAGCTGTGGAACCTGTGTATCAGAGGAACTGGCTATGAGCTAATAAAATCGTATATGAGCAACAGAAAACAATTTGTCTTGCTTAAAACAAACAGTGGGTATTACAAATCTAAAATTACTGATATCAAACAAGGAGTGCCTCAAGGTTCTGTCTTGGGACCCCTTCTTTTCTTGATTTATGTTAATGATATACAGTATTGTTCTCCTAACTGTACAAAAATATTGTATGCAGATGACACATCAATAGTGTGTAAACACAAAGGCTATGGGAGTCTGTGCAACAGTGTAACTAATGAAATAGTGAAGTATTTTAATGAAAGCAATCCAAACGTAAGTGCTTCAAAGACTGCAATGATGGAATTTAACACAAGGAAACAAACAGAATTTGACATGAAATTATCCATAGGAAATGACATTGTAAAAAAGGAAAAATGGACAAAGTTCTTGGGAATTACAATCCAGGACGGCCTCAAATGGGACATGCACATTTATTCCTTAGCATGTAAGCTGTCGAAGAATGTGTTTGCTATAAATATGATTAGCAAAGATTGTAAGTATGTGTGTGTGTACTAAAAACTGCTTATCATGCCCCATTCTCATCAAACACACTATGCTGTAGAAATATAGGGTGCAACAACTCAAGCCAACCCAAGTAAATTATTAATACTACAGAGAAAAGTTATTATAATTATTTGTGGTGCCAAACCTCGAGAATCATGTCAGAATTTGTTCCCAAAATTAGGTGTGCTTACCATTATAGGTGTATACATATTGAAAGTTATATTGCTTGTGAAAACAATAAATCCAAATTTCAACTGCACCAGTATGATACAAGGTAAAAGTTCAGATACCATGTAAATAGCCACAGAACAGCTTTATATGAAAAAAATGCACTTCATGCTGGGTTGAAGCTAGCCAATGCCTACCAAAAAATCTCAGAACCCTTCCTACTAACAAAAGATCAGCTAAAAAGAATTCTAATTGAAAACCCTTTTTATTCCCTAGACGAGAATTATAATTGTATGAAAAGTGCTTCATAAGTATATCAAGCTCATAGTTTTAAGTAACCTACAACTATTATAATGTTGATAAAAACAATATTTGTAATATTGTGATTGTATACTACCAAATGTAAAATCCATCAAAATATAAAATTTATTAATACAAACAAATCTTTAGTTTGTAATTTATAAACTGACATATTCAGAAGAATAATCTGTTTGATGTTCTGAAACTGTATTATTTCTAGGGATTGTATTTGATTATTCGATGTTGAATAAATATTATTATTATTATTATTATTTGATTACTTTCTCAGACTTTTTAGAAGTCTGGTTAAGAATGGAGTGACGCGGACCTTTATCAAGCGTCACTTCCTTTTTGCTGTACGGTACATGTTATATTGCATTTAGGAACTTTCGGGTAATTGAACATGTATCAATAATTACGGATTTCTGTAATTGTATATATATGTTTGGATGTAGCTGTATTGCATTGATGTATTGGTGGATATTGTGTGGTATGACTCCTGTAGTTGATAGTATAATTGGTATGATGTCAACTTTATCCTGATGCCACATGTCTTTGACTTCCTCAGCCAGTTGGATGTATTTTTCAATTTTTTCTCCTGTTTTCTTTTGTATATTTGTTGTATTGGGTATGGATATTTCGATTAATTGTGTTAATTTCTTCTTTTTATTGGTGAGTATGATGTCAGGTTTGTTATGTGGCGTTGTTTTATCTGTTATAATGGTTCTGTTCCAGTATAATTTGTATTCATCATTCTCCAGTACATTTTGTGGTGCATACTTGTATGTAGGAACGTGTTGTTTTATAAGTTTATGTTGTAAGGCAAGCTGTTGATGTATTATTTTTGCGACATTGTCATGTCTTCTGGGGTATTCTGTATTTGCTAGTATTGTACATCCGCTTGTGATGTGATCTACTGTTTCTATTTGTTGTTTACAAAGTCTGCATTTATCTGTTGTGGTATTGGGATCTTTAATAATATGCTTGCTGTAATACCTGGTGTTTATTGTTTGATCCTGTATTGCAATCATGAATCCTTCTGTCTCACTGTATATATTGCCTTTTCTTAGCCATGTGTTGGATGCGTCTTGATCGATGTGTGGCTGTGTTAGATGATACGGGTGCTTGCCATGTAGTGTTTTCTTTTTCCAATTTACTTTCTTCGTATTTGTTGATGTTATGTGATCTAAAGGGTTGTAGAAGTGGTTATGAAGTTGCAGTGGTGTAGCCGATGTATTTATATGAGTGATTGCCTTGTGTATTTTGCTAGTTTCTGCTCGTTCTATAAAGAATTTTCTTAAATTGTCTACCTGTCCATAGTGTAGGTTTTTTATGTCGATAAATCCCCTTCCTCCTTCCTTTCTGCTTAATGTGAATCTTTCTGTTGCTGAATGTATGTGATGTATTCTATATTTGTGGCATTGTGATCGTGTAAGTGTATTGAGTGCTTCTAGGTCTGTGTTACTCCATTTCACTACTCCAAATGAGTAGGTCAATACTGGTATGGCATAAGTGTTTATAGCTTTTGTCTTATTTCTTGCTGTCAATTCTGTTTTCAGTATTTTTGTTAGTCTTTGTCTATATTTTTCTTTTAGTTCTTCTTTAATATTTGTATTATCTATTCCTATTTTTTGCCTGTATCCTAGATATTTATAGGCATCCGTTTTTTCCATCGCTTCTATGCAGTCTCTGTGGTTAACCAATATGTAATCTTCTTGTTTAGTGTGTTTTCCCTTGACTATGCTATTTTTCTTACATTTGTCTGTTCCAAAAGCCATATTTATATCATTGCTGAATCCTTCTGTTATCTTTAGTAATTGGTTGAGTTGTTGATTGGTTGCTGCCAGTAGTTTTAGATCATCCATGTATAGCAAATGTGTGATTTTGTGTGGGTATGTTCCAGTAATATTGTATCCATAATTTGTATTATTTAGCATGTTGGATAGTGGGTTCAGAGCAAGGCAGAACCAGAAAGGACTTAATGAGTCTCCTTGGTATATTCCACGCTTAATCTGTATTGGCTGTGATGTGATATTATTAGAGTTTGTTTGGATATTAAGTGTGGTTTTCCAGTTTTTCATTACTATGTTTAGGAACTGTATCAATTTAGGATCTACTTTGTATATTTCCAGTATCTGTAGTAACCATGAGTGGGGTACACTATCAAAAGCTTTTTGGTAATCAATGTATGCATAGTGTAGTGACCTTTGTTTGGTTTTAGCTTGATATGTCACCTCTGTATCTATTATCAGTTGCTCTTTACATCCTCGTGCTCCTTTGCAACAGCCTTTTTGTTCTTCATTTATAATTTTGTTCTGTGTTGTATGTGTCATTAATTTCTGTGTAATGACTGAAGTTAATATTTTATAGATTGTTGGTAGACATGTTATGGGACGATATTTAGCTGGGTTTGCTGTGTCTGCTTGATCTTTAGGTTTCAGATAGGTTATTCCATGTGTAAGTGTATCAGGGAATGTGTATGGGTCTGCAATGTAACTGTTAAATAATTTAGTTAGATGTGAATGTGTTGAGGTGAACTTCTTTAGCCAGAAATTTGCTATTTTATCATTTCCAGGGGCTTTCCAATTGTGCGTAGAATTAATTGCTCGGGTGACTTCATGTTGCAAAATTATCACGTCAGGCATTTGTGGTATCATCTTGTATGAGTCTGTTTCTGCTTGTATCCACCGTGCATGCCTGTTATGTTGTACCGGGTTTGACCATATGTTGCTCCAGAAGTGTTCCATGTCTGTTATGTTTGGTGGATTGCCTATTTTAATGTGTGTGTTATCTATTGTCTGGTAAAATTTCTTTTGGTTTGTGTTGAATGTTTGGTTTTGTTTCCTTCTATTTTCACTTTTTTTGTATCTTCTAAATCGTTTGGCCAAAGCTTGTAATTTCTGCTTCTTTTCATCTAATTGCTCTATTGCTTCTTGTTGTGAGATTTTACCTAACCGTTTTCGTTTTTTGTCTGATATTTCATTTCTTATAAATTGTGTTAGCTGTCCGATGTCTTTTCTCAGTTTTTCTATTCTGATCTGTAGCCTGTGTTGCCATGCTGGTTTTGTGTGTTTCTTCTGTGTGTTGGTTGGTTCTGATCTCTGCCTAGTGTGTATATTTACTGTAGTGAGTGCTCCTACATAAACCAGTAGTTGTAACTCTTCCATTGTTGTATTTTCATTTATTTTGTTGTGTATGATTGTGTTGATAGTTGTTATTGTTGTTTCGACTTGTGGGTTATTTGGTGGTCTATGCAAGAATGGTCTAATGTCTGTATTTGTGTCTTTGTATTCTATATAGGTCAGCTGAAATTTCTCTTCTATATCTAACATGTGTGTCACTTCGTGTTCTATTTGTGCTTGTTCTGGTGGCTGTCTTAAGATGTCGTTTTCCTCTGATTGTTTAATTGATGTGTGTTGTTCTTTGTTTGTTTGCTCTGGGATGTTTGAGTCCATTACTGTATTTTCTTCTTCTTCTTCTGATTGCACATTATTTTGTTCTAGTATTTGTTGTACTTGTTGTTTGATGTTTTCTAATTCTGACTGGGGTATCCTGTTATTTTTGATTATTACACGGATCTGATCAGCTAGTCGTTGTTCTGTTAAAAATTTTAATTCTGGGTATCTGGTAATAAATGTTGTGTATACTTGTGATCTGTATCCAGTTGTGTTGGTTCCTAGGTTTGTTGCTTGGTAATAACAGAACATGAGGTGTCGATTAACTTCATCTGACCATCTCATCCTCTGTCTTTGTTTTCCTTCTAGGGTGGTTGCAGGAAGCATATCCTGCAAAACACCTCTATTTGGATTTGAATCATTTTCTAGTCGGCTAGCAGTGTCGTTACCATTGTGGGCGGGCATAGGGTTCAAGCGTCGTCCCCGACCATGACGGCGCTTGTCCGAGGCTTCTTTAGTTCTGTCCTGAACCAAGTAATCACACTAAAAGGGGGGTTAGCCCTATTAGTGGTTTGTTCTTTTCGTCGCCTTTTACGACTGGCAGAACATACCGGAGGCCTATTCTTTTCCCGGGCCTCCACGGGGGTTATTATTATTATTATTATTATTATTATTATTATTATTATTATTATTATTAATATACTTTAAAAATGGAAAGTGACGCGGACCTTGATCAAGCATGACTTCCTTTTAACTGTACGATATATGTTACATTGCATTTAGGAACTTTCGGGTAATTGAACATGTATCAATAATTACAGATTTCTGTAGTTGTATCTATAAGTTTGGATGTAGCTGTATTGCATTGATGTACTGGTGGATATTGTGTGGTATGACTCCTGTAGTTGATAGTATAATTGGTATAATGTCCACTTTATCCTGATGCCACATGTCCTTGACTTCCACAGCCAGTTGGATGTATTTTTCAACTTTTCCGCTTGTTTTCTTCTGTATATTTGTTGTATTGGGTATGGATATTTCGATTAGTTGTGTTAATTTCTTCTTTTTATTGGTGAGTATGATGTCAGGTTTGTTATGTGGTGTTGTTTTATCTGTTATAATGGTTCTGTTCCAGTATAATTTGTATTCATCATTCTCCTGTACATTTTGTGGTGCATACTTGTATGTAGGAACGTGTTGTTTTATAAGTTTATGTTGTATGGCAAGTTGTTGATGTATTATTTTTGCTACATTGTCATGTCTTCTGGTGTATTCTGTATTTGCTAGTATTGTACATCCGCTTGTGATGTGATCTACTGTTTCTATTTGTTGTTTGCAAAGTCTGCATTTACCTGTTGTGGTATTGGGATCTTTAATATATGCTTGCTGTAATATCTGGTGTTTATTGTTTGATCCTGTATTGCAATCATGAATCCTTCCATCTCACTGTATATATTGCCTTTTCTTAGCCATGTGTTGGATGCATCTTGATCACTGTGTGGCTGTGTTAGATGATACGGGTGCTTGCCATGTAGTGTTTTCTTTTCCAATTTACTTTCTTCGTATCTGTTGATGTTATGTGATCTAAAGGGTTGTAGAAGTGGTTATGAAATTGCAATGGTGTAGCCGATGTATTTATATGAGTGATTGCTTTGTGTATTTTGCTAGTTTCTGCTCGTTCTATAAAGAATTTTCTTAAATTGTATACCTGTCCATAATGTAGGTTTTTTTATGTCGATAAATCCCCTTCCTCCTTCCTTTCTGATTAATGTGAATCTTTCTGTTGCTGAATGTATGTGATGTATACTATACTTGTGGCATTGTGATTGTGTAAGTGTATTGAGTGCTTCTAGGTCTGTGTTACTCCATTTCACTACTCCAAATGAGTAGGTCAATATTGGTATAGCATAAGTATTTATAGCTTTTGTCTTGTTTCTTGCTGGCTATTCTGTTCTCAGTATTTTTGTTAGTCTTTGTCTACATTTTTTTCTTTTAGTTCTTCTTTAATATTTGTATTATCTATTCCTATTTTTTGTCTGTATCCTAGGTATTTATAAGCATCTGTTTTTTCCATTGCTTCTATGCAGTCGCTGTGGTTATCCAGTATGTAATCTTCTTGTTTAGTGTGTTTTCCCTTGACTATGCTATTTTTCTTACATATGTCTGTTCCAAAAGCCATATGTATATCATTGCTGAATACTTCTGTTATCTTTAGTAATTGGTTGAGTTGTTGATTTGTTGCTGCCAGTAGTTTTAGATCATCCATGTATAGCAAATGTGTGATTTTGTGTGGGTATGTTCCAGTAATATTGTATCCATAATTTGTATTATTTAGCATGTTGGATAGTGGGTTCAGAGCAAGGCAGAACCAGAAAGGACTTAATGAGTCTCCTTGGTATATTCCACGCTTAATCTGTATTGGCTGTGATGTGATATTATTTGAATTTGTTTGGATATTAAGTGTGGTTTTCCAATTTTTCATTACTATGTTTAGGAGCTGTATCAATTTAGGATCTACTTTGTATATTTCCAATATTTGTAGTAACCATGGGTGGGGTACACTATCAAAAGCTTTTCGGTAATCAATGTATGCGTAGAGTAGTGACCTTTGCTTAGTTTTAGCTTGATATGTCACCTCTGCATCTATTATCAGTTGCTATTTACATCCTCGTGCTGCTTTGCAGCAGCCTTTTTGTTCTTCACTTATAATTTTGTATGTGTCATTAATTTCTGTGTAATGACTGAAGTTGATATTTTGTATATTGTTGGTAGGCATGTTATGGGGCGATATTTTGCTGGGTTTGCTGTGTCTGCTTGACCTTTAGGTTTCAGATAAGTTATTCCTTGTGTAACTGTATCGGGGACTGTGTATGGGTCTGCAATGTAACTGTTAAATAATTTATATCTTTATATATTTTTCCTATGTGGAATGTTTCTCTCTATTATGATAAATAATTTAGTTAGATGTGAATGTGTTGAGGTGAACTTCTTAGGCAGAAATTTGCTATTTTATCTTTTCCAGGGGCTTTCCAATCGTGAGTAGAATTAATTGCTTGGGTGACTTCATATTGCAAAATTATCACTTCAGGCATTTGTGGTATCATCTTGTATGTGTGTGTTACTGCTTGTATCCACCGTGCATGTCTGTCATGTTGTACCGGGTTTGACCATATGTTGCTCCAGAAGTGTTCCATGTCTGTTATGTTTCGTGGATTGTCTATTTTAATGTGTGTTATCTATTGTCTCGTAAAATTTCTTTTGGTTTGTGTTGAATGTTTCGTTTTGTTTCCTTCTATTTTAACTTTTTTTGTATCTTATAAGTCGTTTGGCCAATGCTTGTAATTTCTGCTTTTCATCTAATTGCTCTATCACTTCTTGTTGTGAGATTTTACCTAACCTTTTTCGGTTTTTGTCTGATTTCATTTCTTATAAATTGTGTTAGCTGTCCGATGTCTTTTCTCAGTTTTTCTATTATTATCTGTAGCCTGTGTTGCCATGCTGGTTTTGTGGGTTTCTTCTGTGTGTTGGTTGGTTCTGATCTCTGCCTAGTGTGTATATTTAGTGTAGTGAGTGCTCCTACATAAACCAGTAGTTGTAACTCTTCCATAGTTGTGTTTTCATTTATTTTGTTGTGTATGATTGTGCTGATAGTTGTTGTTGTTGTTGTTGTTGTTGTTGTTTCAACTTGTGGGTTATTTGGGGGTCTATGCAAGAATGGTCTAATGTCTGTATTTGTGTCTTTGTATTGTATATATGTCAACTGAAATTTTTCTTCTATATCTAACATGTGTGTCACTTCGAGTTCTATTTGTGCTTGTTCTGGTGGCTGTCTTAAGATTTCGTTTTCTCTGATTGTTTAATTGATGCGTGTTGTTCTTTCTTTGTTTGCTCTAGGATGTTTGAGTCCATTACTGTATTTTCTTCTTCTTCTGATTGCACATTATTTTGTTCCAATATGTGTTGTACTTGTTGTTTGATGTTCTTTAATTCTGACTGGGGTATCCTGTTATTTTTTATTATTACACGGATCTGATCAGCTAGTCGTCGTCCTGATAAAAATTTTAATTCTGTGCATCTGGTAATATATGTTGTGTATACTTGTGATCGGTATCCAGTTGTGTTGGTTGCTAAGTTTGTTGCTTGGTAATAACAGAACATGAGGTGTTGGTTAACGTCATCTGACCATCTCATCCTCTGTCTTTGTTTTCCTTCTAGGGTGGTTGCAGGAAGCATTTCCTGCCTAACACCTCTATTTGGATGTAAATCATTTTCCATGCCTATACCATTGTGGGCAGGCATCTAATCTAAAATCTAATCTAGGGTTCAAGCGTCATCCCCAACCATGACTGCGCTTGTCCGAGGCTTCTTTAGTTCTGTCTTGAACCAACTAATCACACTAAAAGTGGTTTGTTCTTTTTCTTGCCTTTTATGACTGGCAGAACATACCATTATTATTATTATTATTATTATTATTATTATTATTTACTTTCTCAGACGTTAAGTCTGGTTAAAAATGGAAAGTGACGCGGACCTTGATCAAGCGTCACTTCCTTTTAACTGTATGGTATGAGTTATATTGCGTTTAGGAACTTTCAGGTAATTGAACATGTATCAATAATTACTGATTTCTGTAGTTTTATATATAAGTTTGGATGTAGGTGTATTGCATTGATGTACTGGTGGATATTGTGTGGTATGACTCCTGTAGTTGATAGTATAATTGGTATAATGTCAACTTTATCCTGATGCCACATGTCCTTGACTTCCACAGCCAGTTGGATGTATTTTTCAATTTTTTCTCCTGTTTTCTTTTGTATATTTGTTGTATTGGGTATGGCTATTTCGATTAGTTGTGTTAATTTCTTCTTTTTATTGGTGAGTATGATGTCAGGTTTGTTATGTGGTGTTGTTTTATCTGTTATAATGGTTCTGTTCCAGTATAATTTGTATTCATCATTCTCCAGTACATTTTGTGGTGCATACTTGTATGTGGGAACGTGTTGTTTTATAAGTTTATGTTGTAAGGCAAGCTGTTGATGTATTATTTTTGCTACATTGTCATGTCTTCTGGGGTATTCTGTATTTGCTAGTATTGTACATCTGCTTGTGATGTGATCTACTGTTTCTATTTGTTGTTTGCAAAGTCTGCATTTATCTGTTGTGGTATTGGGATCTTTAATATATGCTTGCTGTAATATCTGGTGTTTATTGTTTGATCCTGTATTGCAATCATGAATCCTTCCGTCACACTGTATATATTGCCTTTTCTTAGCCATGTGTTGGATGCGTCTTGATCGATGTGTGGCTGTGTTAAATGATACGGGTGCTTGCCATGTAGTGTTTTCTTTATCCAATTTATTTTCTTCATGTCTGTTGATGTTATGTGATCTAAAGGGTTGTAGAAGTGGTTATGAAATTGCAATGGTGTAGCCGATGTATTTATATGAGTGATTGCTTTGTGTATTTTGCTAGTTTCTGCTCGTTCTATAAAGAATTTTCTTAAATTGTATACCTGTCCATAATGTAGGTTTTTTATGTCGATAAATCCCCTTCCTCCTTCCTTTCTGATTAATGTGAATCTTTCTGTTGCTGAATGTATGTGATGTATTCTAAATTTGTGGCATTGTGATCGTGTAAGTGTATTGAGCGCTTCTAGGTCTGTGTTACTCCATATCACTATTCCCAATGAGTAGGTGAATATTGGTATAGCATAAGTATTTATAGCTTTTGTCTTGTGTCTTGCTGTCAATTCTATTTTCAGTATTTTTGTTAGTCTTTGTCTATATTTTTTTCTTTTAGTTCTTCTTTAATATTTGAATTATCTATTCCTATTTTTTGTCTGTATCCTAGGTATTTATAAGCATCTGTTTTTTCCATTGCTTCTATGCAGTCGCTGTGGTTATCCAGTATGTAATAATCTTGTTTAGTGTGTTTTCCCTTGACTATGCTATTTTTCTTACATATGTCTGTTCCAAAAGCCATATGTATATCATTGCTGAATACTTCTGTTATCTTTAGTAATTGGTTGAGTTGTTGATTTGTTGCTGCCAGTAGTTTTAGATCATCCATGTATAGCAAATGTGTGATTTTGTGTGGGTATGTTCCAGTAATATTGTATCCATAATTTGTATTATTTAGCATGTTGGATAGTGGGTTCAGAGCAAGGCAGAACCAGAAAGGACTTAATGAGTCTCCTTGGTATATTCCACGCTTAATCTGTATTGGCTGTGATGTGATATTATTAGAGTTTGTTTGGATATTAAGTGTGGTTTTCCAATTTTTCATTACTATGTTTAGGAACTGTATCAATTTAGGATCCACTTTGTATATTTCCAATATTTGTAGTAACCATGAGTGGGGTACACTATCAAAAGCTTTTTGGTAATCAATGTATGCATAGTGTAGTGACCTTTGTTTAGTTTTAGCTTGATATGTCACCTCTGCATCTATTATCAGTTGCTCTTTACATCCTCGTGCTGCTTTGCAGCAGCCTTTTTGTTCTTCATTTATAATTTTGTTCTGTGTTGTATGTGTCATTAATTTCTGTGTAATGACTGAAGTTAATATTTTGTATATTGTTGGTAGGCATGTTATAGGGCGATATTTTGCTGGGTTTGCTGTGTCTGCTTGATCTTTAGGTTTCAGGTAAGTTATTCCATGTGTAAGTGTATCAGGGAATGTGTATGGGTATGCAATGTAACTGTTAAATAATTTAGTTAGATGTGAATGTGTTCAGGTGAACTACTTTAGCCAGAAATTTGCTATTTTATCTTTTCCAGGGGCTTTCCAATTGTGAGTAGAATTAATTGCTTGGGTGACTTCATGTTGCAAAATTATCACTTCAGGCATTTGTGTTATCATCTTGTATGTGTCTGTTTCTGCTTGTATCCACCGTGCATGCCTGTTATGTTGTACCGGGTTTGACCATATGTTGCTCCAGAAGTGTTCCATGTCTGTTATGTTTGGTGGATTGTCTATTTTAATGCGTGTGTTATCTATTGTCTGGTAAAATTTCTTTTTGTTTGTGTTGAATGTTTGGTTTTGTTTCCTTCTAGTTTAACTTTTTTTGTATCTTCTAAGTCATTTGGCCAATGCTGTTTCCTTCTAGTTTAACTTTTTTTGTATCTTCTAAGTCGTTTGGCCAATGCTTGTAATTTCTGTTTCTTTTCATCTAATTGCTCTATCGCTTCTTGTTGTGAGATTTTACCTAACCTTTTTCGTTTTTTTTCTGACATTTCATTTCTTATAAATTGTGTTAGCTGTCCGATGTTCTTTCTCAGTTTTTCTATTCTGATCTGTAGTCTGTGTTGCCATGCTGGTTTTGTGGGTTTCTTCTGTGTGTTGGTTGGTTCTGATCTCTGCCTAGTGTGTATATTTAGTGTAGTGAGTGCTCCTACATAAACCAGTAGTTGTAACTCTTCCATAGTTGTGTTTTCATTTATTTTGTTGTGTATGATTGTGTTGATAGTTTTTATTGTTGTTTCGACTTGTGGGCTATTTGGTGGTCTATGCAAGAATGGTCTAATGTCTGTATTTGTGTCTTTGTATTCTATATATGTCAAGTGAAATTTTTCTTCTATATCTAACATGTGTGTCACTTCATGTTCTATTTGTGCTTGTGCTGGTGGCTGTCTTAAGATTTCATTTTCCTCTGATTGTTTAATTGATGCGTGTTGTTCTTTGTTTGTTTGCTCTGGGATGTTTGAGTCCATTACTGTATTTTCTTCTTCTTCTAATTGCACATTATTTTGTTCCAGTATTTGTTGTACTTGTTGTTTGATGTTTTCTAATTTTGACTGGGGTATCCTGTTATTTTTTATTATTACACGGATCTGATCAGCTAGTCGTTGTCCTGATAAAAATTTTAATTCTGGGTATCTGGTAATAAATGTTGTGTATACTCGTGATCTGTATCCAGTTGTGTTGGTTCCTAGGTTTGTTGCTTGGTAATAACAGAACATGAGGTGTCGATTAACTTCATCTGACCATCTCATCCTCTGTCTTTGTTTTCCTTCTAGGGTGGTTGCAGGAAGCATATCCTGCGAAACACCTCTATTTGGATTTAAATCATTTTGCAGTTGGCTAGCAGTGTCGTTACCATTGTGGTCGGGCATAGGGTTCAAGTGTCGTCCCCGACCGTGACGGCGCTTGTCCGAGGCTTCTTTAGTTCTGTCCTGAACCAACTCATCACACTAAAAGGGGGGTTAGCCCTATTAGTGGTTTGTTCTTTTCGTCGCCTTTTACGACTGGCAGAACATACCGGAGGCCTATTCTTTTCCCGGGCCTCCACAGGGATTATTATTATTATTATTATTATTATTATTATTATTATTATTATTATTATTATTATTAGATTATTCTTGTCTTGACAAGAATGGGGGAAAGAAATACAGTAGAAGAAGAATGGGTAGCTTTGAGGGATGAAGTAGTGAAGGCAGCAGAAGGTCAAGTAGGTAAAAAGACGAGGGCTAGTAGAAATCCTTGGGTGACAGAAGTAATATTGAATTTAATTGACGAAAGGAGAAAATATAAAAATGCAGTAAATGAAGCAGGCAAAAAGGAATACAACGTCTCAATAATGAGATCGACAGGAAGTGCAAAATGGCTAAGCAGGCATGGCTAGAGGACAAATGTAAGGATGTAGAGGCTACTCTCACTAGAGGTAAATTAGATACTGCCTACAGGAAAATAAAAGAGACCTTTGGAGAAAAAGAGAACCACTTGTATGAATATCAAAGAGCTGATGGAAACCCAATTCTAAGCAAAGAGGGGAAAGCAGAAAGGTGGAAGGTGTATATAGAGGGTCTATACAAGGGCAATGTACTTGAGGGCAATGTTATAGAAATGGAAGAGCGTGTAGATGATAATGAAATGGGAGATATCATACTGCATGAAGAGTTTGATAGAGCACTGAAAGACCTAAGTCGAAACAAGGCCCCGGGGGTAGACAACATTCCTTTAGAACTACTGACAGCCTTAGGAGAGCCTGACAAAACTCTACCATCTGGTGAGCAAAATGTATGAGACAGGCGAAATACCCTCAGACTTCAAGAAGAATATAACAATTCCAATCCCAAACAAAGCAGACGTCGACAGATGTGAAAATTACCGAACTATCAGTTTAATAAGTCACGCCTGCAAAATACTAACGCGAATTCTTTACAGATGAATGGAAAAACTGCTAGAAGCCAACCTCGGGGAAGATCAGTTTGGATTCCGTAGAAATATGGGAACTCGTGAAGCAATACTGACCCTACGACTTATTTTAGAAGCTAGATTAAGAAAAGGCAAACCTACGTTTCTAGCATTTGTAGACTTAGAGAAAGCTTTTGAAAATGTTGACTGGAATACTCTCTTTCAAATTCTGAAGGTGGCAGGTGTAAAATACAGGGAGCGAAAGGCTATTTACAATTTGTACAGAAACCAGATGGCAGTTATAAGAGTCGAGGGACATGAAAGGGTAGCAGTGGTTGGGAAGGGAGTGAGACAGGGTTGTAGCCTCTCCCCGATCCTAGTCAATCTGTATATTGAGCAAGCAGTAAAAGAAACAAAAGAAAAATTTGGAGTAGGTATTAAAATCCATTGTAATTCTGTCAGAGACAGCAAAGGACTTGGAAGAGCAGTTGAATGGAATGGACAGTGTCCTGAAAGGAGGATATAAGATGAACATCAACAAGAGCAAAATGAGGATAATGGAATGTAGTCGAATTAAGTCTGGTGATGCTGAGGGAATTAGATTAGGTAATGAGACACTTAAGGTAGTAAAGGTGTTTTGCTATTTGGGGAGCAAAATAACTGATGATGGTCGAAGTAGAGAGGATATAAAATGTAGACTGGCAATGGCAAGGACAGCGTTTCTGAAGAATATAAATTTGTTAACATCGAGTATAGATTTAAGTGTCAGGAAGTCTTTTCTAGAAGTATTTGTATGGACAGTAGCCATGTATGGAAGTGAAACATGGACGATAAATAGTTTTGACAAGAAGAGAATAGAAGCTTTCGAAATGTGGTGCTACAGAAGAATGCTGAAGATTAGATGGATAGATCACATAACTAATGAGGAGGTACTGAATAGAATTGGGGTGAGGAGGAGTTTGTGGCACAACTTGACTGGAAGAAAGGATCAGATGGCAAGACACATTCCAAAGCATCAAGGGATCACCAATTTAGTACTGGAGGGGAGTCTGGAGGGTAAAAATCATAGAGGGAGGACAAGAGATGAATACACTATGCAGATTCAGAAGGATGTAGGTGGTAGTAGTTACTTGGAGATGATGAGGCTTGCAAAGGATGGAGAGCTGCATCAAACCAGTCCTTGGACTGATAACCACCACCACCACCACCACCACCACCACCACCACCACCACCACCACCAACAACAACAACAACAACAACAACAACAACAACAAAGCAAAGGTATAGTTACATAAAGTTGAAATTTTATCTGTACATACTGGGTGGTTGTAACTAAACTGATGGTGTTCAGAGTGCTGCAGTGCCCACCATATACATTTCAGGATGCTGCAACATCATAGGTAAGTTCATTACTCGATGCACTTACAGAGTATGCAAAATAAATAATAATTCTACTTTCTTCCACCAAGTGAAAATATGGTGCTGTAAGCAGTAATAATGTGGAATGTTTCCTGTTTTGACACCAGTATACTATTTGTCACTTGGAAACATGTGCCGATTTCATTTGTAAAGTGACTGTTGGTGTAAGGGGTTAAGAAAGTCAAAGTGTTCCACACAAAATGCAATGGCCATCGAGAAGATCTATCGTGCACTGCTGGTACAGTTGTTTTATCAGAACAGCAGCAATAACAGTGCTGCACTGTGGGAATATCACTAACAGAAAAAGCTATGAAGACGGCCCACATCAATAAATGGGCTTCAGAATATGATCAAGGAATTTTAAGAAACAAGTGAATTACATGGTGCAATAGAGAAAGGGAGGTGCCCCATTCCCATGGCAGTAGTGGTTGAAGATGCTGTAGCTGACAGTGCAGCACATGCTTCAAATTCTGCAGCTGGTGGTTGAGGTGCATCATGGGAAATTCCCTCCCTCCCCCCCCCCCCCCTCCCATCCTGCCTTCCTGGTCAGCAGTTCAAAAGATTTTGTGGCACATTTTACACTAGTATCCCTGCAAGTTACAGAGTGTGCACCAAATGAAGCTCTAATATAGGTTACAATATCAGGACTTCATCCTTCATTTTTTGGTAAAGATGGAAATGGATGCATGTGGCAGGGGAATATTCTTTATGATGGATGACACACATTTTACTCTCCGTGGTGTTGAGAATACAAAGAGGTGTCATATATGGGGTTCTATTACACCACATGTTTTGTAGGCAGATCCACTGCACTCAGTTTATGTGACTGTGTGGTGTGGTTCCACAAGCTCTTTCATTATTGGTCCACTTTTCTTCAAGGAAACGACACCCCACAAGCCTGTTAGGTGTACAGTGACCTCTGTACATTCCAACAACCTTTCTGTGCAACACACAATCCAGCTTTGTAAGAATGCCACTGTGTCCACACCACTATCTTCATGTGAGGTGGCACAGTCCCTTATGCCACTTCCCCGGTGAAATATTTGCTTTGAGAAACCTTTGGTAATGACCACATCATCTGTACGCAAGAATCCATGTGAACCTGGTTCTGGGGATTACTGAAAGACTGTGTCTGTCAGGGATATATCCAGACTCTTCCTGATATGAATGATAGCACACAATGACATATTGCTCTGATTACATCACACATGTTGCAACCAACAGTTGACCATGCTGTGTTTTGGAAGACCATATTGGTCACTTGTTGTAGCTCCTGACCATATCCTAAAAAAGGTGCCAGAACCACTGTTATTAAGTGTTTGATCTTTCCTCCTATTTTCCTCCACCCATACCACATTCTGACTGCTCACAGTGGCATATTTTCATCTTGTCACCACGTAAATCAACTTACACGTTATGGAATAAGCCTTGGTAGCTGTGCAGTTTCACTGGACCACCACCTGAAAGTACTACTGTAGAATCTATTCTTAAAATAAGCCAGAAGCTGAGTTTTTAAGATCAAAATTGGAAGCTGACCAACCTTTAATTGTATCCTTAAGATCCTGCCAGTGATGACTAGTTTTCTTGCAGTCTCCAATGTTTACAAACAGGTAGTTAGTGAAGACATATGCAGAGCTTATTAGTTCATATCTCTTTGAGAAATAGAAGAGCACACAGAACAAATGATGTGTTCGAAGGATGTTTCACACACAATTTAGTAAACACAGCACATAACACGTATTATAATCATGAACATTTCTCAGCTGAACTGAAACCACACATTTGAACAGATACAGGCTTTTTCTACAAATGTACCCACTCAGTCTTGACTAAACAAATCTAAATTTTAGTACTAACATGTCCTGAGGCTAAACTGAACAAAGACAGAGGCGAGATGATCACTGTATGCAGACAGGAACAAGCCTGAGTGAAAACTAAAGTACGAATGACTGAAATGTCATGAGCTTTGGCCTTATAAAGACTCGCTCCAGGATATTTTTCTCAACTTTTTTTAAAATTTATAATAGTCTATAAATTGTACAGGTAATAATGTATGTGTTTCACTGGCTGTTTGTATATTCTTTCTCATGAGAGCTCCTGTTAAAATATGCAGTACTAATTTATACTCACGCAGCTGGGAATCCCAGGTTTATGACTATGGGATCCATGATGTGTATTGAAATTTAGTGACTAAAAGCTTAGTAATTTTTAATTAGGGATTTTGCTCATTAACATGGGTGTCAATGGATCCAGAAAAATCAGGCAATCAGAAGTATCTCAAAATATTCTGGAAATTTACAACAGTTTGGCCATAATTTGTACTGAAAGTTTGATCCTGATGAAATCTTTAATTAACAACATCTTTTAAACTAATTACATTTGGGCTAATATAAATACATTTCTGGAAATGGGGAAAATAGCTCTTTAATTTGAAAGTGGACATTCCTTCTGAATGAAACAGTGAAGATGTTCCCTATGGCAAGATGTAGCTACAGTAACTTGATTGCCATCATTTCTGATGAAACTATTTAGTTCATTGCAAACAGGACAATAAACTGAATGGTCTGAATAATAAATTTTTGTGGGAGGAATTCGTTTCTACCATTTTGATGATTTGCATGCTATGTACCTAATGCAAGAACTTCAACATCAGAATTTTGAAAAGAAAGTTAGCAAAAATTTTATATACAACACAATACATTAAATATGAGGATGGTAGGAGGCAGCCTGCTTTATCACAGCCTGGTGGCAGTATGTGGAACTGCATGCAACTCTGCATGCACACTGATTAATGAACATACCTATGATGTTTCAGCATCCTGTCATGTATACAGCCTGCACTGCAGCACTCTGTACACCATCAGTTCAATATAACCATAAAGTATTTTCACTGCTTTTAAACATCTTGTGTCAGTTTTAATCATCTTCTGGAAAATATTTGAGTGTCACATTTAATTCTTACACAGATAAATAATCTTTCACTGGTACTGAAATAGAATGTACAGACTTTTTAATATTAACTTTATAGCATGTTCCTGTTAATACATAAACACATTGTTAACTTCTTATACATATATTTTTAATGTGTCTTAACACTGAAATTAATGCAGTTGTTTCTGTTTGTTTAGCTGAGATACCCCGTGGCATAACAAATGGATTATGACTTTAAAACGATTTTGCACAATTCTAATTAATTTCATTATTTTTCAATCAGTAACGGAAGATAATGTAAATATAATTGTAGCAAAAGGAAAAATTAGCCAAGAAACTTAGTAAATTAAATTATAAGACTATCAACAATATTATGAAAATATGACATGCTGAGCTGCCTGACACAATGTGCAGAGACTAGATGGTGGCCATATAAGGCCATGTGGTACAGCATACAGAATGGAGAGCAGAAAAGATCGGTGGTGTTGGCAGAGAGCGGAGCACAATAAATGTGGAAGACATGAAATGGGAAGAAAAGATAGAGATGGGGGTGTAAACAGCAAAGTGAAGGGGGTACGGGCAATAGTTACCATAGGTTGATGCCAAGATCATTTCAGGAGGGGAGAATGTGTCGTAAGGTTAAGTCTCACATGCCCAGTTCAGAGAAGATTGTGCTGGAGGGTAGGATACAGATGTCTGGGTTGTGAAGCACGCATTGAAATGAAGCAAATTGTATTCAGCTGCATGTTGAGCCACAGTGTGGTGCATTCTGCTCTTGAATGCAGTTATGATGTGGCCAATCACCCTGCTTGGCGGTTCATTGGTAATCACACCAATAATAATAATAATAATAATAATAATAAATAAATAAATAAACTATCCAAACAAATTCAGATAATATCACATCACAGCCAATACAGATTAAGCGTGGAATATACCAAGGAGACTCATTAAGACCTTTCTGGTTCTGTCTTGCTCTGAACCCACTATCCAACATGCTAAATAATACAAATTATGGATATAATATTACTGGAACATACCCACACAAAATCACACATTTGCTATACATGGATGATCTAAAACTACTGGCAGCAACCAATCAACAACTCAACCAATTACTAAAGTAAACAGAAGTATTCAGCAATGATATACATATGGCTTTTGGAACAGACAAATGTAAGAAAAATAGCATAGTCAAGGGAAAACACACTAAACAAGAAGATTACATATTGAATAACCACAGTGACTCCATAGAAGCGATGGAAAAAACAGATGCCTATAAATACCTAGGATAGAGACAAAAAATATGAATAGATAATACAAATATTAAAGAAGAATTAAAAGAAAAATATAGACAAAGACTAACAAAAATACTGAAAACAGAATAGCCAGCAAGAAACAAGACAAAAGCTATAAATACTTATGCTATACCAATATTGACCTACTCATTTGGAGTAGTGAAATGGAGTACCACACACCTAGAAGCACTAAATACACTTACACGTTCACAATGCCACAAATACAGAATACATCACATACATTCAGCAACAGAAAGATTCACATTAAGCAGAAAGGAAGGAGGAAGGGGATTCATCGACATAAAAAACCTACATTATGGACATATCTAAAAACAATGATGATGTGACTTACCAAACGAAAGCGCTGGCACGTCAATAGACACACAAACAAACACAAACATACACACAAAATTCAAGCTTTCGCAACAAACTGTTGCCTCATCAGGAAAGAGGGAAGGAGAGGGAAAGACAAAAGGATGTGGGTTTTAAGGGAGAGGGTGTGTCTATCAATGTGCCAGCGCTTTCGTTTGGTAAGTCACATCATCTTTGTTTTTAGATATATTTTTCCCACGTGGAATGTTTCCCTCTATTAATTTATATCATTAATTTGAACCCTACATTATGGACAGGTAGACAATTTAAGAAAATTCTTTATAGAACGAGCAGAAACTAGCAAAATACACAAAGCAATCACTCATATAAATACATTGGCTACACCACTGC
The DNA here is from genome assembly GCF_023898315.1 of Schistocerca nitens. Lineage (NCBI taxonomy): Eukaryota > Metazoa > Arthropoda > Insecta > Orthoptera > Acrididae > Schistocerca > Schistocerca nitens. Next base: position 654,766,843 of record NC_064619.1, read on the forward strand.
AATTTCATAACCACTTCTACAACCCTTTAGATCACATAACATCAACAGATATGAAGGAAGTAAATTGGAAAAAGAAAACACTACATGGCAAGCACCCGTATCATCTAACACAGCCACACATCGATCAAGACGCATCCAACACATGGCTAAGAAAAGGCAATATATACAGTGAGACGGAAGGATTCATGATTGCAATACAGGATCAAACAATAAACACCAGATATTACAGCAAGCATATTATTAAAGATCCCAATACCACAACAGATAAATGCAGACTTTGCAAACAACAAATAGAAACAGTAGATCACATCACAAGCAGATGTACAATACTAGCAAATACAGAATACCCCAGAAGACATGACAATGTAGCAAAAATAATACATCAACAGCTTGCCTTACAACATAAACTTATAAAACAACACGTTCCCACATACAAGTATGCACCACAAAATGTACTGGAGAATGATGAATACAAATTATACTGGAACAGAACCATTATAACAGATAAAACAACGCCACATAACAAACCTGACATCATACTCACCAATAAAAAGAAGAAATTAACACAATTAATCGAAATATCCATACCCAATACAACAAATATACAAAAGAAAACAGGAGAAAAAATTGAAAAATACATCCAACTGGCTGAGGAAGTCAAGGACATGTGGCATCAGGATAAAGTGGACATTATACCAATTATACTATCAACTACAGGAGTCATACCACACAATATCCACCAGTACATCAATGCAATACAGCTACATCCAAACTTATATATACAACTACAGAAATCTGTAATTATTGATACATGTTCAATTACCCGAAAGTTCCTAAATGCAATATAACATATACCGTACAGTTAAAAGGAAGTGACGCTTGATCAAGGTCCGCGTCACTTTCCATTTTTAACCAGACTTAACGTCTCAGAAAGTAAAGAAATAATAATAATAATAATAATAATAATAATAGTAAGCTATGCAATGATTACAGCAGAGCTGCTCCTGCTCCCCCAATCTTCACCAGCAGAAATTCTCTATAGTGCAGTAGTCTCGTACCCTTCCTTTCCTCTTTCTCCTTGTCACTGTCACTTCCCTTTATGCTTCCATGCTTCCATCCCCCATTTTCCACCATCCCCTTCCCTTATCTGCCTTTCCCATCAAGATTGCCTCCCCTTTACAGACTTCTCTTTCTTCCGTCTTCCTCCTTCCTTTCCTCAACCCACTTTTAATGCTTCCTATCACTCCCACCCAATCCTTTAGGGTCCAACAGGTTATAACTTTTGTTGCAGTTGGCTCATTTTTATGCCGTAAATGACAAGTCAGTCTGATGATTTGACTGAATGGTCTCAGAAAAAGGAAATGGTTTACAAAAAAAATACCTGTCTGGCTTTCAAATTAATTACCATTAGTTACAACACACTTCTTACATAGGCTGTAAAGATGTTGAAAACTGTTAGCAAACACTTATTTATTTTTGTTTATTTATTTGTCCTTTGAATCATTTTTGTACAAGACATGCACATGGTAATGCACAAACATACAATTGATACTGGACGATTTATGGCAATATGTGATGGTTTGATGACATCAGGTGATGTTATGGGAACATACTAACTTGATTTTACATAGTAATTCATTATTTTAGTTACATTTCTTTCTCACATATATACAAATCGCATGCCTGGTTGGCATAATGGAAGTAGAGCACACAATTTGTATAGTTTTAGATATTACACACACACACACAACTATTGTACATATATTATACATTACTGTTTATTTCTTGTACAAAATTCATTTCTGAAACTGATTTCACATTTCTTTCACACATATATGCCAAAAATTCAGGTACTCTGTAAAAACAATGATAAAGCAGAAAGGTTTTCAGAGTTTTATTAAACAAAGGCAGAGACTCTCCCCTCCTCATTTCTGGTGTCAGATTGTTGTATAGTTGGATGCTGTAGTTAAAAGGTGAGTTTTTGAAGGCAGTGGATTGCATATCATTGAACATCAAATTTTGTTTTTTTGCCTTGTACGAGGGTAACCCCAAAAGTAAGGTATCCTATTTTTTATGTAAGTACATAGACCTGCTTATTTCTATGAGCGCCAATCTCATATGACACAGACATACAAAAACTGCCACAGTGTCTACAAAACTGCATCAACAGAAATGGTGATTATGTCGAACAATAGCCAAATGTTCAAGCTGTAAACTGATGTAAACTATTGTAGAAATAAACAGGTCTATGTACTTATAAAAAAAGTAGGAGACCTACTTTTGGGATTACCCTCGTAGCATAATCGTGAACATTCATATTTTTGTTGAATGTGGTAATATTACTTTTTACAAACTTAGATGATTCTAATATTTAGAGACTGCCAAGAGGAAGAATGAGTTAACTTTGGAAGAGAGATCTGTAGCTGTAAATTGGCTTTTCTCTGTTCATCATTCTCACAGCTCTCTTCTGGGTGAGGAGAATGTCTTTGCTATATGTGGAGTCTCCCTAGAACACGATACCTGTGGAATTTCTCAAAGCACTATGGCCATGTGCAATGCCTGCACAACATAAGCTTTTCAGCACTAATTTAAGGTGGGCAAACAAGAAGTAGTCTGCCAGAGTCAAATCTGGAGAATAAGAGGGAATGGAGGGAGGGGTTGTTAAGATCAGCCATCTTGTGTTGAATGAGAAAGAGTGATCATGAAGACACTCCCGGATATTCAACAACGTGTGGCCATGGAGCATTCCACAATAAGCATTTGTTGAAAGCTCCCAACAGCTTTACAGCCAATGTCAGAAGTGTATTGTAGTTAATGCTGATTACTTTAAAAACCAGTAAAGGTATTTAGTTTGCACCTCCTCTTTCCTTTATTTTCTCAGGCCATTCACTGAACTTTACAGACGCATGTTGTATAATTTGTCAACAACTAATGTATTTTGCTAGCATTTCTTTCAAATAAAAGAATTATACACACATTTTTATTTATTATTGACCCTCATAATATCAAATATGAGGTAGGCAGTCAGAGGCCAATTCAGCTGTAATAAAACCTGCTACTATTCTTTCTCCTACCTTACTCCTCCTTTTCCTGAACTTATTTTTAATGCTTCCTATCACTCCTACCCAACCCTAAAAGATTCAGCAGAGCTAGGATTAATCTTATTCATATTTAGCATAACTAGTATAGAGTAACATCCAGTGATATTTTATTTGATAAGTTTTATTGCAGTCACACTCATACTCATGCTACACTCAGAGGCTATCCAGGAAGTTACCTCTGTAAGGCTCCAAGCAAAATAATGAAATAGTTATAATTAATTTACCAGAAAAATCTTAAAATTACAACTTTGTATCACTTCCTTATATAGCCACCATTCAGATTTATGCATTAATCATATCTCTTATTCAAGGCAGCACCCTTAAGTTCTGCATTGAACTCCAAAACACTGAGAACCAAATCACTTTTTCGTGCATGTTAAGAATTGGAAACACAAAGTGAGGTCTGGCCTGTAGTGCAGCTGTTCAAAAGGTCCCATTTGAAATAAATTTTTAGTATAGTGTTTGCTGTGCTGAATGTGATCAAGAATTATCATTCAAAAACATGACACTGTTAGTGAAGGAACTGTACCCCTTTTTTTAAATGTGTCTTCTCAGTTTTTTTTAACATCTCACATCAGGCCTCAGTGCTGATTATAATTCTAAGCTCAATAAAATCCATTAACAAGATTTTTTTAGCATCCCACCAAATGGTAGCCATAACATTTCTTCCTGAAAGTATTTAGTCACGATCTCACTCTGAGAAATCTGTAGAAAGTTGTCCAACATTTGACATATACTCCGATACATCAGTTTAAATTTTTTTTTTTGTAACAGTTCATTGCTAACTTCATAAGGAAAGCCACTTCTGTCATCATCACCGACATTCATCCTTCCATTATTAAACACTACTAACACACCGTACCTTTACTCATCACACTGTGCTCAGAGCATGAATTTCACATCGAATGTCAACAGCTTTGAGACTTTTTGACACCAAAAACTGTATTACAGAATATATTTCTTATTCTTTGGGATTTTCACTTGTAATGCTCATTTTGATCAGCCATTGTAGGTGAACTAGAGGCGCTGTGGCTTTCTTGCCACCACAGCTTTTTAACACACTGACCTACAGTGTGTATCAGTGTAGTGACTATTCCATTCCACGCCACAGCTCTCCACGTTACGTGAAATCGAATTTTTTTCCCAGATAGCTCTGCTATGTACAGATGAAACTGATTTCCACTTAGATACTTTTACAAAATTTGGAGTGGATTCCTAACAGCACTGGAAAAAAATACATGTTTCATAATTCTTAATTTTTAAGCTATGAATGGTAATACATTTTACAAAGATCTCAATTCAGAGATTAATGTTTAAAATGTTTTTCCATTTGTTTCTATACAGGAAAACACTCAAAGATTATGACTGTTACACCCATTCAAATTATTCTGGTTGGTGTCAATTGGTTTTCAGGCCTCCATGACAGTATGTCTGCTGTAGACAGCATCTACTTTATATCTAACAATGTGACTGAAATGTGCTGGAATCTTATCATGTGTAAACCACACCAGTCTTCTTATTTGGAAGGGCACATTTTGCAGGATGCCTCTAACACAGTTCTGAAGAAAATAGGCACAGATAGCACCTGTAAGACGTGCTGATATGGTATGTGAACATACCCGTCACTGTCAGTTCCAGCCCACATACTTATCTGAAACTGCTGCTGGTGTATAACCTGAACTGTAACCTGAGGATTTTCATCTACCAAAAAATGTTGATTCAGAAAATTTGCTACTCCATCTCTTCCAAATGTTGCCTCACCTGTAAACAAAACTGAAGATGCAGTAGGCACTTAGTGCAACAATCCACAACATCACATGGGATGGAAGTATTATAAAGGAACTCACTATGACTAACAGGAAGGAGGTATTTGATACAACATTATAAGGAGACTTCAAGAAGGAAGGTACACATTATAATGACAGATCAAGTAATTGTTACTGAATGCAGCAGTCCACTTCAAAGTGAAAATGTTTTTCATTATAGTGACTAAGTCTCTGTAAACAACAGTTGAAATATTCTACCAATTGCTCAGTACCTCAATGACAGAACCTTGTTATCCATACTGCATCAGAACTGTATGTGCAAGAAATCCAGAACATGTACTCTCTGTTGACAATACACTATTCTTGTTAGTCCATGGTCTTAACCTTAACAACATTTTAACTTACTATCTGAAGTTCCTATGTATTATTTTTTAAAGACTGTCATAAAGGTAGCTTAGACCACCACTAAATGGCACCAGTAAGCTAAGAGACAATATGTAGAAAGAGACGTCAAATTAACTTTGAACATCAAAGAGTTTTCAAATTATACCAAAAAGTTTATTTGACACATCGAAGAAAGTTTCAACACAATTCATAGATTACGCCTAAGGACTCATTTTGGTGACCACATGCAAACCCTTTATCCTTCACAAATTAGTTACTCAACAAATCATCATTATATCCTTGATCGTTTACATAAAACTAACAAAATGTCCAACAGGTATTCAAAACGAAGTGGAAACAATCATTCATCCCATCATCCTGCATCATAGGAGCTTTCCACTGGACTTTGAGAGCTTCAATAATGTGTATGCCCTCCATGAGGGTTTATCACTGCCTGGCACCTACATGGCATGCTCCCAGTAAGTCTACAGAGTCATACTGTAGTATCTGTTCCCATTATTCAATGAGAGCCTACGAGCATTCTTGGAGAGCCCATGTGTAACAGGATGACCACCAGCATGTCTGTCAAGAATGATAGGGTTCAGGTTGGAGTACACCACCAGCCATTCCATTACTTCAATGCCCAGGCATCATAAGACATCCTTGCTGACACCCGCCACATGGGCTCTAGCATTAGAAGGGAATCAGGACCCCCACTATATGCAGAATCCACCACATGGTCCAACAGGATCTGTCTCATGTACTGCCTCGTGGTAAGATGACCGTGAACAATGAGAAGATCCATTTGGCTATCAATACTGAAGTCTCCCCACATCATCACAGAACCTTGGAAATCTGTCAATTTCCTGAACAACATTTGGAAGTGCCACTTACCATGCATCTCCACACACAAATATGGCCACATCTTGTGTCAGAGGATATACGGACTTGTCTGTGAATAATGCGGTTTGCCAGTGACTAAATTCCAGTTGACATGGGAATGGCAGAACTGAAAGTGCACTGCAGGATGTTGTGGTGTCAAGCAGGGTACTATAACAAGACATCTGGGTCATGTTGTCCTTTCTTGTAACCTGTTCATTACAGTCTGATCAGACAGTGATTCCAGTGGCCCTTCTGAAATCATCTCACAGTTCTCTGTCAGAATCTGTGTGATGCCCCAATGCAGAGATGGCAAGATATCAATCTTGAGTAGTTTTGTGTCAGCGACCTTGTCCAAGTTGCCTTCTGTATTGACCTGCCTCCCTGTAGTGTGTCCACAACAGATGGGCAACTGAAGCAATGCTGCAGAAAGTCCATCCTTTTTGGATCAAACATATCACCACTGCAGCTTGCAATACATAGAGATGTCACATTGCCTGCAATTAGTTTAATACAGAATTCACAGATGACAAACTGTCATTTGTGTACCTCTCCAGAAAACACGGACACTGGTAGTTACTTCCTTCTGAGGGGTCACCTGACACTGTAACACATGACACAGTTAACAGATGGTGAATGATTTTAATTGTTGCATGCATTGAAAGCGAAGATACCAAGCCACGCAATAAGACCAAAGGTACCCATTGTACCCAAATAGATTTAACATACCAGACATTGATTCACACATTCCCCTAATTCTTTTGAACAGTATACTAGTCATCCCTTAAAAGAGCATACTGGTCACTGTGCTGGAGAACTCTTACCAGGAGGTCACAAAATAATCCATTGCCAGTATAGGAGGTGTGTATGGAACCAGTACAATAAGATGGGCCAGCATGGAGAAGTAAAATAATGGTAGAAATGTGCTACCGAGTTTGCTGTGATCATGTCGACACAAGAAAGTTGCCCGATTTGTTGGAATCAGGGAATGGTGTACAGTTCACAGCCATGTAGTACAGCATGACAACAGTGGTCATAAATATTATGACAGGAACTGGAAGCGAGTGTCCCAACTTGTCAAACCCAAAAATAATTGCAGGTGACAGTGAATTTAGTTTCATCTCAACCAGTTTCTGAGTGAACAATGCAAAGAGAGCTACATGTAATGGACATTTGCAGTTGGGTACAGTGTGAGATGCCTATTGCCTCTTGCCAAATGTTACTAAATGCCAAGTGAGCAGATTGTCCAGTTAGGCATTTAACCCACAGTGTATGGAAGGCATAGTTCAGACCAGAGGTGGTTCTGTAATGTTTTGGGAATGTTATTCATACCATGATTTGGGATCACTCAATCAGGTTACAGTGACCATGAACCAGGGTGTTTATTTCAACATTCTAGATGACTAAATGTTGCTCTTTCTTCAACATCATCACGATCTGAGTCAGTCGTGTTAATGTAGAACTACAATGTACCAATCATCAGTTTGCCAGAACCTACAGATATCTGAAAAATTTGAAATGCATTGACATAAGTAATATAACATGTACATTCCTAACATAATATGAACTAAACCTGAATGGCTTGGGAAAGAATAAATGGTGACCCTGATAATCAAGAAAATTAAAAAACCAAACTAATTTCAAAACAAGACCGTAGTATCAACACCACCACCACCACCACCACCACCACCACCACCACCACTACTACTACTACTAAAAGAAACAGAAGTGGTAGCACTGTCGTCTTGCCAACACCTGCAGAAAAAAGCGAGGAGTCAACAGAAGCGACAGTAGATAGTGAAGTGAATGACAACAAAACTACATCTTCCCAATGATTTTTTTAGTCAAATGCAAGAAAACTGAGAAGTCTCCCAAATTAGCAGTGTTCAGTGTTTGTCAGTTCTCCATCACAATATCCAGTCCATAAAAAGTGCTAGAGCTAGAATTGTGACTGCAGATTACTGGTAGCTCACTTGTTAGCATAATAAAATACTGTTACAGGTGATCAGAAATAACACACGTAGCTCTATATTGATACACTCTACTATGTCATTATAGTAGGACCATTTACTATCTGTAAATGAAGGGATTGTGTGTAAAGTTAGAAATGATATTTCATTTAGTGAAGAAAAACACACAGAGATATCATTTATAGAGATAAGAAAGTAAGATATGTTCCAGAGACTAATTACACTAGCAAGTGTGTTTACTATTCTCCTAGTGGTGACATGGATACTTTCACTGCAGAATTAACCCAAGTATTGGGCATGGTTTCTAATCCTGAAGAACAAAATTCTCATTTGTGGAGATTTAAACATCAACACAATCAACCCACATGGGCTTTGCAACAATTTCTTAAACATTATGTACAGCTGCAGAATATCACCATTGATTAATCCTGCTACAAGGGTACCAAAGCATTCTGTGTCACTCATTGGCCATATACAAACTGACACAAAAAAGGAAAAGTCATAACGGTGCAGATAACCTTGCTCTTTGTGATTATACCAGTCTCAGCTTCAAATCAAACATAGCTGCAGTAAGAAAAAGTTGAACGCTCACGTACAGAATGATTTTCTCTTATTGTAAGCCAAAAAGAGTTGAATTTGCAATATAGATGAACAATGAAACACAGGATGTAGTATACACAGAAACTATCTTCAATGGGAAGTTTTCAAAGTTTCTATTATATTTTTATATTCAAATTTTAAATAGTGTTTTCAAGAGGACAGAGTTATTAAACCACAAAATGAAAATAACTGAGTGACCAATGAGATAATAAAATCCTCTGTAACACTTCAGCAGCACAAAAAACAACCAAAAAGCCTTGCGTTTCAAAACTACCATGACACAAAATAGAAATACAAATAGAAATCATTAGTATCAACAAACTGACCTATTTACAGAAAACACATAGCACGAAATTAATGCAGCCTGAAACGTCACATAGCAAAAGATAAATAGAAAAAAAAGAAAAGTAAACATACCATTTCAACACAATTTACCAAGATACATAATTGCAAAAAACTTCCAAACTTCTCAGGTGAGTACATCAGCAATATAACTACCATGCTACAACGAAAGTCTGACAAAATACAGCATGTACAAACAATGAACTATGTATCAAGCACAATGATGCTGCAACCCACCACTGCAGGTTAACTACGCAATGTTGTACACATCCTAAAAATTAAAACCTTGGCAGGTATGAGTAAAATGCCTGTATGCTTGATGAATGATTGTACAGACATTGTCTTTAGTGCACATCATAAATGGATCTTCACTACAAGTTGCTTCCAAGACACACTTCATGATGGCAGGGACCGTCCATGATATACAGTCACTGTAACGAAATCAAAGAAGACTACTGTGTAATAGGTGTAAAAGAAAGCACAGTGCAACAGATAGAGAGATGCTGAATGAAACACATTTGGCTGTCAAGAGAGTAATGCACGAAGCATTCAATTGGTACTGTAGAAAAATAATGTCCAAAGGTCTTTTACAAAACCCAAAGAAATTCTGGTCAAATGTAAATGCTGTTAGTAGCACTAAAGTTAGTGTCCAGTCACAGATGAGACAGGAACTGAAACTGAGAATAGCAAAGCAAATGTTTAAATGCTGAACTCCACTTCCAAATGTTCCCTTGCAAAGGAAAATCGAGAAGCATTATCTGAATTTAATTTTTGTACCACTGAGAAGATGAATGAAATATATTTTTGGGTCAGGGGGATTGAGAAACAGCTAGCATCATGAGAACTGAACAAAGCAAAAGAGGCAGACAGAATCCCTAACAGATGATTCTATACCCAATATTATTGGCATACTGAACATATATGCAGAAAGGCAGCAGGAATGGTTCTTTCAATGCAATGGCTGTGTAAAGATGCTGGAAGAACTGATTTGGCAAGCTTTAAGACAGATGAAAACTATCCTGTGAAAACTGATAAAGTGTCTAGAACTACACATTGCTGCATATGGATACGACAGGGTTAGACTAATTACACCGCACAGAGAGGCATTTACAAATCATTCTGTCCAAACAGAGTGCATTCGGTGGAGACCTTTCAAACCAACTCCAATCATGCAATCATGCCATGATACACCTTTCCAACCCAGAATATATTAATACTGGAGTTTTCCAATATACTATGACGGGTCCAATACTCTTTCTTGATACAACAAAAGATTTTCCACAGAGTGTCAAACATGATGAAGTAATATTGTTTGCTGATGACAGCAACATTCCAATCAGTGATGTTGAAATCTGGTTTTGCAGTACATAGCGGATCAGGATAAGGTTGTGGAAAGGGGCCAAGATCAGTTACTGTTAGTTACACAAGAACACACAGCTTTATTCCTCCAAAACCAATGCACAGTTTTCTCTTCAAAACAACAAGACAATTCATGGCTGAGGTCCCAAGTAACTTCTCAATAATAAGTTTAAATAAATAAAGATAGTTTGTGTTTATCTTTATACTGTATACCTCTTTACTTCTGTATGCATCCTCTTTGGTTTGAAGCTGGCACAGTACTTACAGTAGAATATCTTTGGCTTCCCTCTGACAACCATGCCTCCATCCTTGCTACCCTCCCTGTTTTCCTTTCCCTGATGCTTCATGACCTGGGTTATGAGTAACTGAATCCACTTTCCCTTCTTCCCTTTCTTTCCCCTCTCTCCTCCCTGATGAAAGAACATTTGTTCCGAAAGCTAGGAACGTAAATTTTCGGTTCTGTTTTTTGTGTATCTATCGGCTGTACTGAGCTGAGGTAAGTACTGGTCAGCCCCTCTATCTCTTTGTTAGTATTTGTTTCACATCTTTATATGAGATTTTCCATTAATCATAAGTTTAAATAATTCATTTTAAAACACAAGGATTTAGAAAAACAGCTGAAGGCCTTACTTAAGTGAAATTAAAATATCTTCTTGGCTAAAGGCCCAAATAATATTTCAGATCAGCAAAGGAAATTCTTTAAAAGGCAAGCATTTACCAATCTTGGCTAAAAGCCATATTAAGGAAAATTTAAATTAATTCCTTGGCTGAAACATAATAAAAGGAACCTTTAAAAGACAAGCATTTACACAGTACAACAGAAAACCATCTTAAGAAAACTTGAAATGTCTTGATGGCTGAAGGCCCAAACAATTATTCAAAATAATTAAAGACAAACCTTAAGATAAGCATTTACACAGTATGGCTGAAGGCCATTTTAAGAATTCAAGATAATTAAAGAGAAACCTTACAGACAGGAATTTATACATTACGGCTGAAAGCCACAGATTTTAAAACAACTGTGGCTGAAGGCCTAAATACACAGCAAACAAAAATTTTAAATAAAACACAGCTGAGGGCCTAATCTTAAAATACTTCACATAAGGTTGCTGTCCATGGGGTGGGTCCACGCAATGACTGCGGTTATATTGGGTTAGATAGAGCAGCAATCAGTCGTGGAATCAAGTTGCTTTAATATGACATTTATAGTCACAACGCAGATCAGATTTCGACCTGTGTCAGGTCATTATCAATGCAGTGTGGAATTGTAGCACTTGTTCATGCTCAAGTGAATGCTTACACAGTTTGACACAGGTCGAAATCTGATCTGCATTGTGACTATAAATGTCATATTAAAGCAACTTAATTCCCAAACTGATTGCTGCTCTATCTAACCCAACTTCACATAAGGTTCAGCTGAAGGCCATATACTGAACATAGAACAGACAAAATTAATACACGGCTGAAAGCCTGGCACAGTACTTGCGACAAAAGAAAATCACAATCATGAACAATAGAACAGTGGTGCTCAGAAGTGTTCCAAGGGTCAGCCTGGGGAGGAAACTCTAACAACAGTTTAGGTGAGACAGGCAGCCAAGCATAACACTAAATAATTGGGTGGCAACACGACCTAGGGACGGCTGAAGAACCAACAATCTAATCAATTCCCTTCCACTCTCTCAACTGACCAACTGGCTACTCCAGTACACAGACAGCATTCATCTGCTCAGCAGAAATCACAGAAGCTACACACAGTTCCACGTAAACACTTGCACCAATAACTCTGACAATCCTAAAACCAATCACCGTGGAACAACAAGGAGAAAAGACAAGTCACACACACAGAGTGTTTCCATCAACAGTCGGTGACCAAATATACACCATCCAATAAGACCACTGACTGAACGACCCACCAACGGTCATTCCTGCTCCAGTCTCCTTCCGTCGGACAGTGCATGTGTGTCGCGAGCGGTTGGCGAGTACTGGCTGTCCGGATTTCACTGGCGCTGCGTCCCGATTGCTTCGGATGCACGACGACCCAGAGACACTGCCTCGGGCGCAACCATGCAGAGGGAACACTTGCCCATTGGCCACTGACATCTCTGCACAAGGAAGGAACCGACCCACATCCCTCAAGATGACCAATTGAAGGGGTCCAGAAGCAGTCAGAAAACCAAATACATGTCGCCTGATGAGACGACCGATAGAACGACCAACCAACAGTCATCCCTGCTCAAGTCTGCTTCGGTTGGACAGTACATGTGTGTGTCCTGTGGTCGGCAAGTACTGGCTGTCCATGCCTCACTGGCACTCCGTCCCAGACTGAACTAAAGACACACGACGACCTGGAAATACTAGTGGTTGCTCCAGAGACAGTACGACAATGCACTTATCAATAAGTGCTGATGCTGCCACTCTTGGGCAAGCAAACCAGCAACCTTGTGACGCCAGTAAATCGAATTAAAAGCAAATGAGGCGACAGAAGCATAAAGTCAAGATTGCGAGCAATAAACGGCACGACCGCTAGCCGCGCACATCTCAGATGTACCACGAAATGTACAAAATGAAAAATTTGAAGAAACAATCATGCAAGATAGAAAACAACAAATTAACCCTACACGTGAAAACAAACAACAGTATTGGTTTCCAAGTAAGCAGAAAATGCAACAGCAATTACCTGAAAGTGGAAGATAGACCCATAGAATGTGTACCAAGAACCAATTTTCTTGGGATGCATATCAATTACAACTAAATTAGGGTGAGCACATTACTGCCCTAGGAAAGCAGGTAACTTCAGCATGCTAAGCACTTACAAGAATAAAATCAGTATGTAGTAGCTCATGCAGGACAGCAACATATTTTGCACTGCTCCTTCAGCAATTGGGTAGAGCATAACCTTCTGGGGGAGCAAATGCTCAGAACATGTAAACAGTATTTCAGCTACAAAAAGGGCTCTATGAATACAACAAAAAGTAGCAAGACAACCCACAGCACTGATTTGAATAAAATATAAAGGTATCTTGACTGTTCACAGTGAACACATTTTGTAAACAGTGATCCACATAAAGACAGACATTGGCCAGTATCAACAAACAGCTCTCTACATGAATGTGAAACAATATCCAGCCATAATTTACATCTCAATAGGGAATAAAAAGCAAAAAACCACAGTACTGAGCTATATAAGAATTAAATTATAGAACAAACTTCCCCAAATGATAAAAGACAAAAGTGAAATACATGCTTTCAGAGATACCACAAAATTTGTCTGTTGGAAAGTGTTTTTGTATAATCAGAATTATCTGAAATAGTATGTAAATTATGTTGACAGTTATGCTAATGATTAGCTAATGTGATTAAGAGGCATTTTACAATATGCTCAACAGAATATTGAACACAATGTGGAAACATGTAACACAGTAAAGCAAATAATGTTATGTATCTACTTATGTGCCTGTACTTTTATCCATTATTTATTTATGTACCTACACTGTTTACATTTGTGTGTTGACAACATTGATACAGTTCATATTGTTTACAAGATGGTTAAATGCACCGAGGTGACAAAAGACATGGGATAGCAATATGCACATGTACAGATGGTGGTAGTATAACTTACAAAAAGGTGTAAAAGGGCAGTGCATTGGCAGAGGTGCCATTTGTACTCAGATGATTCATGTCAGAAGGTTCCCAATGTGAATATGGCCACATGATGGGAATTAACAGACTTTCATTGCAGACTAGTAATTGGAGCTACACACATGGGGCATTTCATTTTGGGAATCGCTAGGGAATTCAATATTCCAAAATCCATACTGTCAAGAAGTGCTGAGAATACCGGACTTCAGACATTACATCTCACCATGGACAACACAGGGGCCAATGGCTTTCACTTAATGATTGAGAGGAATGGCATTTGCATAGAGTTGTCAGTGCTAACAGCCAAGCAACACTGCATAGAATAACCACAGAAATCAACGTGGGGTGTACAATAAATGTATTCGTTATGACAGTGCAATAAAAGTAGGTGTTAATGCGTTATGGTAGTAGATGACAGATATGAGTGCCTACTGCACCTGCAGGCCTCTCCTGTGGCCATTACCATATTACTTGAACCCTGGATAAATGGAAAACCATGACCTGATCAGATGAGTAAAAATTTCCATTGGTAGGGGTTCAAGTATGTCACAGACGTCATGAAGCCATGGACCCAAATTGTCAACATGGCACTGTGCAAGCTGGTAGTGGCTCCATAATGGTCTGGGCTATGTTTACATGGAATCTGCTGGGTCTTCTGGGCCAATTGAAGTGATCATTGACTGGATATACGTTCAGCTACTTTGAGACCATTTTCAGCCATTCATGTCCCCAAACAAAGATAGAATTTTTGTGGATGACAATGTGCCATGTCACCAAGCCACAATTGTTTACGATTGGACTGAAGAACATTCTGGGCAATTCGAGAGAATGACTTGGTCACACAGATTGCCCGACATGATTCCGTTGAACATTTATGGGATGTAATTGAGAGGTCAGTTTGTGCACAAAATCCTGCACCAGCAACCCTTTCGCAATTAAGGAAATATGTAGAGACAGCATGGCTCAATATGTCTCCAGGGGACTTCCAACAACTTGTTGAGTACACACCATGCCGAGTTGCTGCACTACGCCAGGCAAAAAGGAAGTCTAACATGGTATTACGAAGTATCCCACAACTTTTGCCACCTCAGTGTAGGAAAACCCATATGTATTATAAAAATGGATCTATCAGGTAACAACTGCTATGTGGGTAAGTACCACCTACCTATTATAGAAAATCATGAACAATTATAGACAATTATAAACAATGAAATGCATGAAACACTGCCGCATCATGCATGATATTTAAATGTATTACTTCCATGCTACTAACTGTATTCACAATAAATTTCTCTGGTAGTATTCACATGGACCACTAAATGCACCTACAAAAGTGTATCATGGTATGACATACAGTTCAGGAGATATGATGTCAAAAACAATGAGATACACAAAGAAAACAGTAGCTGTCTATTGAACTACGAAAAGGTGTTGCCACTGTCTATTGAGCTATGAAAAGGTGTTGCCATGGAGATGTTTACAACATCACATTGTGACAAACGAAGCAACAGCACAGAGCATAGATACTGTCCAAAATAATGTTTCTTATTTGGATACTGTACTTATACATTTGTATATTATGCCTATTTCTTTGTATGACTGTTTCATAGGTTCAATAGTGTTTCCATGAACACATGGAAAAGAAACTTTTCAATATTTCACTACAAACAGTTTGTTTTTTGCTTCTGTCTCTACTAGAAAATTCACAAAATGAATACCTGAACAATGGCAGGTATCTCAGCTAGTAAGTAAACAAACAATGATGAGTATGCTATGGACACACACACACACACACACACACACACACACACACACACACACACACACACACACACACACACACCTTTCAAGATGACTTGTAGATGTTCACAGGGCTGTTTGCATATGCTCCTAGTTTGACAAACACCCAAGCATCCTATCACATCTGCCACATCACCCAACCTTAATCTCATAGGAAATGTCTCGCTATTTGGAACAGTGGGTAAAATGAAGCAATCAACTTCATTTTCATTCGGTAGCTCTACAGGATCTCATCACTGAAGAATGCCTTAATCTTTACATGGCATAAAAGATGAAAATTGTGGACTCACTTCCTTACCAAACAAATAGAGCTGGTTGGATAAAGTATGAAAAAATTTGATGAGAGCAAGAATGAGTTCATCATCATTACCAGAAACAGGGATAAGATTACCCAGGACTCGCTCTGGCGAACAGCTGAAAAAAAGTTGACAATTTCATATAGTTTGAAAGTATAGCAGAAACAGATGGTTGGAGAACAACACAACTGTTTTCGAAGATTATGCTGTAGGAAATACTGCAACCAGCCACAAGTTTTTCTGAAACAATTTCATTATAGCATTACTAGTTTCAGGCCCGAGACCACTGTCAGATGGTAGCATTGACTTCCTGTGAGTTTTACACTGAACTTAGTTCAGTTAATGTATCAATATGGATTGTAAAATAAAACAAAACCTCTATCTTATAGTATGTAAATGAGGACTTTTCAGGAAGACACAAATGTAAAACTTCCAAGAAATCAATGCTACTATCTGTCAATGGGCTCAGGCCCAAAACTAGTAATAGTATAATAAAACCATTTCCAAACTAACTGATGTAATGAGGAAGAGGAGACTACAGTTTTTTGGACATATATTCAGAATGGATAACAACAGACTAACCAAGCGGATATTCACATTACTCAATAGCTACAAATCCAAGCCAGCATGGTTCATAGAGACTGAAAAAGACATTGAAAATGCTGGAGTTACAATAGACACAATAGAAAACAGAACACATTTCAGAAAGGCAGTTCAAAAGGCAGAATTTCACGAGAGAAAGAAAATAACTAGACGAAAGTGGACTCAAGAAGAAAGGGAACAACACTCTAAAAGGATGAATGAAATTTGAAAACTGAAGAAATCTAATACAATGAAGAGTAGCAAAAGTTGATTCATCATACCCTCCAAATAGGTTATTCGAGAGAGAAAAAAAACCATTTCAAGGAAACTTGTGGCTGGTTGCAGTATTTGCTACAATGTCATTTACAAATGGATGAAATGATGATGTCAACAGAGGGAGAGAGGCAAGCAGTTGTAGTTTTGTAAAGTGCCAGGAGTTTGGAGTGAAATTAAGATGTCACAAAAAAGACTGAGGAAATGACATATCAATCCTATTACTTGCATATCCTGATTTATGCTTCTGAAACCAGGACAATTAAGAAAATGACTTTAACCAAGATAAAGACATGTGAAACAAAAGTGCATAGAATCAGAGTGGGAATCACAAAGATGGACAGAATGAGAGAGAGAGAGAGAGAGATATCAAGTGTTGATAAAGGAAGTACCCTTAAATGAGCAGATAGAAACAGCAAGGTTAAAGTTGGAAGAGAATGGCATGTCATAGAATACCAAGAAGTATGTATGAATTAAGGCTCCAAAGCAAATGACCAGAAGGAAGAACAAGAGGTAGTTCACTGAAAGGAGTATTCAGACAAAGTGAGAAGACAAACAGGGTAACGGCAAAGCAATGGTGGCATGACAGAAGAAAATACAGAGGCTTGTGTTCAAAACAGACCTTAATCATGTGGTATTGGTGGTGGTCAGTGTCATAACAGCCTTATCATCCTCATCTTTATCCTTTACATTATATCAAAGAAAATAATCAATTTTTGAAAATATAATTTAACTGGATATTACTTGAGATTGTCACTCAAACATTTTTTATTTAATTCTGTTAATACATACTCATAAATTATGATTATGAAGATAGTAAATGGTGCTTCTATGTCAATGCTTACCTACGTAAGAAGCAGAAACTGCAGCCCATTCAGTCAGCTAATAGCAGCTTTGTGAGAATGGAGAGATCAAAGTGTAATGTGATGCTGCCATTCCAGCCACAAACTATTGTTTGGTATTATTTTTTCTTTTGTGTTGTCTTTTTGATGTTGTTATTTTTATAAACGGCCAGATTGTAACATAGCTGTTCTTTTCTTAAGTTTACCTGGCGACAGCTGTCAGAACAGAAACCAGCTATACCTGCACATACATGGTGTGAGTGTGACTGCAATAAAGGTTATCATGGGTCATGTAATTTGAGGGACAAATAGAGAGACAGGAAAACATTATCCATGTTTTGTAAGACTGGAATTGCAAATTTATTATTGACAATCACCGCTGTGACCATTTTCAACTGTCACTGTTTTTATAAGTAAACCAAGTTTTCATTTTTCATACAAATAAACTATGAAAAATTTAAGAACATACTCCAAGGAACCATGAATACACAGCATGTTAGTTTGCCATGCTCCTTGCTTAGTATACTGCCTGTCGGTCTAAAACTGTGGTGCATTCTACTGAGTTTTATTCAGTTATTTATTTGAATTTTTTGTTCTGTTTTTATTACTAATATTGATTACACAGTCTGGCTCTCCACTTGAATTCTCCCAATGAGGGAAAGTGTTGGCAATACTGGGAATAAAACCTTCCAAGCGACAGGCAGACCTCTCAGTAGGAGAGATGGACACTGCTTTTACTGCTCTGTTAACTTCCGCAGTGCTTGTCTAATCCTGTGAACAATTTAATCATAAGATTCCACTCAGTTTTCATTCCTATTATCAACATAATTCACTTCTTTTGTAAACCATCTAAAAATATACATGAAGTGTGCCCTATAAAGTTCAAAGCTTAACATTTACTTCTATATGTTTGGACATTGAAACATATCTGCCATGTGTTCTCCTATTTCAACAAATAAATTCTTATGCACTATGAAAACCTTTCTACATACGTTTTTTATAAATGCCTTGCTTTCAAACATTCATGGCCTTATCAGTAAGTTTATGAGAGACAAGAAGAACTCCACATGAGCACTGTAACACAAATACTATCTGGAGGGTCTCATCAAACAATCAACTGGCAAGTATTCAGACATAATCTATAATGGCTTCCCAGTCCCAGAAATTTATGAAAAAATGTTACAGTACTATATACCATTTAATATAATGTTTTACGTAATCAGTGCTCAATGTATTTGCTAACTATCAACACAACCTAAATGCTAATAAGTAAACAAAGCAAAAAAAGGAAGTCTCATGAGCAATCTTTGGAATAAAATCACAACTAAAACAATACATCTTTTTGCTTCTAAATGTAGGAGTATTCTTTAACAACTATAGTTTTCTCATCACATACCTGAGATTTTACAAAGATTTCAGGGTTGTCATGGATTAGCTTGAAATTTTTTGGTTTAAAAGCTTTCTTCCATACTCCTTTTATCTTTTCACATGCCATCTGGGTACTGTGTACAGAGTTATTGTTTTCTGGAATATTAATAAAAACTTTCATAATGTGTACAATGGATAATTTTACCGAAACTGGATTGGATTACATATTACTATTAATGAGTCTATGTCACGTTAAGTATACACCTTACTTTGTTGAACAGAAAACTATACAATAGCAGTTAGCATATCTTCTATAGTCAACACCTCTCATAAATAAAATAAATAAATAAATAAATAAATAAAAATAAAAATAAAAAAAACCTGGGTATCCCTAATTTCATCACTATTTTAGAGTTTCATAAGTACAAAAACACACAAAAATAAACCAAGAACAATGGCAAGCAGATCAGAATACATAATCCCCAATGCCAAAACTTAAGCAACTGAATCAATATGGAGCAGTCAGAATTTATAAGCCAGTTTACCTTCACTGTAAGATTTCAATTCTCAATTTACCTTCATCTATTAAACATTGTCATATACAGGGTCAGTGTAAGATACAAGCGACATAAGTGATCACTTGGGGCCAAGGGCATCCATACAATCGTTTATATGGGGGGGGGGGGGCTAGACCTGGGGTTATGGAATATTTTTAATATTTTGGAAGACAAATGGCGAACTTATAAATGGCCATAAAGAAGTTCCAGTTCCACCTTTGCTAAAACTTGCATAATACTGACTTTTAAATCATTTCCTTGAAAGTAAAACACCTGACTACATTATATTTCTTACTTTCCCTGAGAGCTATAGTGAAAGAGGGGGGGTAAGCTGAGAGGGAAAACAGAGGATCTCAAAAGAAAAATTTGTGTACAAGGTAAAATAGAATGAACAGGAAAAACTAACAAGTGTGAAAACATACGATACTTGCAGAAGCAAAAATTTCAAAGTAAATATGGGTCTGCAAATTAGCCATTTGTGAGTTAATTGCAGTTGTGTGGTTATGAGTCACCACTGACTTCAGTACAAAATATAGTTCTAGTTACTGAGCCATGCACGGCTCGTGTTCAGACCATTTATTGTTTGCCGTCTTCAATTACGGTACTGCCGCCTCGTTTTCTTATTCCATTTACTGGCATCACTAACTTCCTGACTTACTTTCCCGTGAGCGGCAGCAGCAGCTCATATCAATAAGTGCACTGTCGTAGCATCTCTTTAGCGACCTATAGTATTTCCAGGTCGTCGAGTGTCTGCAGTCAGTTCTGGACGGACCAGCAGTGCAGTTGGGACGCAACAGTAGTTAAGTCGGGGACAGAGTGCCGGTGAGGCCCCGACAGCCAGTAGTAGCCGACCACTGGTGACACACATGAACTGTCTGACGCAGGGATATTGGAGTGGGATGACCGTTGGTTGGTTGTTCGCTTGGTCACCTCATCAGCTGATGTATATTTGGTCCTTTCACCATTTCTGGGCCTGGGCAGTCAGGCAGTTGGCACGGAGAAGTGAGGAATTCTCCATGGGACGTAGTTTAGCCAGGGCCTCTAGCAGTCTCTGCATGGTGTCGGAGTGTGTGGGGTCTGTTCCCACTGCTACGAGGTCCGTGGCTCACTGACTCTGGACACGAAAGTTGAGTTTTGATTAAATCTTCCAGCAAGTCAAGACTGTTCACATTGTGTCGTTTGGAGTTCGTTGTCAGCTGCTGGGATATTCCAGTGAGCAACAACGTGATTTTCAAGTTGGAAAATTCTAGCCACCTTTCACTGTATTAGGTTATTTGAATTGAAGTGCACCAGCGGAATCTTCTGCCTTGTGGCCGTTAATGTTGCGGTTACCTGCCCTGGCCGTTGACAATTTCAGGCAGTGTAGTTTCCTCATCGTGCTGTTTCCTGTCCAGCACGGTGTAGTCTGACAGCTCCATATATAATCGGCTGCGGGCGCCAATATCTTCTATGTTGTTCCATTAAACTCCCTGTTGTGCCTTGGACAGATGAAGCGGAAGTTATTTTGTTGGTGGGTTTGTTGACAGTCAGACGGTTGGGTTGTCATCGGATCGTGAATGGTTGGTCCAAATGCCTGTCTCACCTGAGCGAGCAGGTGGGGGAGGGGAGAGGAGGGGGACTGGAAAGTGGGGGTGGGGATGGGGACTGGAAGGTGGTGAGGGGAGGGGAGGGGCCCCATAAGGTGGGGCAGGGGGTAGGGGAGGGGAGGGAGACCGGAAGGTGGTGAGGGGAGGGGAGAGGAGAGGAGGAGGACCGGAAGGTGGTGAGGGGAGGGGAGAGGAGAGGAGGACCGGAAGGTGGTGAGGGGAGGGGAGAGGAAGGGGACCGGAAGGTGGTGAGGAAGGGGTACCGGAAGGTAGTGAGGCGAGGGGAAGGGAGGGGAGGGGTACCGGAAGGTAGCGAGGCGAGGGGAGGGGAGGGGTACTGGAAGGTAGTGAGGCGAGGGGAGGGGTACCGGAAGGTGGTGAGGGGAGGGGAGGAGCACCAGAAGGTGGGGAGGAGTGAACTGGAAGGTTGGGAGGGGAGGGGAGGGGGACTGGAAGTTTGGGAGGGGAGGGGGACGAAGGTTGGGAGGGGAGGGGTTGGGGACTGGAAGGTGGGAGAGGAGGGGTTGGGGACTGGGAGGGGAGGGGTTGGGGATTGGAAGGTTGGGAGGGGAGGGGTTGGGGACTGGGAGGGGAGGGGTTGGGGACTGGAAGGTTGGGAGGGGAGGGGTTGGGGACTGGAAGGTTGGGAGGGGAGGGGTTGGGGACTGGAAGGTTGGGAGGGGAGGGGTTGGGGACTGGAAGGTTGGGAGGGGAGGGGTTGGGGACTGGAAGGTTGGGAGGGGAGGGGAGGGGGACCAGTAGGTGGTGAGTGGAGGGCAGGGGAGGGGAGGGGGACCGGTAGGTGGGGAGGGGGACCGGTAGGTGGTGAGGGGAGGGGAGGGGGACCGAGAGGTGGTGAGGGGAGGGGAGGGGGACCGAGAGGTGGTGAGGGGAGGGGAGGGGGACCAGAAGGTGGTGAGGGGAGGGGAGGGGAGGGGGTCCGAAAGTTGGGGAGGGGAGGGGAGGGGAGGGGGACCGGAAGGCAGTGAGGGGAGGCGAGGGGGACCGGAAGGCAGTGAGGGGAGGGGAGGGGGACCGGAAGGTGGTGAGGGGAGGGGTGGGGGACCGGAAGGTGGTGAGGGGAGGGGTGGGGGACCGGAAGGTGGTGAGGGGAGGGGTGGGGGACCGGAAGGTGGTGAGGGGAGGGGAGGGGGACCGGAAGGTGGTGATGGGAGGGGAGGAGCACCAGAAGGTGGGGAGGAGCGGACTGGAAGGTTGGGAGGGGAGGGGGACTGGAAGTTTGGGAGGGGAGGGGGACTGGAAGTTTGGGAGGGGAGGGGGACTGGAAGTTTGGGAGGGGAGGGGGACTGGAAGTTTGGGAGGGGAGGGGGACTGGAAGTTTGGGAGGGGAGGGGGACTGGAAGTTTGGGAGGGAAGGGGAGGGGGACTGGAAGGTTGGGAGGGGAGGGGGACTGGAAGGTTGGGAGGGGAGGGGAGGGGGACTGGAAGGTTGGAGGGAGGGGAGGGGAGGGGGACTGGTAGGTTGGGAGGGGAGGGGGGACCGGTAGGTGGTGAGTGGAGGGCAGGGGAGGGGAGGGGGACCGGTAGGTGGTGAGGGGAGGGGGACCGGAAGGTGGTGAGGGGAGGGTGTCTGGAAGGTGGCGAGGTGAGGGGAGGGAGACTGGATGGTGGTGAGGGGAGGGAGGGGGACCGGAAGGTGGTGAGGGGAGGGGAGGGTGACCGGAAGGTGGTGAGGGGAGGGGAGGGGGACCGGAAGGTGGTGAGGGGAGGGGAGGGGGACCGGAAGGTGGTTAGGGGAGGGGAGTGGAGGGGGACCGGAAGGTGGTGAGGGGAGGGGAGTGGAGGGGGACCGGAAGGTGGTGAGGGGAGGGGGACCGGAAGGTGGTTAGGGGAAGGGAGTGGAGGGGGACCGGAAGGTGGTGAGGGGAGGGGAGGGGGACCGGAAGGTGGTGAGGGGAGGGGGACTGGAAGGTGGGGAGGGGAGGGGAGGGGAGGGGGACCGGAAGGTGGTGGGATGGGAGGGGAGGGGGACCGGAAGGTGGTGGGATGGGAGGGGAGGGGGACCGGAAGGTGGTGGGATGGGAGGGGAGGGGGACCGGAAGGTGGGGAGGGGAGGGGAGGGGAGGGGGACCGGAAGGTGGTGAGGGGAGGGGATGGGGACTGGAAGGTGGTGAGGGGAGGGGAGGGTGACGTCTTGGAATCTGCGGTTTGGGTTTGATACAAAAAAAATTGTAAAATAACTTTTTTGGGGTTTAGTAATGAACTACCGATAGACTAATGGTACCTCTAAAACACCCTTGAATGCTCAGCGCGCCCGCATCTCGTGGTCGTGCGGTAGCGTTCTCGCTTCCCACGCCCGGGTTCCCGGGTTCGATTCCCGGCGGGGTCAGGGATTTTCTCCGCCTCGTGATGGCTGGGTGTTGTGTGATGTCCTTAGGTTAGTTAGGTTTAAGTAGTTCTAAGTTCTAGGGGACTGATGACCATAGATGTTAAGTCCCATAGTGCTCAGAGCCAATGCTCAGCGCAGATATCAAATGCAAAGAGAGCCACCCGATTTTCTGTATTTACCAAAGCAAAAGGAAGTGTTAATAACTCCTAAATTGACCCTGTACTGTAGGATAGTGACATTAAGACTATCATTCTGTTGGGTATACAGATGGTTCCTAGCCCAAGACCTATCTGAAACACTTGGCTCTGGAATCTTTCTACCACCAATGGAATCCGATATATGATACCCATGCTGTCGCATGCGTACCGATAGGGTGCACGGTTTTATCTGTTTCATAGCCTGCATTCTCAGCTCAGCTTGTACAGCGTACGGATGGGTCCTTTTTCACTGAGCGCATATGTATACCATATGGCAGTAACTCGAAATATCTAGTCAATTATTCGCAGTGTTCCCTACTGAAAAAGTAGTTGTTAGAGAGATATGTAACATCTTTTCAGTACTGTTACGTTTCGAAGTCTCTGTTTCGTGTGTTGTTTTTATTTTCTTTCGGGTGATACAGCAAAAGAAGAATTGAATGGAAAAATGTAAGGAACATTTTCATAAAATAATTGAAAAAAATACAGCCTCGTTCTGGTTCTGATGCAGACAATAAACCTGTATATACAGGACATTTTGACCAGAATGGAAAATGCTATCTTAGCACAAAAAAAAGACAAGTCCTGCGCAGCTTTAGGGATGGAAGTAGCGTTTCGACTTATCGTGGAAGTTTCAATGACATTTAAATCCAAACATCTTGATATATTCGCGCTTTTTTAATTGTTAGTATTAGTAGTATTAACATGTAATGTAACGCTTCGATCAAATAAAGCAACATTATACATAATGTCATCCCTCCACGAACAAATCCACCTGCAGAAATTTTATATCCCCGAATAATTTTCTTAACTATAACATGTACGCTAAAAGCCATACGAATTATACTCGTATATTGTTTACTATGGGAGGCGAATCTTCCGGATTTTCGACACAGGATCAGTGACTTTAGCCTACACATTTCAAGATTCGGATGTGCGACACCTTGCACTGCAGCTATGGGAGCTCACTGCGCTGCTGAATAAAGTGTTGAAGAGCTTCAAAAAATCTCCTAGCAGAGAAACATGTATTTTGCGCGTATTTGCACATAAAATCCGAACGGTGCACTTACAAATAGTGCCATTAGCTGAGCATCAACATCTTCCTCCCCCACCCCCCCGCTACCCACCATCACCACCACCGCCACCAAGGTACTGCACGAGGCATTCTCATTTGTAAAAGCGCTTCCGCGCTGTAACGATTCCAGGCTGTTCTTCAAATATACAGGGTGAGCACAAAGTCTTTCCCTGATCATAAAAATTTATAACGGAATAACCGTTTGACATAGTAAGTTACATTTGATGCCGTTGCATAGGTTAGTGTTACTAGTAGTTGTGACCAAAAGATGGCACTAGCGCTCCACAACACCGACGCGGTCTGTTAGGTCGCGTTAGTTGCTGTAGAAGCAGGAGAAACCGCAATGTGTGCTTTGGTTTCACGAAAGCAAACCCCAATCAGTGTTTAGCGTAAATTTCGGGCTTCTCATGGACGCAGCCCTCCTGAGGTTAAAACAATAAGGCGATGGTATGCAAAGTTTAACTAAACAGGCAACGTTGTAGATCGTCTCGAAGTGGCAGGCCTCGTCCGAATGATGCAACTGTTGATTGTATTCGGCAGTCGTTACAACGGAGTCCTTCTAAATCAACTCGTCAAGCATCACGTGAACTTCAAATAGCGCAAGGAAGTGTGGTGAAGATTCTTCATGAAAGGCTTAGGTTGCACGCTTACAAAGTGCAAATCGTGCAGGCCTAGCAGCCGAATGATTTGCTGACACAGTTGCAAATTTGCAGAATTTGCAACTGAGATACTCAACAGGATTGATAAGGCTAACGATTACTTAAATCGCATATGCTGAACGATGAATCCACCTTTCATGTCAGTGGAATGGTAGGCATTATGTCCGTATATGGGGTTCAGAGTCTCCACATGCTACTGTACAGTTACAGCGAGCCACCGAAAAAGTTAATGTTTGGAGCGGCCTCATGCGTAACAAGGTTTCTGGACCGTATTTCTTCGCGGGTAAATCCATTGCCGCTAACAATTACTTAGACGCTTTGCAACGGTTCATTGCCCCCACAGTTAGAAGAATATCAACCATGGATAATTTTCCAGCAAGATGCTAGTGCAACTCATTGTACATGTGGGTTCCCTCTCAGGTCCATTACGCCATTGGTGTATCTTTCCATTGGATTTTTTAAAAAATGCGAATGATTTTGATCTGTATGGATAACCGTAGTATATTTTTATTATGTAATTTCATGATGTGATTTGTCCCTTTTTCAGTCATAAATTGTGACGTATGCTGTCTATGCTCTCCTACTCTTGTATCATGCTATGTATGTTTCCATATCCAGGGGCCTGTAGATGACACTTTTTGGTGTGTCAACTCACAGTCGGAGCCGGTCAGGCTGCTGATTTTGCGAGTAGTAAACAATCCACACAGATAGCATCACTTCGGGCTCGTAAAACCAACAGTTGCAACGAGACGACATAAACGTAAACAGAAAGTCGATGGATTACATTCTCTAACGAGAGAGAGAGAGAGAGAGAGAGAGAGAGAGAGAGAGAGAGAGAGAGAGAGAAAGATTAGATTAAAATTCTGCATCATGACGAAAAAGAGAACAATGAGGACCATCTTTGGTTCAAGTCGTTATTGCCATTCATGAAACAGCTACTATTATGTAATAAGTTGCATATCAGAACGCAACACAGGAGCTGTTATTAAAGGAGTTGTCGAAACTATAATCTCTGCAAGTGGCACAACTTGACCATTCAGATCTTATTGATCCTTAAGAAATACAAAAGAGTAATTACATATAGTTATGGTATGTTGAAGCCCCAAGCTAAGTAATTAAAGAAACTAATAATAATAAAATAATGGTAATAAAGGAAGAAAAGGCTGATTTATATTTTGTTTTCTTACCTGAAAATAACAAACAGGTCGTCGAAAACTAGTGGAATTCCATCTAGAAACAAGTTTTATAGCCCCACGATACAAACAAATGCCGTAAAGACTTTCGAGTATAGTTTGAATACTCTTCAATTATTTATACAAACGGTGAAATCATGGATATGCCTTTTCAAATATCAATTATTACTGTCTCTTTCTCGTCATAGGCAAGGTTTCTTCTGTATTTAATACTACAGAGTTTTCCACTAAAATTCTCTCTTGCCCGCCCACAATGAGTGTACTGTGTTGACTAGGTGCGTGTGCTGGCAGCGGAATAATCCGACAAAGCTGCACAGGTAGAACAGAGGAACTACATCGCACCGCTTCACATTCGGCGGCTCGAATACTCGCGCGGCCCGACGCCGTGTTCGCATCGTATCACTCATTTTGCCGAGGTGTTAGCGCAACCCATTTGGCAGAAGATATTTCCCAGGTCAGCCTGTCGTTGTGTGTCCATCTGTAAAGTCATGTATTTATTGTCCTCTATTGTTATTTCGATTAATTATGCGGGGTAGGTTGGGAGCAATTTCAATGGATGGTCGAGATTTCCCTGTGTATATGAGACTAATAAAAATCTTTACTCGAGATACACTCTTCTAAATACATTTATTTTAATCCAAATAGCTAAAAGTGGCCATCCTCTGACGATTGTGGCATCAGTGTTGGGCAGAACAGAGCAGCCAGCCAAGGGGTATGCGAGCTAACTAGAAGTGCAGGCAGAATAACGAGGCTGGTAGATGTGCAGTCAGGAGAGCAAGCATTGGAGATCAGTAGTGGTGGTGACTGCCGGCAGGCACTGTATGGTGAATGCTGCTCTAAACGGAAGCCTACACTCATATTTTTTGCAAATGTTAAGTAGAGCATCTCCACGTCCACACTTGCATTGTGATCATCCAAAACGATGTCTCACCTCAGCTTTGATTAGTATCTAAAAAGAATTACGCTGAAAATGCAACAAAAGCAGCCATTTATTTTTGCCCGACTTGTTAATCATTTGTAACTTTCAGAGAAGGTCATGAGTGGCGAATTTTAAGTAAAACCTACATTTCTCTTGCTGCAATGTTAAAATTTGTTTCTATTGCCAAAAAAACAGAGGAGTTTACACTATGTCTTCTCGCTAATATATTGTGCAGACGAAATTGCGAGAGAAATCTGAAACAATAGTTTATTAAGTTTATTAAGTGAGGAACTGAGGACAGTTAAGGTTAATAGCTTATATAAAAAAACAAATCCTTTGTACAAAAATAAACATGTCGTAATGTCTTATGTTCTTCCAAATCCCACAGTATTTCTTCTTTCACTGGCTATCAATGGCCCTTAACAATGACATTCTTTCATTGATACACTATGTGATAAAAAGTATCCGGACATCTGGCTGAAAATGACTTACAAGTTCATGACACCCTCCATCGGTAATGCTGGAATTCAATATGGTGTTGGTCCACTCTTATCCTCGGGAGACTTCCACTCTCGCAGACGTACGTTTAATCGGGTCCTGGAATGTTTCTTGAGGAATGGCAGCCCATTCTTCACGGAGTGCTGCACTGAGGAGAGGTATCGATGTCGGTCGGTGAGGCCTGGCACGAAGTAGGCGTTCCAAAACATCCCAAAGGTGTTCCATAGGATTCAAGTCAGTACTCTGTGCAGGCCAGTCCATTACAGGGATGTTATTGTCGTGTAACCACTCCGCCACAGGCCGTGCATTATGAACAGGTGCTCGATCGTATTGGAAGATACAATCGCCATCCTCGAATTGCTCTTCAACAGTGGGAAGCAAGACGGTCCTTAAAACATCAATGTAGGGCTGTGCTGTCATAGTGCCACGCTCCCTCCATGAAAAACACGACCACACCATAACCCCACCGTCTCCGAATTTTACTGTTGGCACTAAACACGCCGGCTGATGATGGTCACCGGGCATCGGATCGCCACGTAGTGTACCGTGATTCGTCACTCCACACAACGTTTCTCCACTGTTCAATCGCCCAATGTTTACGCTCCTTACACCAAGCGAGACGTCGTTTGGCGTGATGTGTGGCTTACGAGCAGCCGCTCGACCATGAAATCCAAGTTTTCTCACCTCCCGCCTAAGTGTCGTAGTACTTGCAGTGGATCATGATGCAGTTTGGAATTCCTGTGTGATGGTCTGTATAGATGTCTGCCTATTACACGTTACGACTCTCTTCAACTGTCAGCGGTCTCTGTCAGTCAACAGACGAGATCGGCCTGTACGCTATTGTGTTGTACGTGTTCCTTCACATTTCCACTTCACTATCATATCGGAAACAGTGGATCTAGGGATGTATAGGAGTGTGGAAATCTCGCGTACAGACGTGCGACCCAAGTGACACCTAATCACCTGACCACATTCGAAGTCTGTGAGTTCCGCGGAGCGCCTCATTCTGCTCTCTGACTATAACGACAGCTGAGGAGTACCTAGCAGTAGGTGGCAGCACAATGCACCTAATATGAAAAACGTACGTTTTTTGGTTGTCCGGATACTTTTGATTACATAGTGTATATGCTGTAGTTAGTGGAGTAACAAGGTGGATAATAGCTTCGCATAACAACCAAATGGCAAAATATTCTCTTCTTTGTATGCAATGAGATATGAGGAATGTTGTGGATATTTCATTCTGAGTTTATCGTTGGCACCTGCGATGGCAAATACGTATGCTACATAAAATCAATTTTCTCGAGATTGGTGTTTAGAGACCTCCACCAAAGCCTAAAGAAAAATTCCATATGTTAGCTAAATTTCATATGCAGGAATTTATTATTATGTAATATGCACCAAACGCAAAATTATAGCTTGCCCTAATTTTCACCGCACACTTTTTTGAATTTCGCACAGTACCTTACTTAAATGAAGTTATTTTTATAACTATTACCATTCATGAAATGATGCGTACATAATCATGAAGCTGACATGTAAAGCTATAAGTAACACACTTTTATTTTATTCTTTTTACCTGATAGTTTCTGTAATATCGTTTGAGGAAATTCAAGAGTGTGCACCTCCATTCTGTCAGCACAGCGCCACGCTATTCAGCCTCCACTTCCGAACAAACGAGTGAACTTTTGTAGCGCTTCGGACGAAAACTGTCACTGTACACCAGCTACAGTATCCTGCACAGACACTACCTGCATAATTTTTTAGTTGGTTGCTGCTTTAACACTGACATATCATTCTGTAATGCAGCAGTCTACCATGGTGGTGGCTAGGTTGCTACTGGTGCACCAGAAAACAATGTTTCACCACCAGCTACTTCATAGGAACTGAGGTATCGCAAGACACCCAGCCATGTGAACTGTACATGTTATAAGTTCAACCAGTAGCTTTATTCCATCGTCACTGTGCGTTCAGCTGACAGTCATCAGTTGGATGAGCAGCAATCGCTTCATGAAGCAACACCAGTAACTAGGTGAAGCCGCTGGTTTACAAGCCATCAATTAGCCTAGTGAGTTCTAGACTCTGATCTGGTACTACCTAGGCAAAACCTCCCACCGGGCTCCATCACCTGATACTCCAGCCAGCCATCGAGCTTCCTGGTTTCGCCTCAGGGAGCCTGCTAGGAGCCTGAGGCTCTGGGCAGAGTACGCCAGTACAGTTGTAAGCTCACTGTACCACAGAGCACATTCCCCCTGTCTTTCATCAACAAATCTGTCATCATCACCAGCTGCTGCTGTCTCGGCATTCTGCTACCTCACCAGACTGACTTGTTGCTGCTAACAACCGCCAGCACCTGGGTTGCAGCCATGACCTACTATATGATGAATAATAAAGAAGTTTTATTCAGTCAGCATTTTTGATTTTGCACCCTCCATGGCACTGTGCATTCCCCTGCCTCCCACACACGCCATTCTGGGTCAGAAGTGGCCATCCTGCAACTATTGTCATTGTAGTGGTAAACACAAACACAGTACCATTGAAAACGAATACCCGTTAGGTACTGCATTCATGTGGTTTGGAAATGCTAATAATCTGTAATAATTCACGGATGCATAGCAGTGTGTTCACCTACTGCGTGAGCCAGTCAGGATAGCACGTACCCCACATAGGACAGCACATGAGACATGGACTGGGCAGGCTGAATGTGGCACCGTACATAACTCTAACCCATATGTCAATGAGCAACATCTTTAATCAGACAGCTCGCAGAAATATTTGGCTGCGGCGATTTATGGGGGTGTGAAAATAATGTAACGATTAAATAGCCTCAATTCTAAATGAACTATGTGCCACGCACTGGTTTATTTATAGGATACTAACCTTACGACTTATCTTAGAAGAAAGATTAAGAAAAGGCAAACCTACGCTTCTAGCATTTGTAGACTTAGAGAAAGCTTTTGACAACGTTAACTGGAATACTCTCTTTCAAATTCTGAAGGTGGCAGGGGTAAAATACAGGGAGCGAAAGGCTATTTACAATTTGTACAGAAACCAGATGGCAGTTATAAGAGTCGAGGGGCATGAAAGGGAAGCAGTGGTTGGGAAATGAGTGAGACAGGGTTGTAGCCTCTCCCCGATGTTATTCAATCTGTATATTGAGCAAGCAGTAAAGGAAACAAAAGAAAAATTCGGAGTAGGTATTAAAATTCATGGAGAAGAAGTAAAAACTTTGAGGTTCGCCGATGACATTGTAATTCTGTCAGAGACAGCAAAGGACTTGGAAGAGCAGTTGAACGGAATGGACAGTGTCTTGAAAGGAGGATATAAGATGAACATCAACAAAAGCGAAACGAGGATAATGGAATGTAGTCAAATTAAATCGGGTGATGCTGAGGGGATTAGATTAGGAAATGCGACACTTAAAGTAGTAAAGGAGTTTTGCTATTTAGGGAGCAAAATAACTGATGATGGTCGAAGTAGAGAGGATATAAAATGTAGACTGGCAATGGCAAGGAAATCGTTTCTGAAGAAGAGAAATTTGTTAACATCGAGTATAGATTTAAGTGTCAGGAAGTCGTTTCTGAAAGTATTTGTATGGAGTGTAGCCATGTATGGAAGTGAAACATGGACGATAACTAGTATGGACAAGAAGAGAATAGAAGCTTACGAAATGTGGTGCTACAGAAGAATGCTGAAGATAAAGTGTGTAGATCACGTAACTAATGAGGAGGTATTGAATAGGATTGGGGAGAAGAGAAGTTTGTGGCACAACGTGACTAGAAGAAGGGATCGGTTGGTAGGACATGTTTTGAGGCATCAAGGGATCACAAATTTAGCATTGGAGGGCAGCGTGGAGGGTAAAAATCGTAGAGGGAGACCAAGAGATGAATATACTAAGCAGATTCAGAAGGATGTAGGTTGCAGTAGGTACTGGGAGATGAAGAAGCTTGCACAGGGTAGAGTAGAATGGAGAGCTGCATCAAACCAGTCTCAGGACTGAAGACCACAACAACAACAACAACAACTGTGAAAATCTAGTTTGTAAACGGGAGTGTGTTTACAAAACATACTTGCGACTCATTCTACAATGTTGTTCAAGTGTGTGGGACCCTTACAAAATAGGATTAAGTGGACAAATTGCGCGCATATGAAGAAGTGCTGCCTGAATCACCACAGGTTCAAATGGCTCTGAGCACTATGCGACTTAACTTCTGAGGTCATCAGTCGCCTAGAACTTAGAACTACTTAAACCTAACTAACCTAAGGACATCACACACATCCATGCCCGAGGCAGGATTCGAACCTGCGACCGTAGCAGTCGCGCGGTTCCGGACTAAGCGCCTAGAACCGCTAGACCACCGCGGCCGGCTAATCACCACAGGTTTCATTTGACTAGATGAAGTGTCGGAAATCGTGAGAGATTCCATGCCTTTCTTTGCATGTCGCCTCTCTTTGTGATCATTAATGTTTTATATCATTTCACAGTGGGAACGGGCTGAATAAGGTTATTCTAATGAGAGTATTTGTACAGAGAGCTCAAATTAATTTACACCTGATTGCTATGCATGTTGGGAACGGTATGTGGTCTTGCTTTTAGTTTTCTCTGTACTTCCCTGTGTGGATTGTTGCGAGGCGAGCTCAAGAGGACGTGACACACTGGGTTTTCGTGGAGGGTCCGCACTTCCGCGAATACGGAGAGGGTCGTACTCAATGGGCTCGAGATCCTGGCGGGGCGACTGACCTCGGTCGAGTTTGGCCTATTGTATGGAGGGCGAAACGACCTGTGGGCCATCTGAGTGTCGCCACAGGTTGTGTGTTTACGCTTCCGCTGCATCTACAACAGGGCTTAACAACTGGCCGGTTTTGAGCGCGAGTACTCGCGCCTGCTCAGGCACGTGCTCGCGAGCAGGTGCAAGGTCGCGGAGTAGGGAGGGAGGGGAATTACGCGCGCACGTTTGAATGTGATCTCGCGTTCTTAGCAGATTTAACTAGCCATCCGAATGCTTTGAACATTTTACTACAAGGTAAAGATCTGCTAATTACTCATTTCATAGATCGAATACAAGCTTTTAAAATGAAATTGACACTTTGGGTGAGTCAGCTGGAAACAGGAAACCTAGCTCATTTTCCTAAATTATCATCCATGCAAGATGTTCACAAAGACTGTGAACGTTATTCACATAGTTTAGTTCATCAGCGCTTTCAAGATCTGACAGCACTAGACAGTGATTTTGATCTGTTCTCTCCATATTCAGCGAATATTTAAGAGATTCGTCCTGAGCTGCAGCAAGAAATTATTGACCTGCAGTGTGACAGAGAATACAGAGACAAATTTCAGAACAAGAAAAACATTTTGGAATTCTATAGACACTTCCCTCATGATAGATTTCCTCGTTTGCAAAAACTGGCGGCTACAATGATATCAATGTTCGGTTCCACGTATGTTTGTGAACAACTGTTCTCTGCAATGAAATATACCAAGACGCGCCTGAGAAACGCATTGTCTTATCGAAATTTAAACTGCACGCTGCGCCTAAAATTCACAAGAACAATTACTCCGAACACAGACGCAATTGTAAAGGGCAAAAAGTACAAGATAACCGAGAATCCCACACTTCAGTGACACCTTTTATTGTGTAACAGTTCACAAATTAATGCGAATGTAGAGGCATACACTAAGCTAATAAAATTATGTGGCATGTGTACATTCTCCTTTATTTGTTTCATTTGTCGCAGTAATAATTCGTGAGTGATATCCTTGCAGGTGGCCGCGGATTTACATTGACTGGCGGCAGCTGTTGTGTGCCCCATGTGACTCTCCCCACTCTCCGCTCTGGTCCGGTAGTGGGGGTAGCGTGCTCGCGCTGCTCCGTGCTCTCGCCTTGCTGCTCACAGCTTGCTCCGCGAGCACGTATGTTGTGAAGCCCTGGTCTACAACGAAGACTGCTGGCAGCGACTGATTCTTGTCGACTGTGCTCTGTCAGGTGCGACTGTCTGGCGCCGGATGGCCGGTGATCTTGACATGCTGTTTTCGTAGCCGGTCAAACCCAAGTTCAGTGCGCCCAGATAAATAACAGAGGCATGTAAACTTAAACTGAAGCCAGTTGCCATTATAAAGCCCTGCAAGAATTTGGAGGGAACGATCGCTATTGGCGAGAATGATGTTCTGAGATAGTGTGGGGGAAATTTGGAGTCAGCACTGAATGCTGATTCGCGGCTTTTCGAGCGTGGTGGATAGTTGAATAACGTTGGCTTCGCTCTTGCATTGCGTGGATTCATAGCATTCGGGATCTGATCTTCGTCGGAATCGGACGGTTTTGCGACTTAGTCGCACTTTTTCGGAATCATCGAGGAGCATGACTTCGATCATACTCCAGTTTCATTCTGCGACTTAAGATCCAGATTCTTACTCTGGGTTTTCGCACCTGTACCGACAGGTCGAGTTTAGGCGGTTTTGCTGTGTCTCTTCCTGGATTGGGTTCAAATGGCTCTGAGCACTATGGGACTTAACTTCTAAGGTCATCAGTCCCCTAGAACTTAGAACTACTTAAACCTAACTAACCTAAGGACATCACACACATCCATGCCCGAGGCAGGATTCAAACCTGCGACCGTAGCGGCCGCGCGGTTCCAGACTGTAGCGCCTTTAACCGCTTGGCCACCACGGCCGGCTCTCTTCCTGGAGATACATCCTCGTGCATCCAGAAGTTTCTCTGCTTCGGCCATGCTAGCAGAACTTAGAATTTTCGGACAGCATTTGAAGCCACAGGTTGAAGCAGAGTTGCTGCACAGCAAGAGTTGGCGCCTACATCATCAGAACGCTGCCTACCGACGACCTGCTACAGATTTCGGGACTAATGAAGTATTTTGCGAAGCCGGCATTGTAGGATCTATCAATTTTATACTGGTCCTCAGCAGCACGCGCGCTCGCTTGACTACAAGTCCAACTTGTTTGTTTCTCCATGTGTTCCCATTTGAGCTCTCATTACTAACAGTGATACTGCATCATAGTCGGGGGAATAATATTTTATTCATTAGGACCTCCAATCGTTATCGTCAATCTATTGCATCACAGAGAGTAGGAGCAGCTTGTTCTCAAGCCAACTCTTACTCTCATAATGGTTCAGAATACCCCAGTCTTTAACCTACTGTTGGTATCGACCATCAAGTGCCTTAATGTTTTGATTTATAATCTCATTGTAATATTTAATCCGCATATTATTTTGTAGATAGATGCAGAATCCGATTTCCCGTCGTTTATTATGATAAAATTCCCTTTTTTCACTGAGTAGATTACGTTTTCCATTATTGTGAGGGTGTATTTTACCAACTAACAGGGTTCTCCGTCAATTCCTTTCGTTACCGTTGTGCACA
Source organism: Schistocerca nitens (assembly GCF_023898315.1). Taxonomy (NCBI): domain Eukaryota; kingdom Metazoa; phylum Arthropoda; class Insecta; order Orthoptera; family Acrididae; genus Schistocerca; species Schistocerca nitens. The sequence continues at coordinate 654,802,446 of NC_064619.1, forward strand.
TAATTAATTAGGTGGTAGGTAAGGAGCGGGTCGAGTCCACGTCTAGTTCTGATGCAAAATTCGCCAGAATTAAAGAGGTACCAACTGTTCTCCACCCTGGGGCCTCGCAATCGTAAATGGCAGACACTCGAAGATAGAACGCATCTACCACCTGAGAGCTTGCTCATAAGTATTTGAGATCCGGCATTAATTAAGGAATGTATGCATATACTAGGGCCCCCATGTACCGCTCCCATAAGGACCGGGAAGAGAAGGTAACACTATATATATATATATATATATATATATATATAAAACGCGCACAGAGAGTATCAAGCAGTAATTCATCCATTCCTGCAATCCACACGCGAATGGAACAGGATACATCTTACGATGTGAAGTACACTCTAGCGTGCACTTCGCAATGGTTTGGACGGTATGCATATCTAACTAGTGCAGGTAGCATATAGTAGAGCCAAACGACAGGTGATACTCTAAAATGGAAGCACCTTTCGTCGTATAGTCGTGCGCAGATGTGAAGAGCGAAGCAAATCACTGTAATCGAACACCATGTGCCACAGACTGCATGGGACCCGTCATGCCTGTGGTATGGGTATTAACGAACTGCAGCGTCAAGGGGCGAGTTGCACCGTCGCATTCCCTGTAGTGTTTACAATGCGAGCGCGGTATTCTAGGGTGCTCCGCTCGAACCGACCTGCGGAAAATGCGGCCAGCGTTGTTGTAGGCGCAGTGCTTTCGGAGCGTGTGGCTGTGCGGGTGACGTCACAAATTCCGATAGTGAACGACCCACCGTGGGCATTTACAAGAGGCGCACGCATAAAAGGCCCCTCACACTCAATATTTATTGCGCTAAATTTAACATTACGCAATAATACTGACCGTCTGAGAGCGGTATTGACGGTTAGCGCAATATACTGAATGAGACTGCAGACCTTTAGAAATATTGAAACTAGCTCCATATGTTATACCGTAAGGGTTATATTGTGCAATACACGGCAGTTCCCGCCGAGACCGTCATTTGCGGACATGCAAGCAACTGATACAGCGACGCCATATGAATTTACAACGAAAGACAGATGAAAGGAATCATCTGTTGAAGTGCATTCAGGTGAGTAGTTTCATTATATATTTGATACTTATTCAGTAACTATCTGCACGAACATTCGACGGAAGTGCAAGGATGTAAAACTGCAATTGCTCGTTTGTTCATTTCAGAAGATTGTATTATTTATTTCAGAAATACATGACAGCCTTTACAATAACTTATCCCAGTAATCTTCTGTTTTACAGATCGCTACCAGCATTGCGCAAAGTGAAATCGGTAGAGTACATGGTCAGTAAATTTCTCTGTAGGTAAGGTGGAACGCAGTTCACTAATTCATTGAAAGATTTCTCGTTCATTCTTAGATACAGATAGTCATTTTGCTCTGCTGAAAGTTCTGTTACCATGTTCAAATGGCCATGTGAACAATGCCTTCCAAGCCAAGTTTTCGCCCATCGCTGCTTCCTCTTGCTTTTCATTTTGCGGCACGTAGCGATACCAATCGCAGAACATTCAAGTTCTAAATCATCGAGCGCCGTCATGTTCGCTACAAAGTCAGAGTTCAAACTCCGCGTTCCGGGAATAATTATTGTGCAATGATATTGCACAATATATTTACACAATATTATTGCGCAATAAATATTGAGCGCATGAGAGCCCCTTACTAAGGGATGTATCGTGAAACACTTGTCAGTCTTATGGATAATTGTGAACAACCAGTCGTGTGAATAACTGAAAACAAAGTTTCAACTTTAAACAGTCAGATTACTTCATCTCGACATCACAATTGGAAAGGGACAGTACCAATAACGATGTAACCACGTAAGTTTTTAGCGCACGTCATACAAATGTAGCCACTTTCAAGCCCTGCACAAGATAATTCTGAAGTGGAAGAAGAAATTAATAGGTACTCTTTTGAATAACAATGACTAGCAATATTTACACTGTGTGTGTTCTAACACAGGACAGAGGGAGGACTGGGGGTTACAGACCAGTCTGCAATTTCCGAGCGGTTAGGAGCAAATGTAGAAAGTCGGACGTCCAGTGAAGGCACGTTGATTGCATTGATCAACGCCAAACACTGTCACAGGGTAACCGGGTGGATTTTGGGACTCCATTGGATACTCGCTGCAGGAGACGAGGACACTCAGCAGTCTGATTAACACCGTTTATTTGTAGTCAGACTAACTACTACACTGACAGATAGTTATAAGCATTGGAGAAAGCAAAGGATGCACTGGACGCACAATAAAGTTTGTTTCCTGAGTCTATAGGATAAGAGCTAACAGAAATAGCAACCAGTAGCAGCGTTGTAAAGTACCAACTTTGAAATCAGCAGTTCAAGTGAGTAAAACAGACAAACAGACTTGTCAGAGCATACTCAAAGCTGGCAACGAGCGACAAAGAGTTGGCGTCCACGTGATCTGACTGAGAACTGTTGTTTGAATACAAAAACATGGATTTTTTTTTAAGGATTATGGTGGAGCACTATTTCTCCTTCCCTAAAGTCGGCCCCCAATTCACCGGCATTTTACAGGCTTCAGCCAATCTGAAGAATGGCTCTGCACCTCCAGGTCGCCTCTGGCCAACCAGATTCTCCCCCCCCCCCCCGTCGCCCCCCCCTCCTCATCACTCAGTACGTAGTGATGTATCTGGACTTTACGTTAGCAAACACCAAGTTTGGTAATAACAGCGTTCAGCTGAAATCTAAAAGTCACTGACCTTGCCTATGGCCTGAAAACAAGTGTTTTTCGTCACTTGACCCCTCCCAGCGGCCTTCCGTCAGTGGGGCCGCTGTTGTAGCACTCTAAACCATGTACACCCACGGACATTGCAGTTCTCAGGGCCAAGTATGAAAATTATACCCTCTGCTAAAACGTGCCTTTTTGTGGCCATCTTTCATTGTGACGACTTACAGCACCGTATACGCGTGTAGGCATGTAATTCTCTGAAGTAAAACTTCTCTCCTGGGACAGCTTGCAATTCTTAGGGCTCTACCGTTACTGTTTGATCTCCGGTAACCTAAACGCTACCACTTCTGCCTGCTCTCTGAATTGTGTGTCTGATTTCCTGTATTGGAGTGGCATAGATAGTTTCCAACAGCCTTAAGCTTAACAATGTATAAGTCATTACATTGTCAAAATATGAGAACTGTTTGAAGTTTCAATACTTCAGGAAATACGAAAACGGTAATAAAGAAAAATTGAAAGCTGCTTTTCTCGAGAATATTTGGAAAGTAAAGAAGAATATGAGATCTAAAATAGAAACAAATGACGATCATATAAACAGTTTCTTCGTCGTAATGGTGCAAACGGTCAAAACTTCATCACGCGAGCCCAAATTAAGATCAAGATATCTAACGTAGGAACTGTAACAAATGAGGATTGCTAAAGAATAGCCAGAATGTGTAACAGGAGAAGTAACAGCTCAAGGAAATAGCTACAAGACCAAAGTAGTTTCCGTAGGAACTCCTAATAAAAAGTTTTCTGTGATTATTGAGTTAAAAATAAATGTGTGTACCGCTAGTAACTAGTACTTTTTCCAACTCTAAGAAAGACAACTTCTCAACCGAGACTGGATTTGTAAAACCTGTACGTACATTGATCGGCTTCGGTAAATTAGGTTACCATCATGTATCAGCACAGGCAAACACATGTGTCCAATTCGAGATATAAATGTACTCAATATCTTAATTAGCTGGATAGCGGACGTAAGATGTATTGGCACGTCAAAGTGAAGTGCAGTATATACAATATGTGGGAAGTTAGAACCAGTATTTACAAAATTTATTGTCCAATATTGGACGGATGAACTTAATGAAACATTTTGAAAATACTGGTTTTAACTTTGACATGCCAATATATGATGCGTCAACCATCCAGCTAATTATGATATGGGGTGCATTTATAGCTCAAATTGGACACATGGATTAACCTGTACTGAGATCAGGTGATGGTAATTTTTTCACCGAAACTGTTCAGCGTAAATAAAGGTTTTAGAAATTCTATGAACATGTAGTAATTACACAAACACGAAGTTCATTATTTGGTTTCTTCTCTCTGAAAGTGTGAATAAATGAAAATTACTCGTAAGTCATAAAGTGGACTATAACTGTGCAGTTTCTCGTGTTCTGCTAACAAAAAGGGAGTTGCATCACATTTGTTGTTGTTGTCTTCAACCCTGAGACTGGTTTGATGCAGCTCTCCATGCTACTCCATCCTGTGCAAACTTCATCTCCCAGTACGTACTGCAGCCTACATCCCTCTGAATCTGCTTAGTGTATTCATCTCTTGGTCTCCCTCTACGATTTTTACCCTCCACGCTGCCCTCCATTACTAAATTGGTGATCCCTTGATGCCCCATAACATGTCCTACTAACCGATCCCTTCTTCTAGTCAAGTTGTGCCACAAACTCCTCCCCAATCCTATTCAGTACCTCCTCATTAGTTATGTGATCTACCCATCTAATCTTCAGCATTCTTCTGTAGCACCACATTTCGAAAGTTTCTATTCTCTTCTTGTCCAAACTATTTATCGTCCATGTTTCACTTCCATACATGGCTACACTCCATACAAATACTTTCAGAAACGACTTCCTGACACTTAAATCTATACTCGATGTTAACAAATTTCTCTTCTTCCTTGCCATTGCCAGTCTACATTTTATATCCTCTCTACTTCGACCATCATCAGTTATTTTGCTCCCCAAATAGTGAAACTCCTTTACTACTTTAAGTGTCTCATTTCCTAATCTAATTCCCTCAGCATCACCCGATTTAATTTGACTACATTCCATTATCCTCGTTTTGCTTTTGTTGATGTTCATCTTATACCTTCCTTTCAGGACACTATTAATTCCGTTCAACTGCTCTTCCACGTCCTTTGCTGTCTCTGACAGAATTACAATGTCATCATCAAACCTCAAAGTTTTTTATTTTTTTTTCCCCGTAGATTTTAATACTTACTCCGAATTTTCTTTTGTATCCTTTACTGCTTGCTCAATATACAGATTGAATAACATCGGAGAGAGGCTACAACCCTGTCTCACTCCCTTCCCAACCACTGCTTCCCTATCGTGCCCCTCGACTCTTATAACTCCCATCTGGTTTCTGTACAAATTGTAAATAGCTTTTCGCTCCCTGTATTTTACCCCTGCCACCTTCAGAATTTGAAAGAGAGTATTCCAATCAACATTGTCAAAAGCTTTCTCTAAGTCTACAAATGCCAGAAACGTAGGTTTGCCTTTTCTTAATCTAGCTTCTAAGATAAGTCGTAGGGTCAGTACTGCCTCACGTGTTCCCATATTTCTACGGAATCCAAACTGATCTTCCCCGAGGTCGGCTTCTACCAGTTTTTCCATTCCTCTGTAAAGAATTTGCGTTAGTATTTTGCAGCCGTGACTTATTAAACTGATAGTTCGGTAATTTTCACATCTGTCAACGCCTGCTTTCTTTGGGAGTGGAATTGTTATATTCTTCTTGAAGTCTGAGGGTATTTCGCCTGTCTCATACATTTTGCACACCAGAGGGTAGAGTTTTGTCATGACTGTCTCTCCCAAGGCCATCAGTAGTTCTAATGGAATTTTGTCTACTCCCGGGGCCTTGTTTCGACTCAGGTCTTTCAGTGCTCTGTCAAACTCTTCACGCAGTATCTAATCTCCCATTTCATCTTCATCTTCATCCTCTTCCATTTCCATAATATTGTCCTTAAGTACATCGCCCTTGTATAAACCCTCTATATACTCCTTCCACCTTTCTGCCTTCCCTTCTTTGCTTAGAACTGGGTTGCCATCTGAGCTCTTGATATTCATACAAGTGGTTCTCTTTTCTCCAAAGGTCTTTTCATTTTTCCTGTAGGCAGTATCTATTTTGCCCCTAGTGAGATAAGCCTCTACATCCTTACATTTGTCCTCTAGCCATGCCTGCTTAGCCATTTTACACTTCCTGTCGATCTTATTTTTGAGACGTTTGTATTCCTTTTTGCCTGCTTCATTTACTTGATCCTCTGCTGCCTTCACCACTTCATCCCTCAAAGCTACCCATTCTTCCTCTACTGTATTTCTTCCCCCCATTCTTGTCAATTGTTCCCTTATGCTCTCCCTGAAACTCTGTACGACCTTTGGTTTAGTTAGTTTATCCAGGTCCCATCTCCTTGAATTCCCACCTTTTTGCAGTTTCTTTAGTTGTAATCTACAGGTCATAACCAATAGATTGTGGATAGAGTCCACATCTGCCCCTGGAAATGTCTTACAATTTAAAACCTGATTCCTAAATCTCTGTCTTACCATTATATAATCTGATACCTGTCAGTATCTCCAGGCTTCTTCCATGTATACAACCTTCTTTTATGATTCTTGAACCAAGTGTTAGCTATAATTAAGTTGCGCTCTGTGCAAAATTCCACCAGGCGGCTCCCTCTTTCATTTCTTACCCCCAATCCATATTCACCTATTACGTTTCCTTCTCTTCCTTTTCCTACTATCGAATTTCAGTCACCCGTGACTATTAAATTTTCGTCTCCCTTCACTATCTGAATAATTTCTTTTATCTCATCATACATTTCTTCAATTTCTTCCTTATCTGCAGAGCTAGTTGGCATATAGACTTTTACTACTGTCGTAGGCGTGGGCTTCGTGTCTATCTTGGCCACAACAGTGCGTTCACTATGCTGTTTGTAGTGGCTTACCCGCATTCCTATTGTTTTATTCATTATTAAACCTACTCCTGCTTTACCACTATTTGATTTTGTATTTGTATTCATGCCATTTAAACCAACCACTCTAAATTTTAATGATTTATAGAATACCAGTTCCTAGCCTACATTTTATTACAGCCTCAAGATAACTGACTCACTACGTACTTGCTGTTTTCTCTGCAGGGAACAACAATTGTTGAAGACTGCAGATGGTGAACATTATTCAGAACTTAGGCGTTCCGCTCAGGGCGGTTTGTGCAACAAGGCACCTTGCGTGTATTGCACTCTTACTACAAATGAAATCAGTGACACGTTGTCTGTGGTAACACGGAGGAGGTATGAAAGAAATTTTCGAGGAAAGGGATTTATCATACACACGTTTTAAGTCCCTATCGCCATCTTCATCTCTCCCTCTTTCACTTGCCGTAGTTGTCTTCATGTTGAATAATTACAGATCTCCACTTATTAATAAGCGTGAGCAAGTTCAGTAACACTCTTCCCTTCGGTCCAGCAACACATGTGAGTGATGTGTCTTGTCTTGTTAGGCCATGAAAAGCAATTCAAGAAGACAAATTTCTTTTAAGTTATTTGACAATGTCATACCAACACTAAAAAGATCTTATGTCATCTTTCAGCAAACCCGGAAACAGTATACGAAACTCTCCATGACTATCTTTTGCAGTAGATGTCGTGCACCAAAATTCTTTTACATAATCTCAATCGAAATTTATGACTGGGATGGGGATTTCTTGGCACGGAGGACACAGCATGTTGTCTTGGATGGAAATTCATCGACAGATGTAAAAGGACTTCGAGTGTGTCTAAGGAAAGTGTGCTGGGATCGTTGCTCTTGATGATGTACACACTTAAAAAAAAAGTTTGGCGTTACCTCGGTTCCGACAGTTTCGGAAACTGTACAAAAAATTGGAATAGAGATCAACATAAACATCATTTCGGCGCTTTTTATTGCTCATGAAAACCACACATTGCATGTTGTACCACCATACAGCGAGACGTTCAGAGGTGGTGGTCCAGATTTCTGTGCACACCGGTACGTCTAATACCCAGTAGCACGTCCTCTTGTGTTGATGCATGCCCATATTCGTCGTGGCATACTATCCACAAGTTTATCAAGGCACTGTTGGTCCAGATTGTCCTCAACGGCGATTCGGCATAGATCCCTCAGAGCGATGTCGTTATCCTGAAGGAAGTCATTCGCAAGATGTGCACGACGGCGGCGCGAACTGTCATCCATGAAGACGAATGTCTCCCCAATACGCTGCCGAAATGGTTGTACTATTGGTCGAAGGATGCCATTCACATATCTTACAGCCGGTACGGCGCCTTCCATGACCACCAGCGGCGTACGTCGCCCCGACATAATGCCACTCCAAAACATCAGGGAACCTCCACATTGCTGCACTCGCTGGACAGTGTGTCTAAGGCGTTCAGCCTCACCGGGTTGCCTCCAAACACGTCTCCGACTATTGTCTGATTGAAGGCATATGGACACTCATCCGTGAAGAAAACGTGATGCCAATCCTGAGCGGTCCATTCGGCATGTTGTTGGGCCCATCTGTACAGCGCCACATGGTGTCGTGGTTGCAAAGACGGACCTCGCCATGGACGTACGGAGTGAAGTTAAGCATCACGCAGCCTGTTGGGCACAGTATAAGTCGTAACACGACGTCCTGTTGCTGCACGAAAAGCATTATTCTTGGTGGCGTTGCTGTAAGGATTCCTCCGAGACAATCTGTAGGTAGCGGTCATCCACTGCAGTAGTAGCCCTTGGGCAGCTTGAGCGAGGCATGTCATCCCTTTATCTCCTCCATGTTCGAACAACATCGCTTTGGATCTCTCCGAAACGCCTGAACACTTCCCTTGTTGGGAGCCCTTCCTCGCACAAAGTAACAATGCGGCCGCGATCGAACCGCAGTATCGACCATTTACGCATGGTTGAACTACAGACAACACGAGCTGTGTACCTCCTTCCTGGTGGAATGGCTGGAACTGATCGGCTGTCGGATCCCTTCCGTCTAACAGGGGGCGCTCATGCATGGTTGTTTTCATCTTTGGGCGGGTTTAGTTCAAATGGCTCTGAGCACTATGGGACTTGTTAATCTGAGGTCATCAATCCCCTAGAGTTAGAACTACTCAAACCTAACTAACCTAAGGACATCACACACATTCATGCCCGAGGCAGGATTCGAACCTGCGACCGTAGCAGTCGCGCGGTTCCAGACTGAAGCGCCTAGAACCGCTCGGCCACCACGGCCGGTGCGGGTTTAGTAACATCTCTGAAGAGTCAAAGGGACTATGTCTGTGATACAATATCCACAGTCAACGTTTATCTTCAGGAGTTCTTTTAATAGGGGTGACGCAAAACTTTTTTTATGTGTATATATTGTCGACCTTTCAAATAATTTTAATAACTGTGATAATTTTCCGGTAATACCGTTATCTGTACTGAAGTACTTCCTGGAAAAAGTTGCAGAAAATTCAGTCACTCGTTTGTAACTTTTCAGAACGGTGCGGAGACTGGAAACACCCTTTAAATTGTCAGAAATATAAAACTGTGCACTTTGTGAAACGATAGAACTCAATATCCTATGATTACAGTGTTGATGAATAACAGCTAGAATCTGTCAACTCACATCTTGGTGTAACAATCCATTTCATAAAATGGAATGATCACATAGGCTCAGTCCTAGATAAGGAAAGCGGCGGACTTCGGTCCTCATTAGTGGAGTACTACGAAAATGCAATCAGTTTAGTAAGGAGATTACTTACAGACCACTGGTGCGATCCATTCTACAAAGTCCAGTCACATTAATGTAACCACCGTCTATGTTCGTGGTCGACATGCAATAACCAGTAACAAATGGCAGGTGCCAGCACTAGCAGAGTGTGAGGAGACATGGAAAACAGTGCAGTCGTTGTAATGTGGGATCGGAGCGACGTATCTGACGTCCGAAAGGGCATGATTATTTGTTGTAGGACCAATGGGGGAAGCATGTCGACACGGCTAAGTTTGTAAACTGTTCGCATGCCATTGTGGTTAAAGTATACCATGCGTGGCAGAATGGAGCTATTCGAACAGAGTGGCGAGGCAACTGTGAAGCACCACTGGCCGTAGATGACAGGGCGTGAACGGCGGCTCTGGAGATGTGTACGGGCGATTAGATGAGCTACTGTTGAGCAACTCACCGCCCAGATAACAAAAGGGTAACCAACAGTGTCTCCTCAACGACCGTTCAGCGAACATTGCTGCGTATGGGCCTCCGCAGCAGGTCACGCACCCATGCTGACCGCTGTTCATGAGCGACGAAGACTGGAAATAGCACGCCAGTACTGCATCTTGACGTCTATAGAATGGTGACAGGTGTCGTTTTCAGATAAATCACGTATTATGCTCCATCTAACAGATGGCCGTTGGCGTTTAGGGCGTGAAATGTCTGAAAGCAAACAGGCAGCAACAATCTTCGGAAGAGTCCAGACCAGAGGAGGGAGCGTTTAAGGTCTGGGGTTATGTTTTCGTGGCATTACGTGGGCGCTCTCGTCGTTCTGGAAGGCACGAAGCATCAACACACGTATGCATCAATCCTTGGGGACTGTGCCCACCCCTACATCCGGTTTGTTTTCCCTCATCACGACGCATCTACTAGCAGGACAAAGCACCATGTCTCAGCTCGCACTGTACATGTGAAGTTCGAAGAGCACCAGCATGACTTTACCATACTCCCCTAGCTACCAAACTCCCCGGATTTAAACCTAGTCGAGAATCTATGAGATCAACTCGATCGGGCCGTTCACACCTTAGATCCTCCACCAAGAAACCTGAAGTCTGCATCGATCCACATTCCTGTAGGTACCTCCCCCGGCCTCACTGACTGTTCTTCCAACTCTAGCACTGGTCCAAGATACAAAATGTGATTATTCAGCCTTTTGACAGGTGGTCATATTAATGTGACTGGAAAGCGTATAATATTGCTCAATTGCCTGGGACCAAAGGGGACTAAAAAAGTATACTGAACGTATACAAAGAAGAGCAGCACGAATTGTCACAGGTTGGTCTGTTCTGAAGTAATGTGTTATGGAAGGCAGACTATCCGTGAAAACCGATTACGAAGTTTTGGCAAGTGATATTTATCAAGTGAAGAATCGAGAGATTTTCTGTATCCACCTACGTTACACACCTGCAGAAATCGCGTAGACAATTAGAGCAGGTAGAGGCGTTTAAGCAATCGTTCATCCTGTGCTCCTTTAACGGACGGAAAGAGGATGATGCTCTAATAAATGGTTCAATGAGAAGTAAACTCTGACTTACACTTCACACTTGTTTGCACAGTATAAATGTGGATGTAGTTGCTGAACTTCGGTGTCACAAACTCAGGCCACTTCGACCCCCCCCCCCCCCCCGCCCCTCACTTCCAACCCAATCCACCGTTCCCAACCTAACCCTGTATACGCACCTGACTTGCAGAAAATTGGAGCGTCATGTTCACCTTCAAACTGTGCGTTGAGAAAAGACTGTACGTGCTGTTCGCTACCCCCGCCCCATGTAGTGCGAGTCGTGCCATGGTGAACGCTTACTTACAGTCAGGGCGGAACAGGTGCTGCTATGAACGACTGACAGCTGTAAGACGAAGCAGGATCAGCACTAACAACTTGACGTGTATAGTACATTGCGCTTCGCGCCTTGCAGGGAAACTGCACGCGTAACTCAGGTGTGTATCACCTCAGACGGACCATATTTCCGGTAGTGGAACATAAGAAAGTCTACGTGAGCCAACGGAACGCCGTCATTACGCAACGGGACGTGATTTCTCTTGTCTGTCTCAGGCTCTTCGTGGCTGGCTAGTGTGCGCACTAGTGCCGTAAGCGTTCTGCCATCAGTTCTCTATCTTTTGAATGTCGACCATGCATCTTTGCACAAAGTCCGATTAACTTTATACGATGTAATTTCCTTTGTACGCTATGAAATACGTCTACTGCTATTCGTCATCAAGTGCGCCGTTAACCAACAATGACCGTTTTGTCGTGGATCTAATTTCTATTTTTTGCCGGCAAAAATGCAGTAAGTCTGAATGTAGCGGAAGTAAAATATTCATTATTTACAGCAATGTCAGAAAAACTGGCAATAATTGTGGCTTCCCCTGTTTTGAAGTGGATTCCTTTGTTTAAGACTTCGTGATACACATACTAGACATAAAATCTAGTCTATTACAAGTTGTCGTATGACGTTGTTACCAAATATCTCGAAAAGCGCTAAACCGATTTAATTCAGATTTTTACGCGACACACTAATATCTAAACGTTCCAACGTATACAGTCTATGTATTTTTAATTTATATAGACACAAACACACGTACTCTACGCAAAGGTGAAACACTTAACAAAATTCTGGAAGTTCTTCACCGATTTATCTCAATTATTTACTCAATAATCTTATAAACCTTCGGATGGACATACGCTATACATTTTTTTTATTATACAACAAAAAGTTGCTAGCAAAAATCTCGAAAAAATTCTTTACCAATTTACTTCAAACTTTCACAGTGTACTCTAATAAACATTCAGCCAGACATAGGCTATATTTTTTAAATACGTGTAATATATAAAAACAGGGTGAGTCAAAGGTTTTTACAACTTTGGAATGATGTATAAATTTACTGAGGTAACGTTTGTAGCCAACAGCCTCAAGTTTCACATAGAAGTGTCATTTTCGTTCGATGTGACTACCACTTGTGATGTGGCAAATATACCATCGGTAATCAGTTTTTTCCCACTCGTTGCAGCAAATCGGGCATAGCTTGCGCAGCGGCAGTGTAGGTTCGATTTTTCAGGTCGACTGAATTGTTCAGTAGGGGTGGACCATATATACAGTTTTTTAATGAAACCCCAGAGCCAGAAACCCAATGTAAAGTCTGGGGAGCGAGGTGGCCGTGCGATTGGCCCTTCACGCCAATCCATCGACATGGGAAGCGATCACTGAGGAAACCTCCAACTTCCGTGAGGAAATGAGGTGGTGCAGCGTCTTGCTGGTAGTAAACCATCCGGTTTCAGTCATCATATTTGTTGACTGCGGGCAAAGCTCTCTCTAACCTGTTCAGCATAATAATCATGACGCAGGTGACGTGGTGATCTATCACATCACACTGAACAACCCATCTCAACACAGTTCTTGTGCCAAGAGTAAATTGTAGGCCTGCATGGAGGTTCTTCAGCTTATTCGGTGCGAAATTTACGCTGAACAGTTGTTACAGAGTTCGTTTCATGAAGGCAGAACACAGCGAGCACGCTCCGCACCAGTGAAAGTAGCCATTTTAAATATGCACTGCACTAGCGCTCCTGGGGGATGAATGGGTACTGATGACCTACGTGAATCAAAGTCGAGGTTGTTTACTACAAAATGACAAATCTACCGAGTCTGTATTATCTCAATAAATTTCTATATAATTCCAAAGTTGTAAAGTCCTTTTTGACTCATCCTGTGTATGTACATATTCTGATGAGCAAAAACTTTATGACATCCGCTTAACAGATTGTTTGTCCGGATTTGGAATGAAATACATCACTGACGCTGCGTATCAGCGATACGACAGTTTGTTGATAGGTTTGTGGACGTATGTAGTATTAGATGTCTACGCACAGGTCATGTTATTCCCGTAAATAAGGGGAAATGATTTGCGTACGAGGTGATGCTGCCCAAGATAGATTCCATAGGGTTTACAACAGGCGAATTTGGTCGCCGAGACATCAACCTTAGTTCACCATAATTCTCCTCAAACCACTGTTGCACGTTGCCGGCTCCGAGACATGGACAATTATACTGCTGAAAGATGACAATGCCGTTGGGGAAGGCGCCAAGCATGAATGGATGCAGGTAGTTCGCAGCTGTCAGCGTATCTTTCCTCAGTAATCGCTTCCCAGGTCGATGGATACGCGTGAAGGGTCAATCGTACGGCCACCTCGCTCCCCAGACTTTACATTGGGTTTCTGGCTCTGGGGTTTCATTAAAAAACTGTATATATGGTCCACCCCTACTGAACAATTCAGTCGACCTGAAAAATCGAACCTACACTGCCGCTGCGCAAGCTATGCCAGATTTGCTGCAACGAGTGGGAAAAAATTGATTACCGATGGTATATTTGCCACATCACAAGTGGTAGTCACATCTGTCAGACAGGGGGAAGCAAATCATCATTTGTGGAGATTTCAATGTTGACTCCCTGAAAGAGTGTAATAGGAAGAATGACCTTTTAGTATTACTCAGTTCTTTCAATTAGAGCTCCGTCATTGATTTTCCTACTCGGATAACAAAGAACAGCAGTACATTAATAGATAACTTTTTTATAGACCAAGATAAGTTTAAGGACATAAATGCTTATCCTGTTGAGAATGGTCTTTCAGATCATGGTGCACAGCTAGTTACAGTACATGACATAGCTCCATGCAGTATATCAAATCAGACTTTCAAAGCAGTGCGTTCAATTAACAATATAAATATTGCAAAGTTTAGGGAAAGCCTACAGCAAGTAGACTGGGATGAAGTGTATAAGGAACCTGATGCAAACTTGAAATATAACTTATTTCACGATACATTTTTAAGGGTATTTGAAAATTGTTTTCCCAAGAAAATAGTTAAACATAATTCCAAGAAAACATATAAAAAAACCATGGCTAACTAAAGGAATAAGAATATCTTGCAACCGTAAAATCGAACTGTATCTAACAGCAAGAGGGAGTACTGACCCCGAAATTGTTCAATATTATAAAAACTATTGTGCGGTACTAAGAAAAGTTATTAAAAAGTCCAGAAGCATGTGTATCATGTCTGAGATCAGTAACTCTGATAATGAAATTAAAGCAATTTGGAATATTGTTGAAAGGGAAACAGGGCAACAAAGAGCACAGGAAGACTTTAGTGCCATAAAACTGAATGACAAGTGTACTAAAAAAATAATCATAAATTGAAAATATTTTCAATAATCATTTTTTAAATGTTGTGGAGAAAATAGGATCTAGATCTTCACTAGAAGAGGCAAGGCTACTAATAGAAGAGGCCATACCTGTGCAGTTTGAAACAACTGTAATTCCACCAACCTCTCCCTCTGAAATCAGTAAAATAATAAACTCACTGAAAAGTAAAAGCTCTTACGGAATTGATGGCATTTCCAGCAAGGTACTTAAAGATTGTTCCCCACAGATAAGTAGGATTCTCAGCCACGTATGTAATAGCTCTTTGGAGCAGGGTGTTTTCCCCGATAGACTGAAATATGCCATTGTAAAACCATTGCATAAAAAGGGGGATATGTCGGATGTGAACAACTACCGCCCAATCTCTCTTCTGACAGCTCTATCAAAAATTTTTAAGAAAGTAATGTATTCAAGAGTAGCCTCCCATATTTGTAAAAATAAAGTACTAACAAAATGTCAGTTCGGTTTTCAGAAAGGCTTTTCAACAGAAAATGCTATATACGCTTTCACTGATCAAATATTAAATGCTCTGAATAACCGGACATCACCCATTGGTATTTTTTGTGATCTCTCAAAGGCCTTTGATTGTGTAAATCATGGAATTCTTTTAGATAAGCTAAATCATTATGGTTTGAGGGGGGCAGTGCACAAATGGTTTAATTCGTACTTAACTGGAAGAATGCAAAAAGTTAAAATAAGTGGTTCATGTAATGTTAAAACAACAGCTGATTCCTCAAACTGGGGGGCTATCAAGTACAGGGTCCCACAGGGTTCGGTCTTAGGTCCTTTACTGTTCTTGATATACATTAATGACTTGCCATTCCACATTGATGAATATGCAAAAAGTTAGTTCTTTTTGCTGATGATACAAGTATAGTAATAACATCCAAAAACCAAGAACTAAGTGATGTAATTGTAAATGATGTTTTCCACAAAATTATTCAGTGGTTCTCAGCAAACGGACTCTCGTTAAATTTTGATAAAACACAGTATATACAGTTCCGTACAGTAAATGGCACAACTCCAGTAATAAATATAGACTTTGAACAGAAGTCTGTAGCTAAGGTAGAATTTTCAAAATTTTTAGGTGTGTCCATTGATGAGAGGTTAAACTGGAAGCAACACATTGATGGTCTGCTGAAACGTCTGAGTTCAGCTACGTATGCTATTAGGGTTATTGCAAATTTTGGTGATAAAAATCTCAGTAAATTAGCTTACTATGCCTAATTTCATTCACTGCTTTCGTATGGCATCATATTCTGGGGTAATTCATCGTTGAGTAGAAAAGTGTTCATTGCTCAAAAACGTGTAATCAGAATAATTGCTGGAGCCCACCCACGGTCATCCTGCAGACATCTATTTAAGGATCTAGGGATCCTCACAGTATATATATTCACTTATGAAATTTGTTGTTAATAATCCAGCCCAGTTCAAAAGTAATAGCAGTGTGCATAGCTGTAACACCAGGAGAAAAGATGATCTTCACTACGCAGGGTTAAATCTGACTTTGGCACGGAAAGGGGTAAATTATGCTGCTACAAAAGTCTTTGGTCACCTACCAAACAGCATCGAAAGCCTGACAGATAGCCAACTAACATTAAAAAATAAGTTAAAATAATTTCTAGATGACAACTCCTTCTACTCATCGGCTGAATTTTTAGATATAAATTAAGGGGAAAAAAATGTTAAACATTAGTGTCATGCAATATTTTGTGTAATGTAATATCTTGTTCAGACATCTTTTACTAACCGACACGTTCCACATCATTACGAAGTGTCGTATTCATGACCTATGGAACAAGTATTAATCTAATCTTCAATTACTGTCACAGGTCGCAGCAAGAAAAGCAGAATGTCACGCGTAGCACAATACTGCTCCCACCAGCCTGCGTCCGTGACGCGCTGCACGTTTTTCGAGCCGCCGTTCACCTCGACGACGGCGTTTGTGGAGACGATCATCGACCTAGCGTAGCAAAAATGTGATTCACGCGAAGAACCAACACGTTTCTATAGATCGACGGCCAAATCCCGATGGTCCCGTGCCCACTGCAATCGTAATTGACGATGATGCTGGGTCAACATGTGGTCTGCTGTGGATCTCCATGTTCAATACTGCGTCATCAGCAGTGTGGTCCTGAACACTTGTGCGAGCACCAGCACTGTGCTCTTTCGGCGGAGATACCACAGATCACCATCTATCCTTCTTTACAGAGCAGACAAGCCTTGGAACCTGACATTACGTGAACAGCTGTGAACGTCCGACCATTTAGCGCCAGATGGCCAACACCGGAACCAAATTGATTACATACTTTGTAATCAGAGGTGGAAGAGCGCGGTTCAGTCAGCTACAACAAGACCTGGGGCTGACTGCGGATCAGATCATGAGCTCCTGATTGCAAAATTTCGGCTGAAACTTCAGAATGTAGCAAAAAGTATCCCAACTTGCAGATACGACCTTAACTCTATACCCTCCGACTATGCTGCAGAGGTACAAAACAGATTTAATGTATTACAGCTGGAGGACAAAAGCTCGCAAGAGATGTGGACAGAAGTAGCTAATACTGTCAAGGAGGCCGCAGAAAAACACATTCCTAAGAAAAGGAACAGTAAGAAGGCTAGATGGCTATCAGTTGAGGCACTGCAAGTTGCAGAAGAACGAAGGAAAACAAAAATCAAGGGAGATAGATCAGCTATGTTTGAATTAAATAAAGATTTTCAGAAATTAGCTAGAAGAGATAAAAATATATTCTTTAATGAACAGTGCAAGGAAGTTGAAGATAGTAACGTAATGGGGAAGACAAGAGACCTTTATAAGAAAATTAGAGAAATTAAAGGAAAATTCCAGGCAAAAATTGGAATGATAAAAGATAGAAACGGGAAAGATCTGAGTGAAGCAGAGGATGTTAAGGAAAGATGGGCAGAATATGTAGAAGACCTATACAAGAAAGAACTGCATCATGACAGGGCTCCTACTGCTGATGTTAATGTTAATATAGAACTAGAGCCAGATATTTTGGAGAGCGAAATCCAGTGGGCCCTTGAAAATATGGCTGATAACAAAACTAGTGGACATGATGAAATACCAGCAGAATTGTTTAAAGTCACTGGAAAGGATGCAGTGAAAGTGCTGCACTCAATATGTCAAAAAATATGGATCACGCAGCAGTGGCCAGAAGACTGGAAAAGATCAGTATTCATCCCCATTCCAAAGAAGAAAAGTTCTAAAGAATGCTCAGATTACCGAACAATCGCACTTATTTCACATGCTAGCAAAGTTATGTTGAAAATCTTACAAAATATACTTCGCCAATATCTAGATCGAGAGCTGCCAGAAGAAGAAGCTGGATTTAGGAAAGGAAGAGGAACTAGAGATCAAATTGCTAACATTCGGTGGATTATGGAAAAAGCGAGAGAATTCCAGAAAGATGTGTACCTCTGCTTTATTGACTACGCCAAAGCCTTTGACTGCGTCGATCACAACAAATTATGGAACGTACTGAAAAACATGGGTGTACCAGATCACCTCATTCATCTGATACGGAGTTTATACCTTGACCAAGAAGCCACGGTGAGAACTATGTATGGAACAACGAAATGGATAAAGATTCAGAAAGGGGTCCGGGAAGGCTGCATACTGTCACCGTACTTATTCAATCTGTATGCAGAACATGTCATGACGAATGCAAGGCTAGATGAAGGAGAAACAGGAATTAAAATAGCTGGAATAAATGTAAACAACCTCAGGTACGCGGATGATACGATCCTGTTGGCAGAAAGTGAAGAAGAATTGAGAACACTCTTACTGAAGGTGAAAGACGAAAGTGAAAAGGCTGGTCTTATGCTGAATGTGAAGAAAACGAAAATTATGGCAACTGCACCTACCAATTCGTGGGACATAGCAGGAGAAACCATGGAGGTAGTGACCACATTCAGTTATCTCGGTTCCCAGATCTCTGCTGACGGTGACTGCAGCCATGAAATCCGGAGACGCCTGTTGCTCGGTAGACAGGCGATGTCAAACCTTGACAAGGTTATAAGGTCCAGAGATATAACACTAGCAACAAAGATCCGTATTGTGAGGGCTATGGTCTTTCCAGTTGTGATGTATGGATGTGAGACCTGGACCATTAGAAAGGCTGAACGGCAAAGAATTGACTCCTTCGAATTGTGGTGTTGGAGGAAACTTCTTAGAGTTCCATGGACTGCAAAGAGAACCAACAGATCAATATTGGAGCAAATTAAACCAGATTTCTCCCTGGAAGGTCTAATCTTAAAACAAAAGCTGACCTACTTTAGACACACAATGCGAAGGCATGCCTCGCTGGAAAAAACATTAATGCTGGGGAAGATTGAAGGAACTAGAAGAAGAGGACGTCAGAGGATGAGATGGATCGATGGCACCACAGAAGCAATGTGTTCCAACCTGGAAGGTCTACGGGAGAAAGTGCAAGACAGGAAAAAGTGGCGTGATTTGGTTCATGGGGTCACGAAGAGTCGGAACCGACTAAACGAATAGAGAGAGAGAGGTAGTTTCAATGTCCTCCTACTTCCTTCTGTGGATGCTCACTACAGTAGCACATGAACATTCGACAAGTTTCGTCATTTTTAAGATACTCTTCATAGACTCTGCATAATTATCTACCCTTTGCCAAAGTCGCTTATCTCCATGGATTTCCCGCATTCGCAGCCCATATCTTCACTTACGTGATACACCGTCCGTGTTTGCTCCGTTTCTATACACCTGTTACTATGTCACGTGCCCACACTACCACCAGGCGGAATCCAGTGTCACAGTGGGCAGTGGTCATAATGTTTTGGCTCATTAGTACATACTACATAAAGGGCAATGTTTTAAAAACCTTGAAAAGTAGTCGACCGATTTACTTCAGATTTTTAAACAAGGTTTCATTGGCTATAAAAATAAACAAGGTTCAAGGTTAGGGGTGGGCGAAGGCCAAACTGACAGAGGGAGTGGGGAGTGACACAGAGAGAGGCAAGGAGAAGAGGAAGAGGGGGGTGGAAGAGGAGGGGGAGCAGGGGATAAAGAAAAAGGGAGGAGAAGGAGGAGATAAACAAAGATAAGGGAGAGGAAGAGATGGAGAGACAGATGGGGGAGAAGGAGATAATGAAATATATCCAATTACCACACATATTTAGCAATTTCCATGTTATCTAGTCAGTTTGTACTCGTATGGACACGGGAACTACTTCAGTAACTAGCCATTTGATAAGATTTCGCAAGCAACACTGGACTTGCGGTACGTTTTGGAAGGCTCCAGGCGACTATGAGTCACGCCCTGACAGCCATCACTTTATTAAGCCTTCCACTTGACTACCTGGCCCATGCATCTGCTAAAATTAACTTTGCCCTTTGTCTGTGTATGTTGTTGATAGACAGCATTAGAGGTTATCACATTTTCCAAAATCAACTTAATGCTGAAATGAATGAAATGGCAGCCATAACATTATTTTTACTGGGTGATTAATATATCAACATGGGACTGATATTTTACAAAAGTTATGGCACAAGTTTATTGATTAAAAATAGGACAAAAAATACAGGTTAAACGTGATGACAAATGAACATGAACTGATGGCAGTACAAACATGCCACAAACAGTTAACACTACCTTGAGTGGCGGTTGGTTGGCAAAGACTAAGGTTTGTCTGACTGAACTATTTACTCTGGCTCAAAACATGCTTAACGCAATCTGAAATTATCTAACGCTGAGTAGGCTAATGGATTTATTCTACACAGAAGTTATACCACGTTGGTGCATCTGAGAACATGTGGCAAGACTGTGACCCTGTTTGGCCTCACAAGCCGCTTTTCTCAATGTGTGGCCCTGTCCGGTGACGGTTGTGATTCAGCATCTGCAGAGCTGCGATTTTGCAGCGCCTATCATTTGTTCCGCGAGCGCAGAATATGCAAAGTCGCGGCTGGCGATCTGTTAGATGGATCACAATTTCTCTCTAATAGGGACCTGAAATCTCGGCAGACACCCCACTTTCCGGTCATACCTTTGACTGACTTACAAGGCGGTTCACACAAGGCAATCAGACGCCAGTGCAGCAGACCTGTCACGAGTAAGACTGCCCTCGGCACAGTGAGCTGTCCGAGATGACTGAGGTCTGAATTGTCGTTCATTGTTAGTATCCTAAGTGCAACAACTGATTCACGCGTCTGCTCTACTCCTTGGCTAATCATCATCAAAGTTAAAAAATATTCTCTTTTCAGTAGAAGCAGCCAATCCCTGACTCGAAGCCGGCCGGTGTGGCCGAGCGGTTCTAGGCGCTTCAGTCTGGTACCGCGCGACCGCTACGGATGTGTGTGATGTCCTTAGGTTGGTTAGATTTAAGTAGTTCTACGTTCTAGGGGACTGATGACTTCAGATGTTAAGCCCCATAGTGCTCAGAGCCATTTGAACCATTATTGAACCTGACTCGAAAATTCCGATGCAGAGAGGAGAAGAGACTTTGTGCTCCCGACTTCCTTTTTTTTTCTGAGGCAGCATGTTTACATTTTCCATATAACTCTAAAGTGAATAACGCATTTATCACTGAGATCATTATCTAGACGACAGCCAAAACATCACCGTGCGTCCGACCAGGGGCCCAAGCTAAACTAAGAGACGTGCTTTTGTGTCCCAACATCGATCATTTCAGAGCCGCGATAAATTTTGCGTTCCTTCTAAAATTGTTTCTAAGGCCTGAGGTTTCTCAAAAAACTTTGCAGGCAGATGGACGACACCACATGACGGTTCCCTCGATAGCGTCCAGTCCACAGTGAACATGGAAACTTGTGAATTTTTATAGCCCCAAACCCTGTTCACCAAGGGCATTTACGACACTGTTGTAATGTGGTCTCGCGCCCCTGCCTCTGCTGTGGCGATAGGCTCCTAACAGTTTTTTTCGCCCTTTCGACCGAACGCATTGTCTGCAGTGGTGTGAGAAATTCTTGTGCCAAGCATTCTGTCCCCAGTTAAGTGCTTCGAGATGTTCCTTTTCCGAATAGCTGTACGTGGCTTTCAAGCCCCAAACGTCCACTGGCAAGATTTACTGTTAAATGACGAAACTGCCTGCTTGTTGTCAACTCCAGAAAATACTATTCAAAGGAAATCCACCATAAAGATTCCGCATACATGAACAACATACACACTTATCAATGCCTGCTCATGCTGCTAACTTCCTGTTGTCTCACAAAAGTCAACATTAAATTGCACCCTTTAATATGTGGAAGGCGAAAGTGATTCGTCCTCTCTCAATTTCACCGACTGGAATCAACTGACTCATTGAAACATCTGAATATATTAATTTTTCAGGGAAATGAAATAATCACATAGGCTCAGCATTAAGTAAGGCTGGTGGCAAACGTCGGTTCAATGACAATATACACTAGGTAAATGCAGTCACAACCTACAAAAGAGACTTCTAACTAATCACGTGTGTATCACTTCCTCGAATATTGTTCAAACGTATGGGACTCATACCGGGTAAAACAAACAAGGTGCACTGAACGTAAGCAAAGAAGGGTGGCAGGAATGGTCAAGATTGGTGTTTACTGCACAATGTCCAAAGTTCGCGTAATATGAGGGGGAATCATATGAAAATTTTTATTTTTTTAATTTTTACTGAACAAAAGTGGAACAGAAGTGTATCATACTTTGACTTCCTCGAGTGCATTGGAAGAGCTTTCGGTCGTACGTGCATTGCCTACTGAACCTCTTCATCGATACGAAACTTCATATCGTCTTTGAGTCATCCAAACATGTGGTAACCACTCAGTGCGAGGTCTGGTGAGCATGGCGGATGTGGGTGAGTCTTCTGGAGTGATCTGTCGTGGCCCCCATCTTGCAGGTACTTTGCGAAGCTTAAACACTTCATGAATGACGTGAGGTGCTGAACCATGCTAATGTTGAGATTAGCTGCTATTTCACTCACCGACACACGACGATTTTCCATCACAACGGCTTCAACTGTTTCATTGTACCTGCGCTGCGTGCTTAGCGCCTGTCACAGAAGTCACGCAATATTGTTAAGTTTCGCCTCTACCCTTACACTTGCTGTAGTGACAGACATGCACAACCATGAGTTTCAATAGGTTTCTTACCTTCACTGCTCAGGAAACACCTGAGAGAACGCAGTTCTTCCTTAGTGTGTGTCGCAAGTGGGGTAGCCATTTTGAACTGGTACAGTGGCCGCATTTCGCTTGTCTGTAGTATACTGCCGCCTGTAGGGCATTCTTCACATCAGTCATAAAATACCGCCTAACAGAACAATTGCGCGAAATGTCTATTTTTAATTACACTTTTCATAGTTTCATTCGACTCCTCCTCGTTCACGGTTCTTTCACGAAACTATAAATGCTAATCGGTACATCCAGAAACAGTTTAATCCACGTGTTCATGAATTTACAGAAGACGAACGACTGTACGGATATTTTCAGCATGACGCGGCAACTGTACATATTACTTTTATGACTTTTTCATGAGTGCATGCGGTGTTCAGTGAGGAGAAGACAACTATAATAGACAGTACAATCTCCTGGCCGCCTCGATCGCATGATCTTCCCCCTGTGATTTTTACCTTAGGTATGAACCGAAGGGTCAGGTGTTCTCAAATATTCCGCACCCACTGGAAGAGCTACAGCAAAATACTGAAAACGCTACTGCTGCTATCCCTCAGAGAGACGTAGAATGCGTGCCTTGAAGCGCTGCATAGATGCCAACAGTGGCCATTTCCATCACCATCTGTGATGTTTATTAAAAAAGGTAAATCTGCGGTAGTCTTATTTTTAAATATTCTGGCCCATTCTTATTTTGCCCACCTTTTGCTAGTAGATATGTAGTCCATTCTATAATATGTTCGCTAGAACTGAATGCAATGGCAACATTCCAACTCGGTAGCATTTGAGTAACCCTAGTACATTTGAAACAGTGGTGGCTCGTGACTAACTGGTTGTTCAAAAGCAAATTCATAATATTCCACACACATACTAATTATTACAGATTTCATATGAAAAATAGTTACTACAAAATATAATCATAAAAGAAATAAACTGTCCTAAAAGAACTTCACTAACATATGTGCATGAAGGCGTAACATATCTATGCGAAATTCCTGTAAACACAGTCCCTTTTTTCTGTTTTTTTCGAAGAAAACAAGTCATTCGCGTTTTATTGAAATTATTTAAGCTTCAAATCTTTGTCATCTTGAGGAGCACTTGTCAGGATCAACGGTATTCAAACTTATCGTGTGCAAACGACTGTCGAAAGTCTTTTTTTAGGGTTCCACACCGCAGCTGGTGAAAACAGAACTCTTACAGCACCACTTTGTTGGCCGCCTGTCTGTCAAGACCTCCTTTTCTCACGAACGGGTAGAGGTATCAAGTAGAAATTTACGTCAAATACAAAGTCTATCGTCCATTGAGGAAGTAACAAATTTAAGCTTATACGTCAATACAATCAAACTATACGGCCATTTATGTCACGTATTTCATAGCCATAAACTCACTTATCAAAACCTATTGGCGAACTATCTATGTACACTGTCGACTGGAAAAAAAATTAGTAAACCTGGAAAGACGTGTTCCATTTCGATCCGATGAGGGCATACGCCTCGTGGGTTCAAATGGCTGTGAACACTATGGGACTTAGCATCGGAGATCATCAGTTCCCTAGAACTTACACTACTGGCCATAAAATTGCTACACCACGAAGAAATGCAGATGATAAACGGGTATTTATTGGACAAATATATTATACTAGAACTGACATGTGATTACATTTTCACGCAATTTGGGTGCATAGATCCTGAGAAATCAGTACCCAGAACAACCACCTCTGGCCGTAATAACGGCCTTGATACGCCTGGGCATTGAGTCAAACAGACCTTGGATGGCGTGTACAGGTACAGCTGCCCTTGCAGCTTCAACACGATACCACAGTTCATCAAGAGTAGTGACTGGCGTATTGTGACGAGCCAGTTGCTCGGCCACCATTGACCAGACGTTTTCAGTTGGCGAGAGATCTGGAGAATGTGCTGGCCAGGGCAGCAGTCCAACATTTTCAGTATCCAGAAAGGCCCCTACAGGACCTGCAACATGCGGTCGTGCATTATCCTGCTGAAATGTAGGATTTCGCAGGGATCGAATGAAGGGTAGAGCCATGGCTCGTAACACATCTAAGATGTAACGTCCACTGTTCAAAGTGCCGTCAATGCGAACAAGAGGTGTCCGAGACATGTAACCAATGGCACCCCATACCATCACGCCGGGTGATACGCCAGTATGGCGATGACGAATACACACTTCCAATAAGCGTTCACCGCGATGTCGCCAAACAAGGATGCGACCATCATAATACTGTAAACAGAACCTGGATTCATCCGAAAAAAATTACGTTTTGGCATTCGTGCACCCAGGTCCGTCGTTGAGTACACCATCGAAGGCGCTCCTGTCTGTGATGCAGCGTCAAGGGTAACCACAGCCATGGTCTCCGAGCTGATAGTCCATGCTGCTGCAAACGTTGTCGAATTGTTCGTGCAGATGGTTGTTGTCTTGCAAACGTCCCCATCTGTTGACTGAGGGATCGAGACGTGGCTGCACGATCCGATACAGCCATGCGGATAAGATGCCTGTCATCTCGACTGCTAGTCATTCGAGGCCGTTGGGATCCAGCACGGTGTTCCGTATTACCCTCCTGAACCCATCAATTCCATATTCTGGTAACAGTCATTGCATCTCCACGAACGCGAGCAGCAATGTCGCGATACTATAAACCGCAATCGCGATAGGCTACAATCCGACCTTTATCAAAGTCGGAAACGTGATGGTACGCATTTCTCCTCGTTACACGAGGCATCACAACAACGTTTCACCAGGCAACGCCGGTCAACAGCTGTTTGTGTATGAGAAACCGGTCGGAAACTTTCGTCATGTCAGCACGTTGAAGGTGTCGCCACCGGCGCCAACCTTGTGTGAATGCTCTGAATAGCTAATTATTTGCATACCACATCATCATCTTCCTGTCAAATTTCGCGTCTGTAGCACATCTTCGTGGTGCAGCAATTTTAATGGCCAGTAGTGTAGAACTACTTAAACCTAACTAAACTAGGACATCACACACATTCATGCCCGAGGCAGGATTCGAACCTGCGACCGTAGCGGTGGCGCGGTGCCAGACTGAAGCGCCTAGAACCGCTCGGCCACAGCAGCCGGCGCCGCGTGGGGTATAGTGGATACACTGATAATGGCTTCAACATCGTCTGGCAACAAATAGCTTAGTGGCATAGCTACCACAGCGCCATCTGTGTCTACGCTTTAATAGGGAATGCACAGAAACAGAAGGCTCAGTGCGGTGCAAACATTTGAAGCAAGCAAGGAACCATGCCACAGAGACGCACTCGTGCTTCCTACGGCCAACTCAGCGAGTTTGAAAGGGGTGAAATTGTGGCCTTCCAAGTGGCAGGATTGTCTTTTCGGAGAACTACCACACAAATTGGACGTCCTACCTCAGTTGTGCAACGATGCTGGTATCTACCACACAAATTGGAAGTCCTACCTCAGTTGTGCAACGATGCTGGTATCTACCACACAAATTGGACGTCCTACCTCAGTTGTGCAACGCTGCTGGTATCTACCACACAAATTGGAAGTCCTACCTCAGTTGTGCAACGCTGCTGGTATCTACCACACAAATTGGACGACCTACCTCAGTTGTGCAACGATGCTGGTATCTACCAAGCAAATTGGACGTCCTACCTCAGTTGTGCAACGATGCTGGTATCTACCACACAAATTGGACGTCCTACCTCAGTTGTGCAACGATGCTGGTATCTACCACACAAATTGGACGTCCTACCTCAGTTGTGCAACGATGCTGGTATCTACCACACAAATTGGACGTCCTACCTCAGTTGTGCAACGATGCTGGTATCTACCACACAAATTGGACGTCCTACCTCAGTTGTGCAACGCTGCTGGTATCTACCACACAAATTGGACGTCCTACCTCCGTTGTGCAACGATGCTGGTATCTACCACACAAATTGGACGTCCTACCTCAGTTGTGCAACGATGCTGGTATCTACCACACAAATTGGAAGTCCTACCTCAGTTGTGCAACGCTGCTGGTATCTACCACACAAATTGGACGTCCTACCTCGGTTGTGCAACGATGCTGGTATCTACCACACAAATTGGCCGTCCTACCTCAGTTGTGCAACGCTGCTGGTATCTACCACACAAATTGGACGTCCTACCTCAGTTGTGCAACGATGCTGGTATCTACCACACAAATTGGACGTCCTACCTCAGTTGTGCAACGATGCTGGTATCTACCACACAAATTGGACGTCCTACCTCGGTTGTGCAACGCTGCTGGTATCTACCACACAAATTGGACGTCCTACCTCGGTTGTGCAACGATGCTGGTATCTACCACACAAATTGGACGTCCTACCTCAGTTGTGCAACGATGCTGGTATCTACCACACAAATTGGACGTCCTACCTCAGTTGTGCAACGATGCTGGTATCTACCACACAAATTGGACGTCCTACCTCAGTTGTGCAACGATGCTGGTATCTACCACACAAATTGGACGTCCTACCTCAGTTGTGCAACGATGCTGGTATCTACCACACAAATTGGACGTCCTACCTCGGTTGTGCAACGATGCTGGTATCTACCACACAAATTGGACGTCATACCTCAGTTGTGCAACGATGCTGGTATCTACCACACAAATTGGACGTCCTACATCGGTTGTGCAACGCTGCTGGTATCTACCACACAAATTGGACGTCCTACCTCGGTTGTGCAACGATGCTGGTATCTACCACACAAATTGGACGTCCTACCTCAATTGTGCAACGATGCTGGTATCTACCACACAAATTGGACGTCCTACCTCAGTTGTGCAACGATGCTGGTATCTACCACACAAATTGGACGTCCTACCTCAGTTGTGCAACGATGCTGGTATCTACCACACAAATTGGACGTCCTACCTCAGTTGTGCAACGATGCTGGTATCTTCCACACAAATTGGACGTCCTACCTCGGTTGTGCAACGATGCTGGTATCAGTGATCACGTGAACATTCCCACACCCGTTGGCGAGGTTCTCGACGTCTACGCAGCACAGACGCCTCCCAGGACCGTCGTATTGTAAAGGCAGCAGTGGCAGATCTTACAGCTACTCGAGCTCAGGTAAGAGGGCTTGTGAGCCCCGACGTGTCAGCACGAACTGTTGCGAAACAGTTATTAGCAGTGAGACTACAGGTACGCATACTTGTAGTCCGATTTCCACTCACACCACAGCATCGAGGTGCACGGATGGACTGGTGCAGTCAGAGAATCGCTTGGAAGATGGAATGGGGTGCCATGGTGTTCAGGGACAGAAGCAGATTCTGCCTGCACCCAAGTGATGGTGGGTTGTGCGTACGACGTAGACCTGGTGAACGCTGTCTCGCAGAGTGCATTCTTCCAGGAAACACCGACTCCAGCCTGCGCCTTATGGTCTGCGGCGTGATAATCTACAACTCTCTTTCGCCAGACATTGTGGCCGAGCGGTTCTAGGCGCTTCAGTCTGGAACCACGCGAGCGCTACGGTCGCACGTTCGAACCCCGCCTCGGGCATGGCTGAGTGTTATGTCCTTAGGTTAGTTAGGTTTAAGTAGTTCTAAGTTCTAGGGGACTGATGGCCTCAAATATGAAGTCCCATAGTGCTCAGAGCCATTTGAACCATTTACAACTCACTTTCACCTTTGGTATTTTTGGAAGTGGGCGCTAACCAGCGCTCAATACGTGCAGTATGTTGTTGGACCCTTTTTTTGTCGTTCTTGTTATATGGAGGTTATTTTTTCTTCCAACACGACAATGTTCTCCCACACACTGCCCATGAAACTCAACGTGCGGTACAAGACGTGCAGCAAGTTTCCTGGTCAACACCATCTCTGGATGTGTTTCCAATCGAGAACCTATGGGATATGATGGGGTAAGAACTGACTTGTGCAACTCGTCAACCAAACGAATCGTACGAACAACATAAACAGGTCGAGCACGTATGACATAAGATATCCCAATAGGAATATTCAGCATCTGTACGATTGACTAGCTGCCAGAATCAGCGCCTGTCTTGCCACCCGCGGAGGGTACACCACGTACTAATACGCATGTCTCAGCATGGGTCAATACCTGGTACCTAGAACCTCCTGTGCTATTGATCTGTGGATGTAATCATTTCATATATCCCGTATACATTGTTGCAACAATAAATCTGGAGTGAACTGGAAACCTCTAAAAGCGTGCACTAATTTTTTTTCCGGCAGTGTACATAATTTAGCAACCAGCTATTTTCGCTCCGTTGGGCCTTACCAAGCTACATCACACTGAAAACTCACCTTTACAACACGTAATGCTCCACACAGCAGTGAAGAAAATTGAATGGCAGTCCTCATAAGAGCTGAGCACAATGACCGGGAGTATGAGCACAGCTATCAGAAATATGAACTCCACAAGTAAAATGCAGCCCACATGCAGGTTCTATAGTTTCGGTGACGTAATGTGTTGTGCACTCTGGTGTGGCGAAAAAACGCGCACACGGGTAGCACATTTTTTTTCTTTTTTACACACGGGCTTGGTTGGGTTCAAGTCTTATTACGGACGCCATCACACTTTTTTTTTCACACTGCTCTAAGCATAATAATTTTTGGTGTGACGTAGACTGATAATGCCCAAGGGGACAGAAAACTGTTAGTTGCTAATAATGAAGCAAAGTGTTTAATTCAGGATAAATTAAAAGCTTGTGTAGAAATATTAGCCGACTGCTGTAGACGAGCGGTTCTAAGAGCTTCAGTCCGGAACCGCGCTGCTGCTACGGTCGCAGGTTCGAATCCTGCCTCGGGCATGGATGTGTGTGATGTCCTTAGTTTAGTTAGGTTTAAGTAGTTCTAACTCCCACAGTGCTTAGAGCCATTTGAACCATTTGAGAAAAATTTTCTTTTAAGACATTGTCTAAAATGTCAAGGTATATGAGAACGCTGTTTCCGAGTCATTTTCAATTATGAATTCGAGGCGGCTGGTAATGCCACTCATGATAATTCATATTTCAGTTTTTAGATGTTCTTTCTGTAAAACTGGGTATGCTTCTACTGTGTGTGATAAACTGAGTAGGATTTTCTCCGTTATTTCATTCTAGCCAAGTTTTCAGGGTCCAAAGGGATGTTGCAGACTTGTTACATCTACATACATAGTCCGCAAGCCACACTACGGGGCTGAGCGGAGGGTAGCCTGTACTACTACTACTAGTACTACGACGTCATTTCCTTTCCTATTCCACCCATAAATAGAGCGAGGGAGAAAGGACCGTATGAAGGCTCCATATGAATCCTAATTTCTTGGATCTTATCTTCGAGATCCTTACACGAAATGTATGTTGTCGGCTGTAGAGTAGTTCTGCAGTCAGTTCCAAACACCGGTCGGTTAAATTTTTTCAGTACTGTTTCCCGAAAATAACGTCGCCTTCCCTCTACGGATTGCAATTTGAGCTCCTGAAATATATCCGTAAAACGTACTGTTCGAACCTACCGGTAACACATCTATCAGCCCGCCTCTGAATTGTCTCGATGTCTTCCTCCAATCCGACCTCGTACGGATCTACACTCCTGGAAATTGAAATAAGAACACCGTGAATTCATTGTCCCAGGAAGGGGAAACTTTATTGACACATTCCTGGGGTCAGATACATCACATGTTCACACTGACAGAACCACAGGCACATAGACACAGGCAACAGAGCATGCACAATGTCGGCACTAGTCCAGTGTATATCCACCTTTCGCAGCAATGCAGGCTGCTATTCTCCCATGGAGACGATCGTAGAGACGCTGGATGTAGTCCTGTGAAACGGCTTGCCATGCCATTTCCACCTGGCGCCTCAGTTGGACCAGCGTTCGTGCTGGACGTGCAGACCGCGTGAGACGACGCTTCATCCAGTCCCAAACATGCTCAATGGGGGACAGATCCGGAGATCTTGCTGGCCACGGCAGTCGACTTATACCTTCTAGAGCACGTTGGGTGGCACGGGATACATGCGGACGTGCATTGTCCTGTTGGAACAGCAAGTTCCCTTGCCGGTCTAGGAATGGTAGAACGATGGGTTCGATGACGGTTTGGATGTACCGTGCACTGTTCAGTGTCCCCTCGACGATCACCAGTGGTGTACGGCCAGTGTAGGAGATCGCTCCCCACACCATGATGCCGGGTGTTGGCCCTGTGTGCCTCCGTCGTATGCAGTCCTGATTGTGGCGCTCACCTGCACGGCGCCAAACACGCATACGACCATCATTCGCACCAAGGCAGAAGCGACTCTCATCGCTGAAGACGACACGTCTCCATTCGTCCCTCCATTCACGCCTGTCGCGACACCACTGGAGGCGGGCTGCACGATGTTGGGGCGTGA
This sequence comes from Schistocerca nitens, assembly GCF_023898315.1. NCBI lineage: Eukaryota > Metazoa > Arthropoda > Insecta > Orthoptera > Acrididae > Schistocerca > Schistocerca nitens. The sequence goes on from NC_064619.1 coordinate 654,833,627, forward strand.
GCGGAAGACGGCCTAACGGTGTGCGGGACCGTAGCCCAGCTTCGTGGAGACGGTTGCGAATGGTCCTCGCCGATACCCCAGGAGCAACAGTGTCCCTAATTTGCTGGGAAGTGGCAGTGCGGTCCCCCACGGCACTGCGTAGGATCCTACGGTCTTGGCGTGCATCCGTGCGTCGCTGCGGTCCGGTCCCAGGTCGACGGGCACGTGCACCTTCCGCCGACCACTGGCGACAACATCGATGTACTGTGGAGACCTCACGCCCCACGTGTTGAGCAATTCGGCGGTACGTCCACCCGGCCTCCCGCATGCCCACTATACGCCCTCGCTCAAAGTCCGTCAACTGCACATACGGTTCACGTCCACGCTGTCGCGGCATGCTACCAGTGTTAAAGACTGCGATGGAGCTCCGTATGCCACGGCAAACTGGCTGACACTGACGGCGGCGGTGCACAAATGCTGCGCAGCTAGCGCCATTCGACGGCCAACACCGCGGTTCCTGGTGTGTCCGCTGTGCCGTGCGTGTGATCATTGCTTGTACAGCCCTCTCGCAGTGTCCGGAGCAAGTATGGTGGGTCTGATACACCGGTGTCAATGTGTTCTTTTTTCCATTTCCAGGAGTGTATATCCGTAACACGTATTGTTCGAACCTACCGGTAACACATCTATCTGCCCGCCTCTGAATTGTCTCGATGTCTTCCTCCAATCCGACCTCGTACGGATCTAAAACATTCGAGCAGTACTCAAGAACATGTCGAACGAGCGTCCTATATGTGATTTCCTTTACAGATGAACCACACATCCCTGCAATTCTCCCGATAAAGCAAAGTCAACCATTCGCCTTTTCTACCACAATCCTCTCTTGCGCGTTCCGTTTCATATCGCTTTGCAACATTGCGCCTTGATATTTAAACGACATGACTGTGTCGAGTAGACCACTACTAATGCTGTATCCGAACACTACAAGTTTGTTTTTCCTACTCATTTGCATTAACTTACATTTTTCTACTTTCAGAGCTAGCTGCCATGCATCACAACTAGAAATTTTGTGTAAATCATCTTGTGTCCTCCTACAGTCACACAACTTCGAAACCTCACCGTACATCCATCATCGTCAGCAAGCAACCGCAAATTGCTGCACACACTGTCCGCCAGATCTGTGTGTAGGGAAACAACGGCGGTCTTTTCACACTTCCCTGGGGAAATCCTGACGATATCCTTGTCTCTGAGGAAAAATCGCCGTCGAGGGCGACGCACTGGGTTCTATTCTCTAAGAAATCTTCGGGCCAGTCACATATCTGGGAAACTATTCCATTCGCTCGTATCTTTGTTAACAGTCTACAGTGGGGCACCGTGTCAAACCCTTTCCGGAAATCTAGACATATTGAATCTGCCCGTCGCCCTTCATCCGCAGTTCGTAGCATATCATGAAAGAAAAAGACAAGCTGTTTCGCACGAGCGATGCCGTGGTGATTTGCGGACATAAGCTTCTCGCTTTCGAGGAAATATATTACACCCTGGGTATCTGTTCAAGGATTCCGTAGCAAACCGATATTAGGGATAGTGGTCTAATTTTGCTGGTCCGTTCTTTAATCGTTCTTATACACAAGAGTCACCTACGTTATTTTTTTTTTCCAGTCGCTTGAGACTTTGCGCTGGGCGAGAGATTCGCGATAAATACAAGCTAAATGCCGTAGAGTATTCTTTGTAAAACAGAATTGGGATTCCATCGGGATCTGGCGTCTTTTTTTCAACTCTCATCTGTCTGCCTACTGTCATGTGGCGGAGAATACACTGTGTACCACTGCCACCCCCCCCCCCCCCTTCCCTCTCCACCGCTGCGGTATTTACAAGTGACATACGTACATCTGAATACCTTTTCAAGACTGTGACCATGACCACTGTATCAGTAAAGAAGGAAAAGAATTGAAGATGTACTGTATAGTGTCGTTATTAATTTTTCGTTCACCGTAAGCGCAACTAAAATTATAAATAATACGCAGGAGCGATTATACAAATTAAGAATACAATCGTTGGCAAGTTGCTAAAAATGCGGTTTGGTCCTGTTTTACGAAATTCACTTTTTTAGACGTGAGTAACGCGCGATAGAGGAATCTGTTGGTCGTTATGACTCCTGTAACTCCAGAGCAGAAACGTCTGCGGCGCGCTGTCACAAAAGAACATAAAACTTTTTATGGGTAGTTAATGTTAAGGCTTGATAAAGCGAAGAGATTCACTACCTGCTGCGTTGCAGCCACTGATGTAGACCCAACTAGCCCGGAAGGAGTAATACAAACATCAAACATTTACAGATTGCATAAATGGACACAACCTACTAAGACATGAAGCTACGATATAAAAATGGAATTCTTCAATACTTCATTGTAGTATTACTGTACACGGGGTCTTTCAGATACAGTGTCTTTCTCTGAAACTCTAAAAAAGGAAAATGTATGTAGATAAGTACGCGTAAGAAACAATTATCTGCAAAGTTTTAAACATAGTTTAATTACTTATTTTGCAGAAAGCTACACCCATGGGTTATAATATTTTAAGTATAATTTTTTTTCCTATACTTCAGGTGATTTGTATAGACCAACAGGGTGCAAGTCAATTTAAATATAACATCTACCAATTTTAGTTAGGCGCCTAGAAAAAAAATATTTCAAAGCTGGAGTGAATGAAACATACTGTGCGTAAGTGGCTGGGCTACAATGAATGTTCTGGAGGCCGAACGTTCATTTAAGGGAGATGTTAAAACGAGTGAACGTTTTCCTGAATGCGCAACTTAATATGCCTTCTAAATAACCTGCAGACGAGATGTAAAGTTACTGGTGTCCCTTGATGCGCAGTTCTAAGCCATTTCTGGTTGTGAGTTCGGTGATACGAAACTTCTCCGGATATCCCCACAAAAGAAATATGCTGGGATTGAATCAGGCGGTCGTATCGGCCATTCCTTTGGACCACGGCGTCCAAACCATCTTCCGGGAAATTCTTTGTTCAATTCTTGCACATAACGCTCAGAATTGGCTCCGGGACCATTGTGTTGCATCCACGCACAGCCTATGATATCTAACATTTTCAAGTGAAGAACTTAAACCGTCGACAATGAAACCTCGGTACATCTCACCTGTCAGAGTATGTGCGAAGGGAGACAATGCTTTCATCTCCAAGAATTCCACATCTCACATTGGTTGGCTGATTAAAGGGACCAAACTATTAAGTCCTAAGTCCCTTTTTCCCTCGAACATATAGGTCTACGTGACTACACATCAATAGATGGCCTACCTCACAAAACCCAGGGGAAGAAAACACCAAGGCCTACCAAAGGCCAATAAAGGGGCAAAAAATAATAAAGGGAGGGGGATAAAGGAAGAAAGTAAGGCGAAACGCTTTGTCTACGGAAAAGCTAGAAGCCCCCCAAATGCAGAATGCAATGAGGGGACATACATCCCCCATCCCCCACACAAGAGGCATTCCGCTCAGAAATTGTCTAGGAAAGACTCAACACACACAGGGCAAAACAAGCACAGATAGACGTAAGATGAACGACACTAACAGACCATGCGAGAGGGTGGAAGGAATAGTAAAAGAGCAGTTGGGGTGAAAGCCGAGGCAGAACACCAAGTGCAGACAGCCACAGCCCGGTCTGGGTAGAAGAGGCAACAAAACATTTTGCCAACTACTCAATGGGCCAATAAGATTAAGTGCCCCCTGCCCCCTCCCTAAAGTGACTGGTAAAATATGACTTCATGAATAAAACCTATAGTCAGTCACTGAGGCATCGTTTCCTAATACCATGGGTAGAGTGTCAGGAAGATTGTCTCTGCCACAGGCCAGCTACGTTGGGACAATCCAGCAAACCATGGCCCACCATTAGACAGGAACCACAACAACAGTGGGGTGGATCCTTGCAATGGGGGCGATGACTGTGAAACAGCCAAGTATGGCTGATGCGAAGCAGGCAAATGATGGCAGAGTCCTTGTGAGAGGCCTGAATGGAGAACCTACACAGATCTGTAGTCTCCTTTATCGACTGTAGTTAGCTTGGTGAAATCAAAGTGAGCTATTCTGTACCAGCCTAATACTAATCGAAGGGTTGTTTCCAGAATAGCTATCTCAAGAGTCAGACTCATGGTTGCTAGTTTGGCTAATCTGTCAGTGAGTTCATTCCCCCAGATTGCAATGTGGCCCACAAACCAAACGAAGGTCACTGATAGTCCACATTGTCCAAGGGCATAAAGGTAATCCTAATAGCCAGGACCAAGGGATGGCGAGAACAACACTGATCGAGAACTTGGTTGCTGCAGATGAGAATGGACTCACTGGAGCAGGAACAGATATGCTCATGAGCACGAGAGATGGCTACCAACTCAGCATAGAAAACGCAAGGAGCACAGTTCAGTGGTCCTGTGTAAGTATAACCAAAGCCCACAGACCAGCAACTATTGTGCCATCAGTGTAGGCTATTTCTGGAATGTGCCAGCGATGGAGAAAAACTGGTGGTAAATTAGTGGGACAAGGTGGCCATGGCTCTAGTCTGCATTGTTGCCAAATTTATTCAAGATGGCGGATCGGAGATGGGGGCAATAAATGTGGCAACATAGCAATGACATCATGGCAGGAAGTTCAGATTTTGGCGGGACAATAGGTGACTTGGGCTACCTCCACTAACCTAACCCCTCCCTCCTCTCCCCAAGAAAACGGCACGAAGTACAAATTTTGGCAGGAAAAAGGTCACTTGGGCTACCTCCACCAACCTAAGAAAATGGTGGGAAAATAGGTCATTTGGGCTACCTCCACTAACCTAAGTCATTCAACACTCGCCTCTTTCTGGGAATTGGTGGGAAAAGGACTCATCCTGTGCTGGGCTGCTGGATAGGATGGACATAAGTCTATTTTGCATGCACTATTTATTTAAACAATTTGAATTGTCATAGGCAGTAGCTCCACCCAGTTGTTCACCATGAGGTCCAGAGTCGAACTGGCCAAGTTCACAGTACTGCAACCAGGAAACTTTCGTCCAATGGCAGTCAGGGAAAAAACTGACAGGAAAAGTACTCAGTCTGTGTCCAGCTGCTGGAGAGAGGAGTGTACTGTATTTATTTTGGAACAATTTATTTATAGATGGATTTCACACAGTATATTTATGATGCTGATACGAAACATTCACACTGGCGTGCTTGGGGGGTCACAGTAAATAGCCTACAGACCTCCAAACTACTCCTAAATCACAGAAACAATGCAGTACACTGACGTGCAGACACGCAAACAACTCGTAAATTGTCAAAAAATAATGCCATCCAAAAACGCTCACTAATTATCAACCGTCGAAATATTGCATTGCACAGCCCACAGACATGTTCACAAAATAATGCAACAGACACGTTGACTACGTGTAAAATTGTCAAAAAATAATGCATGTATAACGCTCAGCAAACATGCTCACAACGTTAAAACAGCCGAAAATAATGTAGTGCGCACGCACGCACGCACGCACGCTTTCGAACTATTGTCAAGAAAATCAATCACAACGTACCAGCGAATTGTTCCCTACAGAGTTCCCGAGGTGCTCACGCCAGCGCGGCGCTCACGCTGGTCCCATATGCGAGACGCCTACGGCCACGCACGTGTTTACCTAACCACCATTGCAGGCGCAATGGTGCATAGCCTTTGCACCTGTGAGTCCAGCAAGATGTTTACCTAGCGACTCACCCTCGCAAGTGCAGCTAAAAGGTTGTCAGTGTTATACTAACATCATATGTCTATGGAAATAAGAACCAAGTCGTCTCCTCGTTAATTGTAAAGTGTCTCAGAAATAGTTAATGGTCGCTATTGTTGTTGTAGGAGCTTTCATGATGTCTCAGCTTGTCTGCATGGAAATTCTTGTCCTAACAGGACCTGTTTACGAAAATAGCCCAGAATAACACCAATAGCATTCTCCCTGATGGTCCTAACAATGCACCCCGTCCATTCCAGAAATTATAACGTCCTGCTTTCAACATACGCCTCAAACGGTAAACGTTCTCACTGCTAAAACTTCATCACATCTATGAGTGCTTGCGAAAACACCGTTGTTTGAAAAGAGAGCACTGCCTAAGCACAGACAGGAAAATCTGAACAATTACGCAAACAGAATTCGAAGCACTGTCCTACGGAAGAGAAAAATGGTTGGAATTTTCGGTGTCCTACAGCTGCTGGTCTGAATATGTCCTAATGCCGCAATGGTGGATGAGGGACAGCATCCCGCTAGAAATGGATTGTCTGCTTCAATTTACTGCCCCCCATCTTGTTCAAACCAGTCTGTAGGGGGTCCTACATCCCAGCACAAAGAATGTCTTATGAATGAATGAAGCATTCTGATTGGCTCTTACTGAATTTACCTGCCAAATTATTGATGCTACCAGTGTAGGAGCAGTGTCCACTTTTTTTTCGGCAGACGTGAGTTTCAGCTGCAAAACTATTTTGTACAGATCGCCATATTGCACTGATAGTTGAACCCTGCAAAAGTAGTCTACAGATCGTTATACAAAAGACACCAAAGATGTGGCAGAACGAACTTCGTTTATTTTTGCATCCCGACCTGCCTCATATACGGCAGTGTAAGGCAAATGCTACAATACATCAATAGCTCTCATTACTTCATGTGCATAAAGAGTTAGTTGTATTTGATGAGCAGAAAGCTTGTCGCTCAGTTACACCAACATGTTTTACATTTCGTCACTTAGAAGGCACATCGTTATATGCTGTCAAGAAAATGGGCACTCGTTTCACCATCATCTTTAAATGAAGATTCAGTCACAAGAATATGAATGTAATATATTGCTTATAAATAGACGATGAGACCCACTACTGTTCCGATAAACTATTTGTGGTAAATCACTGGATATTTGTTGCTGGGACTTTCCTACATGCGCACAGAGCTCTTTCCTCCTCTAATATCCCCACCTTTCTCTACCAGTGGACTTCTGTGTCACTTTTCCCTGTATTTCATTTTATGGAATCTTTCTACTTTAGATTGCTTCATATGTTATTTCCAAATCTTTTACTGTTCCAAATACATATGACTCACAGCTCACAGGCATTGGGAAAGAATATCATAGCATTCAGAATCCAAATAAATAGCAAGTGGTGGCCGTGTGGGAACACTACCTGAATGGGATGCCAAAGTTCTCCTTATATAAGCAAACTGGCCACTTGTCCTAGTATCTTTACGTAAACAAACCATGTAATTAATGACCCTAATATAAAGAAACTGCTCACTTGGGCTCTTAGTTTTGATTACAGAAGTGTTAATGGCAAATGGTTTTAGCTTAATCCCATAACTGTCATCTCAATTACCATAATTTATGACCAATAATTTTCCGCCAGCTCCCCTTCCAAGTTACGCCTACGCAAGTCCAATCTTAATCACCTTAATTTATCATTCAAAAAAGGCTCCCAACACAAGCCCCACAAACCACCCACCAGCTGCCCCCATACCCCAACACAGAGTTGTTGATAAGTACCTCTGAAGTTTCGGATGGCGACTGCTCTAAAAACTGCAAGACATACGGAGAACAGACACACATCAGTGGATAGAGCATCCGTCCAAGTATCTAACTCACATTAAAGGTGTTCACAATACGGGCACTGTTTATAACGCGGCAGACGTCAGTATTACCGGAAGAGAATGTCCATTCTATTCATTGTAGTTGGCTAAAATGCAACGATAACTGCTAGCTTTGAAAGGCCATTTATTGGACTGCCTATCTGGAGGCGCGAACTGATCCAATACGACGGTACCGATGATTTGTGCATAATTTCTGTCACATCAGCACCCTAGTGCTACTATAACATATCGCGATTTACGATACTGCTGTGTGTCTATCTTCTGTATGTCTTTTAGTTTTCGTGCAGTCGTGTTCTGAAACCACGGAGGTTGTGGCGTTTATGCCACATCCCTGCCCACATTTATTACATACTGTTGCCATGTTTTAATGCACGGTACAGGAAGATTTTGTTACGAGAGGCTAGCGAGTAGGTAGGATTACAGGTCAGACTCGGCAAACGACGCGCCGAATGATCTCAGCGTGAGAATGGCCAGACGAGCAAGAGCCGTATCGAACTGGAGCAGAGAGACAGTGGGGATTCACCTACAGTGCTGGGCGTCAAGAAGTGAATCTTTTATTGTTTACATTTACCGTTTAAATACTAACACACCTTTCTAACCGCGATGACGACGTTACTTGCACAGAGAACCTGTTAATAACATTTTCATTACCAATCAATTCATCAGGAGGTAATTACAAATTTTAGTTATTGTCAAGTGCTTACTGATGTAAAGAACAGACTACACAAAAGTGCGCCCTGAGAAAGCAGGCGCCAAACTGCTAAGATAGCTCTCCACTAAAAAAAAAAAAAAAGCTTTGCTCATCATAAGAATAAACCTGTTGTACACCAACCTACTTAGGTATCTTACTACTAAGTTACGCTAAAAGAAACTTAAGGTATTCTAATGGGTTAACAGCCATCAACTATTTGCTTCATCACGCTTTAGCTATGTAGTTTTTATTTCAAAAATCTTGCACAGTCTCTGTACTGTTAATATGCAGTATGAAAATGTTTGAGGCTGCTTCATCGTAGAACACGGTTAAGAACTGCCGAGAAATGTGTTGTTCTTAATGTTTCTCATAAATTTACAAAAAAAAGATCGACTTTGGTGTTTTTCGAGGAACGTTATTTAATACATTAGAGATACAAATACCCAGTGGATGAATAGCGGAACCGGTAGCGTATTAGACAAAAATCTGGTGCAGTTCATGGATTCTTGGTTCAAAACTTGCCAAAAGCAGCCTTTTTTGTTCATTTCGAAATACCTACATGTCGTAATTGTACAATTCATCATCATTTTTCATGAATAATGCACGTCGTCGTGTTTCTAATTACATACTGCACACCAAGTTCCTGTTTTAATTCCCAATATAAATTCTTAATTATGGACCTTTTAAGAAAGATTGTTAATAAATGTTGCTTAATGTTAGGACGGAAATGAAAACCCATATACCCTTTATTTGCACCATGTCCATTGTTTTATATTACTGATGTAGTTTCACACGAACGAGAGTGGTAAGTGTCGTAGAAACTTTAAAAACATTCATTTTCACAGCATCGAGCACACATCATACAAATACTGCATTTTTACAGTTGCCAGTGTACTATCACAATATGAACCCAACAGAACTGATCAGGAGCAAAAAAGTTAGGGATTTGTTGCGAGAAATAACAAGACTTAAGCTCCCAAACGTACTGGAACCAACACTTGCAGCTTTACCGCGTCACTGCCAAATGCTGGCGGGATACAGAACGGCAGGTCATAAAAGAGGAGGAGAAAATGCGGCGCCTGCGTGGCTTCGTGGATTCTGTTGTTGACCGACTCGTTATCGACGTAGCAAATGACAGTTCCAGAACTGAAATTTCTCGGATTCGGATAAGGAAGGAGCTAAGAGATTACCAAACGACTGACTGTAATTAATACAGTCAGTGGCATCAGTATTCCAACAATACGGTGAAATCCCTACAGTATGCTTTTTCATCGTACATAGCTCGCTCAGAAAAATTACCCTCTGTTTAAGTCAGGAATTTTCATCATTCTTTTTTGTTGTTAGAATACGAGAGTATTTCATGTTTTCCGCCTGATCACCTAGGAAGCGTGCGACAGTGCTAGAGTTTTGTCGAAAATTATTTCGTTCTCTTTAAAAATTAAATTACATTCGAAGCTATTTTGTTTCTCTACTTGTCTCCTCTTACATCTGAGGTGCAACTTCTCACATTATCGCCGTTTTGTTGCACGAGCTGGTTGGCCAGTCCTGTCCAAGTCAAATGCACCGGTAAGGCAGTTGCCCGCATTTTCCCCTCAGTCTATGCGCGGGTAACACAACATAAAACGTATCCTTATGATCGCACTTGACTGAACTGGACACAGCCTGGCTGCCGTTCCATGTCAAACTATATCCAATGAGATTCAAACAAACGCGGAACAATGTATGGTGTAATGTTCATATAAGATTTACTCCTACGATGAATACCTTCTAGTCTACGAGCGTTTCCGGTGGAGGCAATACGTGAAACAGCGTGTAAAATGTGATTTCGCTTTAAGGCGTTCTTGTGCCAGCTTGTGTTACTCTCGGCTGAATTCTAAAATCAGTGAGGACATTTTTAATGCGTCTTTTGCAGTCCCCTAGAAATTATCATCACCTGGAAACTGCCGTGAAAATGATACATGGGGTCTCAGAATCTTGATTTTTTGCTTCTGTAAGTAGAAATAAAATTCAGTGGCACCCAATACTACGTAATTTCAATTTTAATAACACGAATTCTTTCCCATTTGCCATTTCGTTTTCTGCTGTTTATTGCAAGAGCTTGCTGCCAGCGGAGAAGAAACCAAGACGCGAGGTAAGCTGTTACCTGCAGTCATCCTAGGCGATAGAGCGCGGCCATTATTTAGTGAAATCTACCGTGTTTGCCGGCCGGAGTGGCCCAGCGGTTCTAGGCGCTACAGTCTGGAACCGCGCGACCGCTACGGTCGCACGTTCGAATCCTGCCTCGGGCATGTATGTGTGTGATGTCCTTAGGTTAGTTAGGTTTAAGTAGTTCTAAGTCCTAGGGGACTGATGACCTCAGAAGTTAAGTCCCATAGTGCTCAGAGCCATTTTCTACCGTGTTTGTTAATCCGGGCAAATCTTTTGTTCGCGGGAAGTGTCATATCCAGGAACCCACTATATAATATTTGAGGATAACAATTTGCATCTTTTGGTAATTACACTCGATGTAATTCCATCGATACTTTACAGGGTATTTACGAATAACCAAGTGTATTAGAGCTTCTGTCCGGAATGGTTTAAGGAGGAAGGATGGCAATCCAACCGCGATGAAGGCAGATGCCAAAGGTTTGTTGGGAGAATTCCCAGGAAGTGTAGTTGATGCACTGATGCAAGAAAGAGGTCACTTACAATATTCTCGTTTGACCACTTTTTTTAGTGTTAGTCTCCCCCCCCCCCCCCCCCCCCCAGTGTCAAATCGTAACTACGGTAGGTTAACGGAAGAAACAGCGAAGAGTTGAAGAGCGGCGCTATGCGCCAGGGTTCATATGGTCAGCACGAAAGTGACAGAGAAACGCTCAACTAACTGCTGGGAACGTTGCCACTATTGTGTATCTCGCAGAGCCCACACGACTCAACAAACTTATTACTTTCTCCAAATGGCTCTGAGCACTATGGGACTCAACTGCTGAGGTCATTAGTCCCCTAGAACTTAGAACTAGTTAAACCTAACTAACCTAAGGACATCACAAACATCCATGCCCGAGGCAGGATTCGAACCTGCGACCGTAGTGGCCTTGCGGTTCCAGACTGCAGCGCCTTTAACCGCACGGCCACTTCGGCCGGCACTTTCTCCAAGAAACAGCAGTTGGACAGAAAGATGGAAACATCAAAAACTATGCCTAATACAACGTAGGAAAACCATCGGCATTGAAAAGAGCTTCCAGTCGGAATGAATAAACACCGGCCCTCTATGGTTTTCTAGCGAATCTCATGGCAATCTTCCTGAATATAATGGCAACTTGAAATAACGACGACGGCGGTGTACAGCAGACCACAAACGTCCATAATATTGAGATCTAGGGTCTGCGGTAGCAAGGGGAGACGCAAAAAATCATTCTCATGCTCACAAAAAAAGTCCTGGGCGAGCCGATCAGTGGCAACTGGAGTCTTGTATTGGAACACAGAATATAAAACACTGGGGACAAAGACTGTACCATGGGACGGACCTCATCAGCCATAATGACCACATAATCCTTGGCAATAGTGCTACCTGTCAGAGTAACCATGGGGCCCATAGAATACCAGGACATCCCTGTCCAAATCAGCACCTAAACCCCTCCACGTTTCACTCTTGGGGCGTAAAGTCGGTCAGAAGCTGAAAACTGTGAAACGACACTCATCCGATCGAATGACATTCTACCAATGATGTACACTAAGGTTTTATGGTGTCGACACCGGTTTTCCCGTCACATGCATTTGCATCGCTGGTGAGTGGTTTTGGAATTCCAGGTCGCTTTGCGATTACCAGCTCATGGATCTCCTTTGGTGTTGTTTTGGAGCTGACTGGGTTCGCGATTGAGACATTCTGTTCTGCAGAGACTTTTGCAGCTGTATCCCCTTATTTTTTGTCACAGTCCTCGTCAGTGACCGTGCGTCACGATCACTCAACAGAAGCTTCGTCCGCGTTGTGCCTTAGCGAATTATGTTTTCCTGCTTTCCTTCTATGAGGTATAAGTCTTCAATACGGCTCCCCCATGAAACACCACACACTTTGGCTACCTTGGTTAGACAAGCATCCATAATACGATCATCAAATGCTGCCCACGTCCGAATTTACTTCGATCCGTCAAAATGCACTCACAATTAGACAACACTAATCTGACCACGACTGACACAACGTATTGAGGGCACTGGACAGGCGCCGTTCTTACAAGGGGAGGCCGCCAATTGTGAAATGCAGATTCGATTCATACTGCGCATAATAAAAGCTCATGGCCAGAGGTGTAATGTGGCATAGCACCAAGATGCACTTCTCAGCCGTTGTCGAGAAAATCGACAGTTAAAAGAAACCGTTGCGGTGAAATACTCTCTACGATTAATAATGTTATACAGCGTCGTGGCGCTGCGGTAAGCGCTCGGGTTCGTAATCCGAAGGTCGCCGGATCGAATCTCGCGCCATGCAACATTTTTTTAATATTATTTTTTCGTAATTCAAATTATATATATTATTAATGAATTGCTTATGCATGTTGGTGAAGGCGGATCGCTCTCCAGTTGTACCGCCTCCATTTTTCCGTTTGTTTAACAGGGTGTACCAAAGCTCGCACGTCCGCACTGATTTTCGACGATGTTATAAGTTGCGCTAGGGACCGCATCTACCTCCTTTCGAAGTTAGCAGGCAACTACGCTGTTATGCGGCGGCTCGTTTCGGCCCATTCAACATCTGTCCTTCAAGTGTAATGAGCGAGTATCTGAGTTTATATTTCATACCTGCCACAGAAAATTTGTGTTCGTGGGGTTTCTATTCTAATTCGAACGTTTGACTTACGCTATAGGTATTCGTTTCGGAATATCGTTTCTACGTCTTCCGTTAACTATACGTGGTTAACATTATGAAGACAATAACATTTGTGAAATACATCTTTGTTTGCGGAAAACACACACACACACACACACACACACACACACACACACACACACAGATATATATGTGCGTGTGTGTGTGTGTGTGTGTGTGTGTGTGTGTGTGTGTGTGTGTGCGCGCGCGCGCGCGTGTGCGTGTGTGTGTGTTTACACACACATTTGAATTACAAAAAACAAATACTAAAAAAAATGGTTGCATGGCGCGAGATTCGATCCGCCGACCTTCTGATTACGAACCCGAGCGCTTACCGCAGCGCCACGACGCTGTATAACATTATTAATCGTCGAGAGTATTTCACCGCAACGGTTTCTTTTAACTGTCGATTTTCTCGACAACGGCTGAGAAGTGCATCTTGGTGCTATGCCACATTACACCTCTGGCCATGAGCTTTTATTATGCGCAGTATGAATCGAATCTGAATTTCACAATTGGCGGCCTCCCCTTGTTAGTAAAAAAAAACACAACAGCGACCACTTGCAGGCTAGCATCTGGATTTATATTGCAACATCCATTTTTCGCGATGTCTGTATATTTTCGTCCACCCCCTAGAACTGTAGATACTTGGACCGAGACGAAGCGGTACGGACAGTCTTTTTGCCATAGTACCACCCGCGAATGAAATAGGAAAGTGTAAAGGGGAAAACAGATACGATACTGGTATGACTCGCAACCCCATCATAAAACGGACGGTGTGTTTCGGAGTACAGGCGCAGATGTAGGTGTAGATAATAGAACAGGACACAATCGCACAGAGGACATCTGATTTTGAGTGAAAATGAAATGCGTAGGGCAGTAGGTAAACTCTTCGCAATGGAAAATGCATTTTTTGAGTCCTACCGCACATCGGCAGACAGGTAGAACAGCAACGCGCAACAGGTAGCACGCATAACGACGTGCGTGGCGAGAAGGAATGCGGGAGAGAGTGCCAGCGAGAAATAAAGGCAGGTTCACAGCGGACCGAATACCTGGTAACGAGCTCCCATAATCGAAAATTCTCTCTGCTGTAAACGGCAGACGAGCGCGAGTTAACTGCTCTCGGTCGTGTTCCACGCGCATTCACCAGTATCCTCTACTGTTGCGCTGGCTGTCTATTTTAGCTAACCATCAAAGGAAGTTCGCGTCCTGTCTGCTTCGGCGCTTACAGTACAGGAAGTTCGTTTGCCGTGTTGTCTATTTCAGGTGTTGACATGAGCTGCGTGACTGATGGAATGGTCCTAAGAAAATGTAATGTTGCTGACAGAAGAGTTAGAGGAATACAGATAGGTAGTGCTGAGATCCAAGAGATCCACAGCACAAATGCCGAACGAGAAGAAATGTTAAGGAATGTGTGTGTCTATTGTGCTAATTAAAGGCAAAAAATATACGAAAGATCTGATCATTCTCGTTGCTTACATTCATGGTTATTGTAATTACATGGCTGATGTATCACTGTTGTGTTAGATATTTTTCATGATAAATAAAAATAGTTTACCCGGGATCACGCTAACTTTCTCTAACAAACTATATAGCAGATTTTATGAAGTAACCTATGTGAGAGGCCAAATGTACTATATCTTCGCATTTCATTAATCGTATCTTCCTGACATATTCCTTCAATGTACTTTAACCCCTAACTTACCAGGTGACTTTATTGCAATATACAGTATAATAAAAGGTAGTGTCTCTGTGACCCCTATGCTTGACCCTAGGCTTAAATTAAAAATTTAAAATAATTTGCGCCTTAAGTTACACAACAAATATTTGTGTGTTGTTTAAATTCTCATTGTTAACTTTATTGCGCTAAATAATGCCTGCAGTAATTTTCTTTCTATCACACCAACACTTTTGTGCCATTTTTTTAATAGTACACTTACCACTATGCCGTCCGGCGACACCACACTGGTGTCGTGTGCACAGTATCGCGCAGTGGCCGGCGATAGCACTTCCGTATCTTTTGCATTCTGTTGGTGTATTGTTTAGGTAACAAGTTACACATGTCAACAAGTTTTTTTTTTTTTTGTTTTTATAAGTACTTCTGCCCTTTCATCACAGCGGACGAAAGAGACAATAGGACTATTTATGATGACTGTGCGGACGTCTTGTCTGACGTGCTGGACGACTTGGCCGATTGGGAAGAAGACATTGGATATCAAAAGAATGAAAGTGAAGCAAAATCGTCGGAAGATAGTGAAATACGCCCAAGAAAAATTCGGCGAACCAACTGATTCGGCTGAATCAGACGAAGAAGAAAGTGCACAGTGGTCAGACTTCGATTTACCGAGGACCAATAATAAATCTGACGGATCCCCGGGTCCAAACGTATTTTCCGAAGAAATACAGAGTGTCGAGGATACATTAGAATTATTTATTGCAAACAAGCTACTTGAATATATTAGCAACGAAACCAACAAGTACTACAGTCAAAATTGCAATTGAAGGAAACTGGATTTAAAAAAAAAAATGCTAAATTTGTCGACGTTACGGGACCCGAACTTAGAAAATGGTTTGGGATTGCTATGCTTGTGGGAATTGTAAAAAAAGCAAGGATCGATTATTATTGGTCAACGAATCCGTTGATAGACACACCGATATTTCCCATAACGATATCCCGCAACCGATTCAAACAAATATCATTTTTACATTTTTCCGACAGCAATATTAAACCGGATTATGCCGACCGGCTTGTTAAAGTGCAAATCGTAAATGATTATTTTTCCAAAAAGTTTAAAGAAACGTTTAATCTAAGCCAGACAATTCAGTTGATGAAGTAATGATACCACGGCGTGGACGGTTAAATTTTAAAGTTTACAATCTGTCGAAAATTACGAAATACGGTAGACTCATTCCGATGCTGTGTGATTCGAGTACGGGAAACATTTCCTCACTCAAGATATATTCCGGCCCTGGACAGCCTTTAGCAAAAACAGTGACGGAACTATTGACACCTTCTGATTGAAAGTGGCATGACCTCTGAATGGATAATTACTATAACAGTGTAGAACTTGCAGAGAAGTTTCTTGAAAAGGAAATTCAAGTTTTTGGAACAATACGGCAAAATAGAAGATTTCCGGAAAATCAAAGCGCGCAAAAGTCAATGTGTTTGAAACTTGTCATCAACAGAAATGTGACAAGAGACCGGCGACAAGCCAAGTAATCCGAATTAGCGCTGCCGGCGCCAAGCGAATAAATTTATACAAGACGTGCGGACGGCAAGTGTTAAACGACCTGTGAGACAAATGAATTTTACATTATGAAAAACTGTAGTATCCCTGTAGCAATTAAATGTTCACATAAAACTAAATTCCAAGGTTTATAGTTGCACATAAAAATAACACTCTGTAGGTTCAAAAGGAGAGTTTGTGTCTATTTCTTGATCTGTATCACTGACGTCTTCCATCATCCACCGACTAAATTTTCATAAAACATAGGAACGTTAAAACTGACACGTTGCTGCGAACACATTTTGTACGAAGAAAACAGTTACGTAGTCCATGAGGTGCGGTCTAGCAAACCACAAAACGTGTCAGTAACACGTGTCAAGCAACAAACAAAGAAGCTGATAATGCACATGACAACAAAATATCACAGGGTTGACCATTTAAGGCGGGCAAGTGAAGTATCGAAGCCTTCCGCTAGAACCGACCTATTTGAGCGAGTTCGAAAATTTTCGCGCGCGCTGGAGACCACACCTCATTACCTGAGAGTTAATAAAATTCTGGTAGCGCTTCGCATATGTCACTGTAGACATCACAAATTATCCGAAATATAGCAGCTACTGAAAATTCAAACCATTACTAACCTAAATGCCTCCGTTTGTTGACATCGAGAACGTAAATAGTAGCCTTTCTTGAGGTTATGTTGGTCATCGGAATGTAATGTTATGCTATTTAGTTTTCACCTCAGTTGTAATGATAAGTCAGCGAAAAGCATCATTCGACATTTGTCTGACGTTTTGGAATAATCGTAACGAAAGCAATTCTGTGTTAAGTGTACTGCCTCCACAGATTTCACTCGACTTCAAATTATTGTTGTTGTGGTCTTCAGTCCTAACACTGGTTTGATGCAGATCTCCATGCTACTCTATCCTGTGCACGCTGCTTCATTTCCCACTATGTACTGCAGCCTACATCCTTCTGAATCTGCTTATTCATCTCTTGGTCTCCCTCTACGATTTTTACCCTCCACTACTAAATTGGTGATTCCTTGATGCCTCAGAATGTCTTACCAACCGATCCCTTCTTCTAGTCAAATTATGCCACAAACTCCTCTTCTATTCAATAACTCCTCATTAGTTACGTGATCTAACCATCTAATCTACAGCATTCTTCTGTAGCACCACATTTCGGAAGCTTGTATTCTCTTCTTGTCCAAACTATTTATCGTCCATGTTTCACTTCCATACATGGCTACGATCCATACAAATACTTTCGAAAACGACTTCCTGTCATTTAAATCTATACTCGATGTTAACAAATTTCTCTTCTTCAGAAACAATTTCCTTGCCATTGCCAGTCTACATTTTATATCCTCTCTAATTCGACCACCATCAATTATTTTGCTCCCCAAATAGCAAAACTCCTTTACTACTTTAAGTGTCTCATTTCCTAATCTAACTCCCTCAGCATCACCCGATTTAATTTGACTACATTCCATTATCCTCGTTTTGCTTTTGTTGATGTTCATCTTATACCCTCCTTTCAAGACACTGTCCCTTCCGTTCAGTTGCTCTTCCGAGTCCTTTGCTGTCTCTGACAGAATTACAATGTCATCGGCGAACCTCAAAGTTTTTATTTCTTCTCCATGGATTTTAATACCTACTCCGAATTTTTCTTTTTTTTTTTTTTTTTTTTTTTTGCTCTACCGCTTGCTCAATATACAGATTGAATAACATGGGGGAGAGGCTACAACCCTGTCTCACTCCCTTCCCAACCACTGCTTCCCTTTCATGCCCCTCGACTCTTATAACTGCCATCTGGTTTCTGTACAAATTGTAAATAGCCTTTCGCTTACCCCTGCCACCTTCTGAATTTGAAACAGAGTATTCCAGTCGACATATTCAAAAGCTCTCTCTAAGTCTACAAATGCTAGAAACGTAGGTTTGCCTTTTCTTAATCTAGCTTCTAAGATAAGTCGTAGGGTCAGTATTGCCTCATGTGTTCCAATATTTCTACGAAATCCAAACTGATCTTCCCCTAGGTCGGCTTCTACCACTTTTTTCATTCGTCTGTAAAGAATTCGCGTTAGTATTTTTCAGCCGCGACTTATTAAGTTGATAGTCCTGTAATTTTCACATCTGTCAACACCTGCTTTCTTTGGAATTCGAATTATTATATTCTTCTTGAAGTCTGAGGGTATTTCGCCTGACTCATACATCTTGCTCGCCAGATGGTAGAGTTTTGTCAGGACTGGCTCTCCCAAGGCCGTCAGTAGTTCTAATGGAATGTTGTCTGCTCCCGGGGCTTTGTTTCGACTCAGGTCTTTCAGTGCTCTGTCAAACTCTTCACGAAGTATCATATCTCCCATTTCATCTTTATCTGCATTCTCTTCCATAAGAACTGGGTTTCCATCTGAGCTGTTAATATTCATGCAAGTGGTTCTCTTTTCTCCAAATGTCTCTCTAATTTTCCTGTAGGCAGTATCTATCTTACCCCTAGTGTAACAAGCCTCTACATCTTTAAATTTGTCCTCTAGCCAATCCCTGCTTAGCCATTTTGCACTTCCTGTCAATATCATTTTTGAGACGTTTGTATTCCTTTTTGCCTGCTTCAATTACTGCATTTTTATATTTTCTTCTTTCATAAATCAAATTCAATATTTCTTCTGTTACCTAAGGATTTCTACTAGCCCTTGTCTTTTTACCTACTTGATCCTCTGCTGCCTTCACTACTTCATCCCTCAAAACTACCCATTCTTCTTCTACTGTTTTTCTTTCCCCCATTCCTGTCAATTGCTGCCTTATGCTCTCCCTGAAATTCTGTACAACCTCTGGTTTAGTCAGTTTATCCAAGTTCCATCTCTTTAAATTCCCACCTTTTTGCAGTTTCTTCAGTTTTAATCTACAGTTCATAACCAATAGGTTGTGGATAGAGTCCACATCTGCCCCTGGAAATGTCTTACAATTTAAAACCTGGTTCCTAAATCTGTGTCTTACCATTATATAATCTATCTGAAACCTGTCAGTATCTCCAGGCTTCTTCCATGTATACAACCTTCTTTTATGATTCTTGAACGAAGTGTTAGCTATGATTAAGTTATGCTCTGTGCAAAATTCTACCAGGTGGCTTCCTCTTTCATTTCTTACCCCCCAATCCATATTCACCTACTACGTTTCCTTCTCTTCCTTTTTCTACTATCGACTTCCAGTCACCCATGACTATTAAATTTTTCGTCTCCCATCACCATCTGAATAATTTCTTTTATCTCATCATGTATTTATTCAATTTCTTCGTCATCTGCAGAGCTAGTTGGCATATAAACTTGTACTACTGTAGTAGGTGTGGGCTTCGTGTCAATCTTGGCCACAATAATGCGTTCACTATGCTGTTTGTAGTAGCTTACCCGCACTCCTATTTTTTTTATTCATTATTAAACCTACTCCTGCATTACCCCTATTCGATTTTGTATTTATAACCTTGTATTCACCTAACCAAAAGTCTTGTTCCTCTTGCCACCGAACGTCGCTAATTCCCGCTATGTGTAACTTTAACCTATCCATTTCCCTACATGCTCGATTAAGGGCTCTGACATTCCACGCTCCGATCCCTAGAACGCCAGTTTTCTTTCTCCTGATAACGACGTCCTCCTGAGTAGTCCCCGCCCGGAGATCCGAATGGGGGACTATTTTACCACCGGCATATTTTACCCAAGAGGACGCCATCATCATTTAACCATACAGTAAAGCTGCATGCCCTCTGGAAAAATTGGGCTGTAGTTTCCCCTTGCTTTCCGCCGTGCGCAGTACGAGCACAGCAAGGCCTTTTGGTTAGTGTTATGAGGCCAGATCAGTCAATCAGCCAGACTGTTGCCCCTGCAACTACTGAAAAGGCTGCTGCCCTTCTTCAGGAACCACACGTTTGTCTGGCCTCTCAACAGATACCCCTCCGTTGTGGTTGCACCTACGGTACTGTTATCTGTATCGCCGAGTCACGCAAACCTCCCCACCAACGGCAAGGTCTGGGGTTCATGGGGGGACTTCAAATTAAGACACCTAAATTCTGCTTTTCTGCACCATTTTGCTTACTTTGCCAATAACAGTGCGCTGGTCATACAAAATAATCATCTGAATGTCTGAGCTTTACTTGATCCCGTAACTATGTTGTAACCCGTGTGACGATTATTAGCGCCGTAGTACGATGACACGGCGTTCGTACACTGTGCGCTTTATATAGTGTTTTCTTCTGTTTCCTCCAGTGCACGCTTGTTCACAGATACAAGCGAATGGTAGTGAAAACCAGCGAATTGCCTGTGAATGCTCATTCGTTTTTGTTTTCATCTATTTGCTTCAAATGGCTCTGAGCACTATGGGACTTAACATCTGAGGTCATCAGTCCTTTACAACTCAGAACTACTTACTAACTAACCTAAGGACATCACACACATCCATGCCCGAGGCAGGATTCGAACCTGCAACCGTAGTGGTCGCGCGGTTCCAGACTGAAGCGCTTAGAACCGCTAGGCCATGCATCCATTTGCTACGGCGTAAATCAGTCTTTACAGAACAAGTTTTCAGAGAAAACACTTCCACCAACTGTTCATGTTTCAGCGACATCTGTTCGGTTCTAAGAGTCAAGTTCGGGGAATCAACAATCAACGTTAACTGACGAAATACCTGATCTTTTATCATTCAAAATATCTTGTTACTTTCGCTCCCAGACGTTTCTCGATTTTTTCGATTTTTGTTTCTCGATAAATATTCTCTTGCGTTTGTAAACTCTAGGAATTTTATGCTAGTTTTGATTTTTTACTGTTTTGTATTCATTTATCTGTTAGGTTCATCTCTGTAAGTACCAGTATGTGTTATTTTCGTTTCTTTTTTGTTCTAGTTTGCGTAATGGTTGTAAATATCTGTTCTTTCAGTTACTTTTTCTATTTCTTTCTTTTTTCTTGATAAAATTAATTACTGTTTCCTACTTAAGCAAATGCTTTCTCCATTTGTCTCCTACTAAAACATTTGTTGAAGTTTGGAGAGTCCAAGGACCTACGTGGATACTCTGCAAATGACATTCAAGTGCCTGGCAGAGGGTTCATCGAACCACCTTCACAATTCTCTATTATTCCAATCTCGTATAGCGCGCGGAAAGAATGAACAGCTACATCTTACCGTACGAGCTCTGATTTTCCTTATTTTATCGTGATGATCGTTCCTCCCTATGTAGGTCGGTGTCAACAAAATATTTTCGCATTCAGAGGAGAAAGTTGGTGATTGGAATTTCGTGAGAAGATCCCGTCGCAACGAAAATCGCTTTTCTTTTAATTATTTCCAGCCCAAGTGCTATATTATTTCTGTGACACTCTCTCCCACATTTCGCGGTAATACATAACGTGCTGCCTTTCTTCGAACTTTTTCGATGTACTCAGTCAGTCCTATCTGGGAAGGATCCCACATCGCGCAGTTGTATTCTAAAAGAGGACGGACAAGCGTAGTGTGGGCAGTCTCCTTAGTAGGTCTGTTACATTTTCTTATAGTCCTGCCAATTAAACGCAGCCTTTGGTTAGCCTTCCCCACAACATTTTCTACGTGTTCCTTCCAATTTAAGTTGTTCGTAATTGTAATACCTAGGAATTTAGTTGAATTTACAGCTGTTAGATTAGACTGATTTATCGTGTAACTGAAGATCAACGAGTTCCTTTTAGCACTCATGTGGATGACCTCACACTTTTCGTTATTTAGGGTCAACTCTTTTCGTTATTTAGGGTCAATTGCCATTTTTCGCACCATTCAGATATCTTTTCTAAATCTGTTTTGCAGTTTGTTTTGACTTTATTAGTCGATCAATGACAGCGTCATCTGCAAACAACCGAAGACGGCTGCTCAGATTGTCTCCAAAATCGTTTATATAGATAAGGAACAGCTAAGGGCCTATAACACTACGTTTTTATTAGCATCATTACTAAAATTTACGCAGGATAACTACGTTAAAATATATAAAACTCTAAGTAAAATATAATCAGTGAAACTCCACAGGTCGGTAAGACTTTTTCGACTACGCTGCGGAGGTTTCTCTGCGAAACCCTTACACATCCTTCGTACAATCCGATCTCTCCCCATATTGCATAGTTTTGGAGCCTGGAAGAGAGACATTCGAGGCCGTCGAATTGATTCGGACGAAGAGATGCATGTCTAGGTTCAATCACGGCTCCGCGGGAAAACGGACACGTTTTTCCATGAAGGTATCTACCAGCTTCTCACACAGTGGGATAAATGTACTATGGCATTTTCTTTTAAAATAATGAACGGTTTACTTACTTTTTCCATCTGTCTCGTTTTGATTTGACTGCCCCTATATAAAACCGCTTCTCGAATTATAATCTGTATCAGATAAATTACTAACATGAAGTCCGGTCTCCTAAAGGTTAGTGTAAGCAATATTACGTTTGGAACACAGTTTTAAGCAACAGTGAATTGAAACAGCTGTCTATGATGATAAACTGGTTTCTGTCGTTGCTGTGGTTTCATTACACGAGGCGAGTTTACAAATTAACGAAGATTTTGTAAATTAGTTTGTTTTATTAGTCTGATACACGCGATTTCTTCTTCCTTGTACCGGCAAACATGCCTGAAAAGTTAGTTTGTAGAAAATGGGGTAAGAAAATTTGTAATAAAGTTACTATAAGAACTGAATAAAGTGTAGCAAAGTTTTTGATATACCAAACATTGCGTTTAACGTGTGTGCTATTAGTGAAAGAAAGATTTTCATGTGGTACAAAGGTTCCGAAGATGGTTGTGAGAATGTTTAAGATAAAGAGCACTTTGGACATCCCACGACATCATCTTCAACCGACTAAATTGTTAAGAAAGTGGAAGAAATTGTTATAAACTATCAAATTATTATTAGAGAAGTCACTGATGATATATATCAACTGGTTCATGTATGAAGTTTTTTCGGATGTTTCGGGTATCAAGCGTGTGAGGGACAATTTGGTCGAAAATGATATTCGAACAAACAGGCGGCGAGTGCACATTGTTCGTGTGTCACTATATGAAGCCAACAACGGTACGGAACTACTGAAAGGCCAACAATTGCGGTCAAATGTTAAGGCTATGCCCACTACGTCAGACGTTTAACGCCGTTTGCGTGAAGCTGTCCCTAAAAAAAACGCACCGTTTTGCTGCGCAGCAATCTATGCTTTTTGTACAACGATAATGCATCTTCTCACACAGTTGCCTGTCCGTGAATTTCAGACCAAAAATTCGCCAGACTTTCTGTTCGCGGAAATTAAAACATTTTAAGAATATCGATTTTCAAGATCGAATACGTCTCATTGATAGGCCTGTAGCATGTCGTACGTGTTCATTACTGGAATAACGAGTATTCCACGAGACTATGTACGTATTTTTTTCCATTTACACGTAAAGTTCCGTAGGACCAAATTGGATTAGCCGCGACAGCAGCTAAAACACCTACTTGGACATCATTATTTATTGCAGGTCGTGGTTGACGTTTCACATGTGGGTGAACATTTCCTGTTTCCTTAAATAACGTAACTATTTGGCGAGCGTTCCGGACACTTGGATGATGTCGTCCAGGATTCCGAGCAGCATAAATAGCACACGCCCGTTGGGCATTTTGATCACAATAGCCATACATCATCAATACGATATCGACCTGTTCCGCAATTGGTAAACGATCCGTTTAACACGGGTAATGTATCACGAAGCAAATACCGTCCATATTGACGGAATGTTACGTGATACCACGTACTCGTACGCTTGTGGCTATTACAGCACCATCTATCACAAAGCTAAAAAAGTGGTTCAACTAAAACATTCATATTTCTTTACGTACTACACGAATACGCAATAAAAAATGGGGGTTCCTATTTAAGAAAACGCAGTTGATATACGTTTCACCCATGGCAGCGCCATCTAGCGGGCCAACCATATCGCCGTCTAGTTTCCCCCTTCAAGCTAGACGAGTTTCGTTCTTTGTAGTTTTTTCGTTTGATGATTATTTCGTGAGATATTTGGCCCGGTCACTATCAATGGACCACCGTGCATATATGGAGGGGCCAATGTCAACTCATGAACAGGGGTCGACAAGAGGTTCGTCAACTTACACCACTTATTGTCCGAACCGCTCGTTTCTGAGCCAAAAATACCCTTTTAGAATGGAAAGAGTACTCCAAAATATAGTGCCATACGACAATAGCGAATGAAAATCAGCAAAGTAGACTAATTTTCGTGTCGAATGATCACTCACTCCAAATACCGTTCGAACAATAAAAATGGCAGCATTAAGTCTTTGAACAAGATCCTGAACGCGGGCTTTCCACGACAGCTTACTATCTATCTGAACACCTAGAAATTTGAACTGTTCAGTTTCACTAATCATATGCTATTATTGTGAAATTAAAACTTCAGGCTTTGTTGAATTGTGTGTCAGAAACTGTTAAAACTGAGTCCTACTGTGATATAGCGTCATTTTATTTTCTACAAGCGATGAACTTACGTCATGAACTTCACTAGGCCTATTTGAAACTGAGCCAATGTTGCACACAACATCCTTTACTACCAAGATAGTCTTGTAAGCAAACCGAAATATTTTAGTTACCCGTAATACTAGAGGGCATATCATTTATATAAATAAGGAACAGGAGTGGCCCCCCAACACTGATCCCTGGGGCACCCCCCCACTTTACCGTACCCCACTCAGATCCCACATGACAGCTATCTTCAACGTTGTGAATAATGGCCTTTTGATGTCAGTTACTCACCGTATTCCGCAATGGTCCAACTTCTTGAGCAATATTTTGTGATCAACACAATCAAACGCATTCGTTAAATCAAAAAATATGCGTAGCGTTCGAAACCTTTTGTTTAACCCATCCAGTATCTCAGAGAGAAAAGAGAATATAGCATTTTCAGTTGTTAAATGACTTCTAAAGCCGAACTGTACATTTGATAGCAAATGTGATATAAAATGATCAATTATCCTTACATACACAGCCTTTTCAATAACTTTAGCTAACACTGATGGCATAGAAATAGGTCTAAAATTGTCTACATTACCCATCTCTCCCTTTTATCAAGCGGCTTTACTACTGAGTACTTTAATCGCTCAGGAAACTGACCATTCATAAAGGAAGAATTACAAATATGGCTAAATACAGAGCTAACATGCTCAACACATTACTTTAATATTCTGGTAAGCACTCCATCATATGCATGAGAGTCCTTAGTCCTTAGTGATTTAATTATTGATTCAATCTCCCCTTCGTCTGTATCACAGAGGAGTATTTCAGATATCAATCTCGGAAAGGCATTTGCCAAGAAAGTTATATGATTCCCTCTATAAAGAAAATTTTCATTTAGTTCACCAGGAATGCTCAGAAGGTGATTGTTAAATACTGTACATACATCTGATTTATTAGTAACAAATATTTTTACTACGAACTGACTTTATATCATCGACTTTATGCTGCTGACCAGACACTTTCTTCACAACTGACCATATGGTTTTAATTTTATCCTGTGAATTAGCTGTTCTACTTGCATACCACATACTCCTTGCCTTCCTATTAACATTTTAA
This sequence comes from Schistocerca nitens, assembly GCF_023898315.1. Lineage (NCBI taxonomy): Eukaryota > Metazoa > Arthropoda > Insecta > Orthoptera > Acrididae > Schistocerca > Schistocerca nitens. The sequence continues at coordinate 654,859,580 of NC_064619.1, forward strand.
GCACCTTACAATACTGTTTGTAAATGGTTACTGTAGCTTGATTGTAACCACTTCTAACATTTTGATATAATTCCCGCTTTGTTCTACATGATATCCATCTACTCAGCCACTTAGGCTGCCTATTACTGCAAGTACCCCGTTTAGAATGTTCTAATGGAAAGCAAATTCTGAAAGAGCATGAGAAATGTGTTAAGGAAAGCATTATATTTGTCATCTATGTTAACGGCACTATAAACATCCTGCCACTCTCGATCCTTGATGAGGTTTAAAAACACGCCTATTGCTGTTGAATTAACTTTCCTACCTAGTTTTTAATTATATGGGACATTTGTTTGAGTACAAAAGCCTCTTAGTGTTAAAATTTGTGTACATGGTCTGCAAGGCCATTCACCCTTTTACTAACAGAATGCCCATCTAGTAATGAAGAATGAGTAAAAATACTGTGTGTGTCTGCGCTGCTGTTCCCCTGCACCCTAGATGGAAAAAAATAGTGTCTGCATCAGATCATATGAATTTAGGAGATCTACTACAAAGTGAATCAATTTAGTTTGAGCAGAAATGCTCTGAAGTCAGAGTTAGAGGACCTATAAACATCAACAACAATTAGAAATTTAGTTTAACTAAATTCAACTGCCCAGCACAACATTCAAATATCTGTTCAGCTAATCAGTATCCTGGTAAAGGAAGCCTCTGAATTGTCAAACGTTACGTTTATTCGCCTGTCCTCCTTTCCCGCACGATCATGCAGACACTAGGTTTCGTATTCCTCCAATTTCTTGTCCTCAGCGGACTGTCCCTCCTCATGTTTTCTATCCAGAATGCAGTTCGTGTGCGACTTGGGCGGAATCGTCAGTATTCGTAATTCTCCAATTGCTTTGTTTCATACGCTACGATTCCGCCGTACGGCAAATCGCCGACTTTTCTACAGCCCGCAGCGTTAAATGGAGTATTAAGAAAGATACGGCAATTGGCCGGTAGAGAACTGCCGCCGTCCTGCGAACGTACAGATTTGTTTTTTATTAACAACATGGTCCATTACATACTACGTGTGTGTGTGTGTGTGTGTGTGTCACAGTATACGGACGTACGTTTGCCTTGCCAGTGCAGAGGTCGGCCTCCGTACGACAGAACTGCCATGTCTGCCCACAGTGCAATGGCCTACTTGGGGCAAAGCCGTGGTGGCAATTCTTGCAACTTCAGTTTGATAGTCGTCTGCTGTAAAAGACACATTTCAAGGGGCGTATTGATGAGCGAGCCTATAGGCACTTACTTGCTGTCTGGTAGGGTGGGATATGGTTTGGTGGAATGTGCGGGTTAGGTGTCAGCAAATTAGAAAGCTTGGCGATAGAGTCAGCTCGCGAGGCCGCCTAGTCGGCAGACAGAGGGACACTTTCGACTGGACTCTCTTCTGCCGCTTGCTGCTGTGAAAACGTATGATGTATGGTACAGAAGCTTTATCTTGACATGCAGTCTGCAAACTGCTGAATATGTCGCTGAGAGAAAAGTCACAGACGAGAGAAAAGTCACATAATAGATGCAAGCTGACTTTTTATGAGTGAATACAATTTGGAATCATAAGCAGACTCCGCAGAGTGAGTCTCCTTAAGATCGCTACTAAGACAACATGTACTTTTGTATGTATCTGCAACACGACGTTCCTGGATCTCTCATGATGAAATGTAGTATTGGAATAATAAAGTCAGCTTGCATCCAACGATTCAGTATTTTGCAGACCGTACAGATCTTTCGACACTGTCGCATACCTTCTCCGTGACTTCATGTCGCAGGTAAGTTACCTGCTCTTGTGTTAATGAACTGGGCACATTTAGGCGTCTTCGTCCTGGACTATGGTAAGATGGTTGCTCGCAGGCATGACTGATGCATTTACGTAGTTTTACGTTACAGGTTTCTTCAGCTTCAAATTAGGGAAAACCTGATTCCTTTACGAGAGACACTTTGCTGGCGCATCTAACGTGGGTAACGTTAGCTTTTTGGTCTAGTTCACAACTTGCTTAGAACAACGTTTATGCAGTTATCTGAACTATCAAGTTCTTTATCTCATTGATCTTCTACTCATCAAATAGTATTTCAGGCTTTAATGTTAATGTGTGGTTGGTGATTCTGATTTGTCTATTGTGTATGAATTGTCATGTAAAGACATGTAGTCTATTGAGTGGGATCCATATATGACACATGGGATTTTGTATTAAATACTGAGTAATATAAGTGAACATTATTTGGGAATTTTACGAACATGCTTTTCATTCCCTCGGCCTTATTTCAGGCTAAACTCTCACATACTCTGTATCTCCACAGGTGTTCCCTCCCTTAAGAACTGCCCGCATCTCGTGGTCGTGCGGTAGCGTTCTCGCTTCCCACGCCCGGGTTCCCGGGTTCGATTCCCGGCGGGGTCAGGGATTTTCTCTGCCTCGTGATGGCTGGGTGTTGTGTGCTGTCCTTAGGTTAGTTAGGTTTAAGTAGTTCTAAGTTCTAGGATACTTATGACCACAGCACTTGAGTCCCATAGTGCTCAGAGCCATTTGAACCTTAAGAACTACGTTCTTGAATGTATCACCTTCGCTTTAGCGGTATTTCAAGCGGAGAGGGAATGAACTGCCTTCACTAGTGCTTAAATTTTTATTTTAAATGAAATTATCAGCTATTGAGTTAACTTCGTGTTACTGTTGAACTTCAAGAAACGTGCCGGCGGAGACAGAGGCTTCGAGATAAAATTTTGTCATCACACTAGCTCAGTTCCTTGCAATTTATTTGGTGTTAGAGGCTACAGAGTGCAAAAACATGGGCACAGCACGAATTATCGGTATAAGGGGTTATTCATACATATGTGTACTGTGCAGCTGTATGAGGTCTGTTGTAAGAATTACTGTTTCAGTTCTGTCTAGCTTTAACTCTTGGTAAACCTCCATTTTAATTATTCAGCTGCGCGCCCGGATGTCAAGTCGGCTTTATATAAAAAGGTAATATTTCAGGGCATAAAATCTGGGGGTCATAGTTTCTTATGACCTCAAAGGTTGAAGTATAAAATAGTAGAAAGGCTCTGAAGTTTGTTGTCACTAATTCCAGAGCAGCACTGATGACTTAATTAGCATGTAGGAGACAAAAATCCTATTCAAATGGCGCAATGACGAGCACGGTTATGCTCACAGTTTGCTAAGACACAAGGAAGTATTAATGTGTAATGGTTATACCAGTAATAACGTTGAGTAACTAATACTGTTTCGACAATACCGCACACATACGGTACAACATCTAGTCGTTACTTTTCCAGCTCCACTCATTAGAGCACAAATGCCCCCATCGTCTTACCGCAGAACGCCGAGGTACGGTCGTCGATACAAGACCCGGGCAACGAAAGACCGCTGCTCAGAGCTGCAGCTGCGCACCCTCCAAAGCCAATCTGCTCGGTGCACTGACAGCTCCTCTGGACACGCTGAGTGGTGGGGGTCGCGAAGGCACAGTAATAGCAGCGGCCGGCTCTTGCCAGACAGCATTCCCTCGCCGTGCCAAACTGCGGCAGACTGACTGACGCCACACGTGTGTCGGAACGGCGGAGTCACGCCGAAGGCAGACGAAGAATACTGGATCTATTCCAGGAGTTACGGGCCGAACAAAACATTTCGTTATGAGAAAGAGAGGAGTTTATTCTGCGTGAGCAATTTGTGGGATGATAAACACGTGATTGACGAAATAGTGAAAGAACTCTAAACAGACACGACCGATGTGGCCTTTGACAATATTCAGCGTGCCGTGCAGTTGAAGCTGGTTGACGACCGTCTCCAGAGGCGTTTCGTGCCATACTATCCTACCACTGATGGTGCTGGAGGAATGTGAAAAGCACTCGCTGCTCCTAAACTAACCGTTAATGTCGAGTAGTCTTCACATCATGAAACCTGGCAATGCAAGAGACGCAATGTACTATTTACATGTAGGTCGTACAGCGTCCGAGAGGACCTAGCGGCCATTCCTTTGCCTCCACGCCATACTACTGTAGGTGCATGTTTTTGAAGCAGACTGAGGGTGTAGATATACGGCGATAATGAATATGAAAATGGGCAGATCAATTGAAGGGAAATGGACATCCCCAAAATAGGCAATGAGAACATTGTCCAGTCATATATAGAATACAAATCTTGAGATATGAAGGAACTACTACAACTTGTCCACGAAAGATGGAAACGCAAAAGCTTTGAGGAAAAAGAGGAAATGCAGCAAAATACACTGATGAATCATGACGAGCACCGTAACAGTATCTTTATCCTGTTTTGGAACGCAATATACGAGGGTTGGAACTTTAATAGAGGCAACTATTTATTTACAGCTCGTTAAAAATAGATAGGTGTTCCAAAGTTTTACTGAACTTCAAAGTAGTCACCAGCATTGTGTATAACCGGTTGCCAGCGATGTGGAAGTCGTAGGATACTCTTAGCAGTGCCAGTTGTGCTAACAGTTCGAGCGGCGCAGTCTATTGCCCGACGAATTTGTAGCAGGTCTGAAGCGAATGCCGTGAAGTGTTTCCTCCAGTTTAGAAATCGAGTTGAACTTACGAGGGCTTAAATTAGGGGGAGTGCAGCAGGTGGTACAGCACCTAGCAGCCCCATCAGTCAAACAAATTAATAACAGCTTGCACTGTACGTGCTTTAGCACTGTCCTGCAAAATGACGATCAGGTCCTGCAGAAAGTGTCATCACTTCTGTCTCTAAGCTGGTCGTAGGTTGTGTTCCAAAAATGAACATCACAGAGACTGAAGTTATGACACTTTCTGCAGGATCTGACCATCATTTTGCAGGGCAATGTTAAAGCACGTACAGTGCAAGCTGTTACTGATTTGTTTGACTGATGGGGCTGCTAAGATCTATACCACTCCCCTGACTTAAGCCCTCGTGAGTTCAACTCTATTTCCAAACTGAAGGAAACACTTCACGGCATTCGCTTCACAACTGCTACAAGTTCGTCGGACAATAGACCGCGCGGCTCGAACTGTCAACACAACTGGCACTGCTAAGAGTATCTTACGACTTCCACATCGCTGGCAATGTGTTATACACAATGCTGGTGACGTCTTTGAAGGTCAGTAAAACTTTAAATCACATATCTATTTTGTGCGTGTGGTAAATAAATAGTTGCCACTATTAAAGTTCCAACCCTTGTACAAGCAATTTTACTTAGCATGGTTTCGGCAACTCCTTCATAAGTTTCCGTAAGTGTGTGGCACCGAATGTCTACACAAAGGTAACAGAATTCCCGTTCAAACAGTGGAATTGTTCTTGCACTTTTAACTAATTTTACGCCCTTGTTTTTAATTGCAGCGAATAAGTTTTCAATACGCTGAATCCTTAAATATTTAGACTATTTCCTTTTAGACTTCTTACCGTTTTTCGTGCATCCATTTCGTTTTAGCTCCCCTGCACTTCCTATTGTTTTCATTCGTGACTTACATTGATAAGCAAGTACATTATCATCATTGCCCACTGCGACACTGAATGACACCAGGAAGCCTTTGGGTATGTGACGTGGTAAGAAAAATATAAGTGGAGCAGAGACGAATGCGGAATCGTTCTAGCGACGAGTACAGATTAGACGAATTTGGTCCCCAAGACATCAATGTGAGTTCACTGTCATGCCTCAGACCACTGTCGCACGATTCTGGCCGTATGACACGGACAGTTATCCTTTTGGAAGACGCCAATGCCATCATGGAAAACATGAAACATGACGCTGGTGCAGGCGATCCGCAATAATATTCACATAGACCGCAGATTCCTTCTATTAGAACAACCTTTCCCACGGAATCCAACGTGCATGTACTCTACAGCATAATACTGCCATCACATCATGTAAGGCTTAAAATACCATATTTCCTGATAATCCTTTTTATATTGGTGTATTGTTAGCGATAGTAAACCTAAAGCTAATGATAATGATAATTTTCAGTCTGAAATGGCGTATGTCATATATGGTAAAGAGCATTGTGTATCTAACATTTTGTAAAACAAAGTGGGAATAACATTTTAAATTAAGACCTTCATTTACACCTGATTTGTTTTATGCCAACTGAGAACACATCCACTACCATCCTGACGGTCTCCGCCTTGCCTTCCTGGTTTCTGATGAACAGCACATATCGATAAATTAGCATTAACGTTTTGTGGCAATAAATTTAACTATGCTGCAGCTATATCAGTGCTGGAGGAGCTTTCGCACTACTAACCAAATTGCGACGATCTAATGAGACAGTTTAGAGAAGTAGTAGAGCTACCTTCGTACCACCCCACTCTCGATTGTTGCCAGATGTAAGAAGATGACATCATCCAAGATAGCGGCCTGTAGACTTGGCAACAGTGCATGACGTCATTCAAGGTGGCGGCCATGACGCCAGCTGATGACGCGAGTACAGTTATCTACAATGGCGGCTTTTGGCAGGAAATTGCTACACCCCCCTGAAATGCCCCCCCCCCCCAACCTGGCGGGAAGCTCAAATTCCATCAGGACAATGCAACCTCTACTAACCTAAGAAAATGGCGGGAAGATAGGTCACTTGGGCCACCTCCACTAACATAAGTCATCCGACCGCCACCTCTTCCTAGGGATTGGCGGCAAAAAGACTCAGCCTGTGCTGAGCTGTTGGATAAGATGGACATAAGTATTTTGCTTGCAGTGTTTGTTTAAACAATTTCAGGCATTACAGCCATCCAGTGTATTCACCATAAGGTCCGGAGTCCAACTGACCTAGTACACAGTACAGCCACCAGAGGGCGCTGTCATCCCTCATGCGAGGTAATCCTAAATGGCGGTCTGGGGGGAAAAAACGACGTGCAAATGATTCAGTCTGTGCTGAGCTGCTGGAGAGAGGAAGGAGTGTACTTTATTTACTTTCGAGCAATTTGTTTATGGATGGATTTCACATAGTTTGTTTATTCACTGATATAAAACACTCACTCTTTTGCGCTTGGAGTCACAATACACAGTATGCAGACATGTAAACTACTCCTAAATAATGCAGTACACTGATGTGCAGACACGGAAACAACTCATAAACTATCCAAATAACACAAAACACAGCACACAGACATGCTCGCAAAATAATTCAACCGACACGCAAACGACATGCACAGGCACCACCTGCCACCCCCTGTCCACTGGACCGCACAGGTAGCTATCGCACATGCTCCCAGCAGTCGGGATGCACCAACAGCCCCCACAGCCATCAGCTGCCAAGCTATGGACAGGTGAACGATTGGGTCCGTCAAGCATGAGGTGGCGGCATCCCTAACACATTTGCTAATTGTTAACTGTCGAAATCAAGCACTGCTCACCTGTTCGCAAAATAAAGCAACGAACACCTAAACAACTCCTAAATCGTCAAAAGGTAATGCATGTGTAACACACATAATGCTTAAACAGCCAAAAATAATCCTGTGCACGTAAAAAACCCAAACTATCATCAACTGCAACTGTCAGAGGCTGCAACATGCTCTGCAGGGCCAGCCAGATGCAAACTAGCGCAGGAGCGCTGCTGATTGCATTTCAAAGTTACCTGTAAAGTTAAAGTTCTTCGAGTGTTATACTGACGTCACATGTCTGTCTAAATAAGCGCCAAGTCATCCTCTGGGCCGTGCGCACATGTGCTCGCCGCTGCTGGTGTGGTCCCTCTCTACCTGCGATTTGTTGAAGAGCTAATTGTCGAGCGACTCACCCCCGCAGATGCTGTAGAAATCCGTTCCAGAATAGAAAAGGGTGAATTCTTCCAAGCGATCCTACCGGAACGAGCTGCATACCATTGCAAGCACATCTAGCACTGTTCTCAATGTTGTACTGAAGCCACATGGCTATCTAAAATAAGAAAGTGTATAGTGCCCAGAAATACTTAATGTGCGCTTTTCTAGGAGTTTTCGTGATGTCTCTGTTTGTATGCACAGAAATTCTTGCCCTAACAGAACCTGTTTACGAAAATGGTGCAGAACAACATTGAATGCATTCTTCCTCGCGATCCTAACTCAGCACCCCGTCCATAATGTGTTACCCTTCCTGCTATCAACATATGCAAATGTTCTCACCGCTATGTAGAGACTCCTATTTCCCAGCACAAAGTATGTCTTGTGAATGAATTGTGCATTGTGATTCGCTCTTATCGAATTTACCCGCTGAATTACTGATGCTGCTGGTGTGGAAGCACGGTCTGCCTTTTCTTTTTCTTTCTGCAGACGAGGTCTTCTGCAGAAAAACTATTTTACACAGATCGCCATATTGCACTGACAATTAAACCTTGCAAAGTGCTTCTACATATAGGCAAATACTGAAAAACTCTTACTTAATTACACTGAACTCCCACAGAAGACAGGAGTTTAAATATTAGAGCACGAAACCAATCTCCAACCAAGCAATATATCACCACGTACTATGTAGATGTAGTAAACATACAATTCGTATCCTGCACCATACAAAATCAGCCCTGTTACATCATTCGTACATATACCGCGAAGACAAATGGTTCAAATGGCTCTGAGTACTATGGGACTTAACATCTATGGTCATCAGTCCCCTAGAACTTTAAACTACTTAAACCTAACTAACCTAAGGACATCACACAACACCCAGTAATCACGAGGCAGTGAAAATCCCTGACCCCGCCGGGAATCGAACCCGGGAAAACGGGTGCGGGAAGCGACCGCAAAGACAGGCGGCACCTTATACACTCCTCACAGCATTAGATATTTCCCTGTGAGGTCGGCGGTCATCCACCCCCGACGGGTGACCAGAGTGCTGTCAGCAGACTGAAGTCACTCTCACAACTGTTATACAAATTCGGGCTCGTTCCTCCTTGGCACAAAGGCATTACTGTTTCTGGTCCGAACCAGCTTCGTTGCTTGCTTTTCTACACCCACCTCCAGACTCTGAGATTACAAGAACACATGTATTTTCGCTTGGTTTGCCATATTATAATACCATTTTTTGTAGTACTTCCCAATATCAAGCACACACCAGTATCCCACCAATCGCTCGCGCAACATAATTCCAAAGATATAAACTGGAAATTTTTTCTCTACAAACCCCAAACTTTGGCATGTTCTAGACCACTGAGTAACTAGAAACGTATCCCACCTGCAAAGACCTTTATGTGAAAAAAAAAACTCAACAAAAGAAAATAGTGTGTTTCCACTCGCAAATACCAATGTCTGTGATGTAACAGATTCCAAATCATCCCTATAATTTACAAAGTCAAATAACATGTTTCTCATATCTAGAGATCCAACAAAAGTGTCTTCCACCTGCTAGATGCATACACCATAATCGATGTTCTCTCAACTACACTCCTGGAAATTGAAATAAGAACACCGTGAATTCATTGTCCCAGGAAGGGGAAACTTTATTGACACATTCCTGGGGTCAGTTACATCACATGATCACACTGACAGAACCACAGGCACATAGACACAGGCAACAGAGCATGCACAATGTCGGCACTAGTACAGTGTATATCCACCTTTCGCAGCAATGCAGGCTGCTATTCTCCCATGGAGACGGTCGTAGAGATGCTGGATGTAGTCCTGTGGAACGGCTTGCCATGCCATTTCCACCTGGCGCCTCAGTTGGACCAGCGTTCGTGCTGGACGTGCAGACCGCGTGAGGCGACGCTTCATCCAGTCCCAAACATGCTCAATGGGGGACAGATCCGCAGATCTTGCTGGCCAGGGTAGTTGACTTACACCTTCTAGAGCACGTTGGGTGGCACGCGATACATGCGGACGTGCATTGTCCTGTTGGAACAGCAAGTTCCCTTGCCGGTCTAGGAATGGTAGAACGATGGGTTCGATGACGGTTTGGATGTACCGTGCACTATTCAGTGTCCCCTCGACGATCACCAGTTGTGTACGGCCAGTGTAGGAGATCGCTCCCCACACCATGATGCCGGGTGTTGGCCCTGTGTGCCTCGGTCGTATGCAGTCCTGATTGTGGCGCTCACCTGCACGGCGCCAAACACGCATACGACCATCATTGGCACCAAGGCAGAAGCGACTCTCATCGCTGAAGACGACACGTCTCCATTCGTCCCTCCATTCACGCCTGTCGCGACACCACTGGAGGCGGGCTGCACGATGTTGGGGCGTGAGCGGAAGACGGCCTAACGGTGTGCGGGACCGTAGCCCAGCTTCATGGAGACGGTTGCGAATGGTCCTCGCCGATACCCCAGGAGCAACAGTGTCCCTAATTTGCTGGGAAGTGGCGGTGCGGTCCCCTACGGCACTGCGTAGGATCCTACGGTCTTGGCGTGCATCCGTGCGTCGCTGCGGTCCGGTCCCAGGTCGACGGGCACGTGCACCTTCCGCCGACCACTGGCGACAACATCGATGTACTGTGGAGACCTCACGCCCCACGTGTTGAGCAATTCGGCGGTACGTCCACCCGGCCTCCCGCATGCCCACTATACGCCCTCGCTCAAAGTCCGTCAACTGCACATACGGTTCACGTCCACGCTGTCGCGGCATGCTACCAGTGTTAAAGACTGCGATGGAGCTCCGTATGCCACGGCAAACTGGCTGACACTGACGGCGGCGGTGCACAAATGCTGCGCAGCTAGCGCCATTCGACGGCCAACACCGCGGTTCCTGGTGTGTCCGCTGTGCCGTGCGTGTGATCATTGCTTGTACAGCCCTCTCGCAGTGTCCGGAGCAAGTATGGTGGGTCTGACACACCGGTGTCAATGTGTTCTTTTTTCCATTTCCAGGAGTGTATTTAAAGACACAAAATGTGAAGAAGCAGTCAACCGAACAATTTACATGGGAGGGAATAACGGTCCAGCACAAACAGATCTCCATATTCAATCTTCTCAAATTTCCACGCGATCACAAAAGCTATCCAACACATACTACGTATCAGTTTGCTATTCGGTCGTCTAGAGGACAACACAGTTAATTCATCTACATTCATACACTCCAACACGCCTCTCCATTCGGACAGCTCCTACCGTTAATGGGAAATGTGAATCATCCCCACATATCACCGGCGCTGCACGCCAAGCACGCACAGGCAGAATCATCCTAAGAAATCAGTCACATATATATTTTATCCCTGTACTTACAACTAAATGCTACTATCGCAGTCTCAGTTGAACGACATTCGACAATGAGCAAAGTGTCAGAAATACACCCTGTTGATGGCTGTGGCTGTGGAAATAGAAATATCAGTACCATTCTTATGACTTGACATACTCTTCCCTTTGCTATCACAGTACTCTATGTTAAATCCATACCTTCCTTACGAATGGACACAGTCATTTCCTTTGCACATATCAGAACACAAACACATACTTATCTGCCTGATGCTCAAGGTGAACCTATGACGCACCCCCTACTACTAAGTGTGATATTTTTTTCTTGCAAGTGCCACCACTATGTCTTAGAAAGAGATGTTTAATCATCTTACAAACCACCAGATATTAAAAAACCAGATCCCAACAACTACGGTATGTTACTGTCACAAGCAGTCTCGGTTGTACATGTGCACACAAGTATCCATGTTAAAAGCTATATCGGCTATATAAACCCATGTATGGCATTACCTACGAATCATGTGGTTTTTCCAGCCAAATACCGAGATGGTGATCATATGAGTGTATATTATCAGACCAGCAGTCCGGTTACACGTAGCCCACACTGCAACCTAGTCATAAAATCGCTGAATTTTGAAAGTGATTCAGCTAAGGAACGTGGTATGAAACCGCTATTTGCAATCCCCCCTTGCCAACACCACTAGATGGCTCTGAGCACTATGGGACTCAACATCTTAGGTCATAAGTCCCCTAGAACTTAGAACTACTTAAACCTAACTAACCTAAGGACACCACACACACCCATGCCCGAGGCAGGATTCGAACCTGCGACCGTAGCAGTCCCGCGGTTCCGGACTGCAGCGCCAGAACCGCTAGACCACCGCGGCCGGCACCACTAGATATTTCTCCAGTATCTGTAATGTATTCTGGGTCAATACCATGTCAGAGGTTCTGCAATGTATCCACTGAGTTATAGGCGATGACTGACTGAGAAGGATCACAAACAGTAGTAGATGGTGTGCTGATTGAGGTCGTAAGAAATTTACACTAGCTTTTCAGATGTCTACTGTTACGCTGTCTGCTAGAAATGATGTCTACAATTTGGAATCAACCACATACCTGCGTTGAATCCTATGGAGAAGTCCTCTAAAGATTACAGTAACTAGTGAGTCATATTTCTGGCACACTTATATCTCTAAACAAGCCACCTTTCTCGAACCTATCTGGTGCAGTAAAATTCCAACATGGTTTTAGGTAGCCCCTATGCATCTTGCAACTAGCCTTCAGACTCTGCGCTACCATCCCTGCAGCTTTATGCATGTAAGTCAGAACTGAGTAGAAGTTGGAGAAAGCCGTATCTCCCACCTTCTGCAACCCATAAAGAAACAGTCGAAGCTGAGTTACTGCAACATAACTGTGTTTTGACCATTCGACGGAAATGAAGCCCACTCCTGCAACACGAGGTAGTATAAAAGACAGTACAGGAACTGGGGGAAGGACGTGGATTTTGCTGCCGCATTGGGGTGCTTCTCCAAACTACAAGCATGTACTGGAGTTCCACATCCCTCAGGGTCCATTGACGTCTATCACCCCAACATTCTATCATCGTTGTTTTGTTCCATCCACCAGAGAAAAATTATGAACTATAAAAGCTCTACTAACTTCATCCGATAGAGAACTCGATAAGATTTTCACCGCATTTCTCTCCACCTGATATATCCAAAACAAATATTGCATGTGTGGCAGCTTCCAGCACATGTGACGATCTTAAATATACAGGTGTTGATCCACTACACAGACCCATTTAAAGTTTCATCACCTATACTGTAGGAGGATGACTGTATCCCACAGACCAAGAGACGCTCCCTGTGACCCTGTGTCGTTTGAAACACTTTTTTTCCTGCTGTAGCACACTTTGTAAACTGCCATACATTTTGTTTTTCCACCACGACTTCAAGGTCTGTGTCAGGTTCTAAACTGACATTAACACGTTCTGATCCATTGCCTCTCGCAGAAAACTAGATGTCGCATGGTGTAAATCATGTTACTGCGCCTACCATAACACGCAACATACAATGGACGATTTTAAATAAAAGACAGTTATAACATGAGGAAACTTGAAAAGTTTGGCAGCGTTGTGGAGAGTTTCTGAACTGCTGTCCGTAAGTGATTGACGATCTCTACATTTAAACTCATCTGTCACAGTGACAGAACAGCTGATGGCTCTGCATTTTGTTTCGACTGATTCCTCATATTGTAGTCATGTACACGATCACTGCTTTGGTGCTATCTGTCCCCAGAAGGCGTCGTCCCGCCACTAAAACTCTTTCTCCAACTCAAACAAGCAATATCAGTCGATCATTATGTGGTAACCAACATCATACCAGTGGACAGATGGGATGGGAAAGACACCCCTGATGTACTCAAATAATAAGCAGTACAGTTGATTGTGTGAACAATTTTACCAATTTTACAGTAACTTCAACACCGACCAATGATGTGACAGCATGTTTCCCGATTTCAGTATCATAGCTAAACCACCCCCTCCCCTACTTTGCAAGTATCATTGCATATGTGGAGAGAGAAGACTGTGCACTACATCCATGCATCGTTAATTCTCGAACACATCCATCATCAAAGTATGTCAGACAGTGCCCGCTTTACATATTTCTAGCACTTCGAGCATAGTGCTCAATTTATGATATATCTCTATGCTGATGGGAGTCACCAAGCATTCTCGCAGACTTAGGTTAAAATTAGAGACTTAAAGACCCCCCTCACACTGTCATTGACCAACCCACCCTGCAGCACCGTTATCGATTTTATCTGCAATCGACCAGAAGTAGACCACTACATTCCATGTTTCATGAATGAATGGAACTTGCTGAGGCCTCGCCTATCCAAGTACACAACATTTCTCGAGATGCACCTGCATCGAGGTGGTTAGCACTCCTTATCAATGTATAGTAAAAGATTTGAAAGTGTTGTGTTCTAAAAACTGACAGTTGAGAAGAAGAGGAACTAGAAAAGGGTGATTTTTTTTGCACGATGGAGCTTCAGATGGATGGTGATAAATCAACCAAGCCATCAATTTTAAATTATTATTCCAGAGCCTAGGATCAGTGCCTGGCAGGTATACACAGACATACAGAAAACAGAGAAAACGCTCTCCAAATGTGGAGGTGACTGGACACAATCGTGTACAGTGCTATACTACACCAGCAGGGGGGGGGGGGGGGGGGGGTGCGGCAGGGGACGTGGCACTTTCGCTCCAAAAGTCGCCATTTTGGATAATTGTACTTGCTTCATCAGCTGATGTCATGGAAGCCATCTAGATTGACATCATGCGCTGTTGCCAAGTCTGTAGGCTGCGATCTTGGATGTATCTGGCAACAATGGAGAGTTGTGTGGTATGAAGGTAGCTCTACTACTTAGAGAGACCTATATGGATTACATATTTACGTCTAATGGCGTTCTATGTGGACACAGATACAATGATTTTAGGTTAATAAGATACAGACCACTGTGATACACATAGCAGAACGTCAGTACACCAGATACCTGAAGTCATTCTCAGCACACAGCCACAGGACATCCTTAGAAATGGCCTTATGGTTAAGGAGGCCATTCACCTGGATGGCGGTGTATCTGGAAACGATTATCGACTGCAGATATAACTGACGACGCCATTGGGTCAATATGGAAACATGCAGTGGATGTCTGCTACGGAACTGATATACATATAGAATTGCTTACGAAAACGGAACACTTCCTTAAAATACTATTTAGTTCATAAAGAGGCTCCACACCGGTGATATAACTAATCTGGGATGCATTCCAGTTGTCCTCGTCGATCACAAAGCATTTGCGGAGGAGGTCTGAGTTCATTTTCGAAGGAGGTGACAGTTCTTAAGGACCAGGTATGTGCTGCCTTAAAAGTGATGAAATGCCTCCCAGTGAAATACGCCGTGCATCAGTCTACGCATGGTGCAGTTCGCTACCGAAATGGCGTGGACCTCAACAGTCCTCTCCCTCACAGACCACGGTAAGTGTACCACGAATGTCGCATGGCCTGATATTTTCCGCCAGCAAAACCGGAATCACGCTCCCACGTGACAGTTGGCGTGTTCATGGTCGCATCTGTTGCCCTCACTTCGAATGGCAGTAGCCACTCCTCTACGTCTCACTGAACACGGGAGACGAATGGCCGCCTTCAGTGAAAGGTCTATGCAGCAACTTACTTTACTAGTGGCAATATTCACAAACCTCTTCACACTTTAGTTTATGTGCATTTATTCATTGGGACCGCCTAGGATCACATAAAGCCTAGAAAAGTTAAAATCTTTTCCGTCAGCCTATTTTTTCCATTCATTTGAGAAGGACGTAAAATGACACCCGTTTTTGAGTGTCTTTTTTTGCTGCTACACTGAATGTATATCATGAAAATGAATGTAGCCTACTGTTATATGATATTGTATAATTCCATGTTCGTCTAAGAGTAATAACACAGTAAGAAGCCAGCGCTCCTTGTCTGTTTCATTTTTCATGTTCTCTAACTAGCTACGACAATGAATCATCTATTGCTCTTTTTGTTCTGACCGAGATAACAAATGAAACACTTCTGTGCTTATGAACGTAAGTTTCTTGTTCTAATTGGAATAATAATTGCAAGAGATTTATTTAACGTTTTTTACGTAATTTCCTACTCGTTCATTATACTCAAGAATTACAGTTAAATGTGGCCACTGTAATTGCACTAGTGGAAGCTAGTGTTAATTTCCGTGTTACAATTAAATTATTTTTATCTTTAATAACGATCTCTTGTATCTACAGTTTACCAGAACCTGCACATAGTTTTCTTGCTTTGAAGTACGACCCTTCTATTGGGTCATGCAGTCTTCGGACACAACCACAAAAACCACAGTTACTCAGTAACTTTGGCTTGAGCAAGAAATTTGTGTTTTTAAGAAAGAGAGGAATTAAATCAATATATGAGTTAAATAGAGTTTCTCTTTGTTAATAAACCAGTGCATGTTATGTGGTAGATTTGACATTTATTTCGACATGAAACACTTGTTTCAGTATAGTTTACAAGCATGGGGAGCTGAACAGTTAACTGTGAAGAGCGGCATGGAATAGTCTTTATCACAAACGTCAAAGAGTAACTAAAATACAAATACTAGTCACATGGAATGTTTATACACCACTGTACACTCGCGTTTGCAGGGACAGTGAGGTGCTACGTAACTCTCCCCCCCCCCCCCCCCTCTTTCTGTTAACGATATCGCAGATTAAACTCCACACGTCACCCTGCACGTGTTACCACTGCGCTTTCTTGAAACCTGTGATTGTGCCACTGGAGTCGGTCGTTACAGCGGGATGTGAGGTATCACTCTTCGGTGTCGTTTCCTTCTACGAAGCGTCTCGCGTCCGTAGTGACTGTGAGGTACGGCGACGTCTTCTGGAGCTATATTCTTATCTTCTCGTTCGCCTTCTGCAGTCCTTACTGTGTCAAAAGCGTCGAAAAACGCGGACTTGAGTCTCTCTAGTGCGACGGTGGTAGGCATACATACTATTTATCCTAATCCGAAATGTGTGGCCACCTCTGCTAATCACCGGGTATGGTACGTCATATACTGGCTGCAACGGCTTGCGTACTGCAGCACTGCGTGAGAAAACGTGTGTGCAGTTCTCCAGGTCTGTGAACACAAACGAGTGTCTCCCAACCTGACTTCTGGATGCCGTTGGTCTGGTGTATGAGCTCTCGTAATCTAGCAGCTAATTGTGATGCATCGACTGTATCGTCTGCCATGCTGTGCAAGAATTCAACTGGCAAACGTAACGTTTGCCCGTATACTGACTCCTCTGCCGTACCCTTTCGATCGCTTCTGAATGACGTCCGTAATCCGGGAAGTGCACTATTAGCCATTAAAATTGTTACGCCACGAAGATGACGTACTACAGACGCGAAATTTAACCGACAGGAAAAGGGCCTGTGATATGCAAATGATTAGCTTTTTAGAACATTCACACAGGGTTGGCGCCGGTGGCGACACCTACAACGTGCTGACATGAGGAAAGTTTCCAACCGATTTCTCATACACAAACAGCATTTGACCGGCGTTGCCTGGTGAAACGTTGTTGTGATGCCTCGTGTAAGGAGCAGCAATGCGTTCCATCACGTTTCCGACTTTGATCAAGGTCGGATTGTAGTCTATCGCGATTGCGGTTTATCGTATCGCCACATTGCTGCTCGCGTTGGTCGAGATCCAATGACTGTTAGCAGAATATGGAATCGGTGGGTTCAGGATGGTAATGCGGAACGCCGTGCTGGATCCCAACGGCCTCGTATCACTAGCAGTCGAGATGACAGGCATCTTATTCGCATGGCTGTAACGGATCGTGCAGCCACGTCTCGATCCCTGAGACAACAGATGGGGACGTTTGCAAGACGACAACCATCTGCACCAACAGTTCGACGACGTTCGCAGCAGCATGGACTATCAGCTCGGAGACCATGGCTGCGGTTACCCTTGACGCTGCATCACAGACAGGAGCGCCTGCGATGTTGTTCTCAACGACGAACCTGGGTGCACGAATGGCAAAACGTCATTTCTTCTGATGAATCCAGGTTCTGTTTACAGCATCATGATCGTCGCATCCGTGTTTGGCGACATCGCGGTGAACGCACATTGGAAGCGTGTTTTCGTCATCGCCATACTGGCGTATCACCCGGCGTGATGGTATGGTGTGCCATTGGCTACACGTTTCGGTCACTTGTTCGCTTGACGGCACTTTGAACAGTGGACGTTACATTTCAGTTGTGTTACGACCCGTGGCTCTACCCTTCATTCGATCCCTGCGAAACCCTACATTTCAGCAGGATAATGCACGACCGCATGTTGCAGGTCCTGTACGGGCCTTTCTGGATACAGGAAATGTTCCACTGCTGCCCTGGCCGGCACATTCTACAGATCTCTCACCAATTGAAAACGTCTGGTCAATGGTGGACGAGCAACTGGCTCGCCACAATACGCCAGTCACTACTCTTTATGAACTGTGGTATCGTGTTGAAGCTGCATGGGCAGCTGTACCTGTACACGCCATCCAAGCTCTGTTTGACTCAATGCCCAGGCGTATCAAGGCCTTTATTACGGGCAGAGGTGGTGGTTCTGGGCAGTGATTTCTCAGGATCTATGCACCCAAACTGCGTGAAAATGTAATCACATGTCAGTTCTAGTATAATATATTTGTCCAATGAATACCCGTTTATCATCTGCGTTTCTTCTTGGTGTAGCAATTTTAATGGCCAGCAGTTGTCGACAGGTAGTGCCTCCATCCAGTTCTGCATCGTGTGACATTGGAGAGCTGCCGTCAAATGGCGGTGCAGGCTTTGACCCGTACCACTTGATGCAGGATGATAGGCTGTGGGCGTATACGCTTCATGGTTAATAATGTAGCTAATGCTGTGAAAAGGTACGCTTCGAACTGTCGTCCCTTGTCTGCGGTAATCCGTAGTGGTACACCGAATCTGGAGAGCCAATCGCGAAAAACTGTCTGCGCCACGGTTTCAACTGTGATATCCTTCATGGGGAATCAGGCCAGCTGGTAAATCGATCCTCAACTGTAAGACAGTAATTATAGCCTTCTGAGACTGTGAGCGGGCCTACGATATCTGAGTGTTTTTTTTCTCTCTCTCTCTGTTGTTCCTCTGATACGCAATGCATTGCTTGACAAACTATTTTGCAGTCTGCGTGCATTCCAGGCAGACGAAACTTTATTTGACCAATCTAATAGCGGCTTGTACTCCTTGATGTGCCAGATTGTGTACTGATGCTACTGCTTGTGCTCGGAAGCATTGCGGCACAATGGACGTGCTTTCATTCGAGAAAGGTCACAATACAACACTTGCTTCAGGCATCCCGATAAGTTGTAGCCTGAGTCGTCCCGGTTGTTTCAACGAATCTTTTAACTCCTTATCACGTTATTGCGCCTGTGCGAGTGCATCAGAATCAATGGTAGCCGTTACGGTTTCAACTTGTGAGAATGTGTCTGCTGTTGCGTTCACAACCTCTAAAGATGATAGCGCATCCGCTTGTACGTTAAGCTCCCCTTGTATACAGGGTGGTCCACTGATAGTGACCGGGCCAAATATCTCACGAAATAATCATCAAACGAAAAAACTACAAAGAACGAAACTCGTCTAGCTTGAAGGGGGAAACCATATGGCGGTATGGTTGGCCCGCTAGATAGCGCTGCCATAGGTCAAACGGATATCAACTGCGTTTTTTTAATAGGAACCCCCACTTTTTTATTACATATTCGTGTAGTACGTAAAGAAATATGAATGTTTTAGTTCACTTTTTGGTTTTGTGATAGATGGCGCTGTAATATTCACAAACTTGTAAGTACGTG
The DNA here is from genome assembly GCF_023898315.1 of Schistocerca nitens. NCBI lineage: Eukaryota > Metazoa > Arthropoda > Insecta > Orthoptera > Acrididae > Schistocerca > Schistocerca nitens. The sequence continues at coordinate 654,879,063 of NC_064619.1, forward strand.
GTATCACGTAACATTCCGCCTGTGCGGACGGTATTTACTTCGTGATACATTACCTGTGTTAAAATGGACCGCATACCAATTGCGGAAAAGGTCGATATCGTGTTGATGTATGGCTATTCTGATCAAAATGCCCAACGGGCGTGTGCTATGTATGCTGCTCGGTTCCCTGGACGACATCATCCAAGTGTCCGGACCGTTCGCCGGATAGTTACGTTATTTAAGGGAACAGGAAGTGTTCAGCATATTGTTAAACGTCAACCACAACCTGCAACAAATGATGATGCCCAAGTAGGTGCTTTAGCTGCTGTCGCGGCTAATCCGCAGATCAGTAGCAGACAAATTGCGCGAGAATCGGCAATCTCAAAAACGTCGGTGTTGAGAATTCTACATCAACATCGATTGCACCCGTACCATATTTCTATACACCAGGAATTGCACGGCGACGACTTTGAACGTCATTTACAGTTCTGCCACTGGGCACAAGAGAAATTACGGGACGATGACAGGTTTTTTGCACGCGTTCGTATTTAGCGACGAAGCGTCATTCACCAACAGCGGTAACGTAAACCGGCATAATATGCACTATTCGGCAACGGAAAATCCACAAAAGCTGCGACAAGTGGAACATCAGCGACCTTGGCGGGTTAATGTATGGTGAAGCATTATGGGAGGAAGGATAATTGGCCCCCATTCTATCGATGGCAATCTAAATGGTGCGATGTATGCTGATTTCCTACGTAATGTTCTACCGCTGTTACTACAAGATGTTTCACTGCATGACAGAATGGCGATGTACTTCCAACATGATGGATGTCGGGCACACGCGTGAGGTTGAAGCAGTTTTGAATAGCATATTTCATGACAGGTGGATTGGTCGTCGAAGCACCATACCACGGCCCGCACGTTCACAGGATCTGACGTCCCGGAATTTCGTTCTGTGGGGAAAGTTGAAGGATATTTGCTATCGTGATCCACCGACAATGCCTGTCAACATGCGTCAGCGCACTGTCAGTGCATCTGTCAACATTACAGGAGGCGAACTACTCGCTGTTGAGAGGAATGTCGTTACACATATTGCCAAATGCATTGAGGTGACGGACATCATTTTGAGCATTTATTGCATTAATGTGGTATTTACAGGTAATCACGTTGTAACAGCATGCGTTCTCAGAAATGGTAAGTTCACAAAGGTACATGTATCACATTGAAACAACCGAAACAAAATGTTCAAACGTACCTACGTTCTGTATTTTAATTTAGAAAACCTACCTGTTACCAACTGTTCGTCTAAAATTGTGAGCCATATGTTTGTGACTTTTACAGCGCCATATCACAAAGCGAAAAAAGTGGTCGAACTAAAACATTCATATTTCTTTACGTACTACACGAAAGTGTAATAAAAAATGGGAGTTCCTATTTAAAAAAAAACGCTGTTGATATCCGTTTGACCTATGGCAGCGCTATCTAGCGGGCCAACCATACCGCCATCTGATTTCCCCCTTCAAGCTAGACAAGTTTCGTTGTTTGTAGTTTTTTCGTTTGACGCTTATTTCCTGAGATATTTGGCCCGGTCACGATCAATGGACTATCCTGTATAAACAATGCAGGTGGTGAACTGTCTAATGTGATCTCTTATAAAAGTCGCAGTTGCCTTGTCTGCAGCCGTTGGAACTGTACCGCAACAACAGGTCGAGCATTGTTGGCAGCGTATAGCATTCTTCAGTCAGAAGTTGTTACCTTCACAGCGACGGTGGGCAGCCTATGACCGCGAACTGTATGCAGCTTACGCTGCAGTCAAGAAATTCAGGCATTTAATAATCTTCGTTTCGTCCGCTGATATCTGCGCAAGGACGACCTGGCTTTCAAGCTGCGCAAACCAAGACACCGGGTTGTGCAGCTGGAACGGCAGGGGTTCAATTGTAAACCCTGTTAATTGCGCTGCTCGCAGCTGGCTCTGTGGTGACCGGCGGATTGGCCGTTATCGTGCGCGAACGAGCGCGGCGCGGAAGTAATGGACGTTCACGCTACGATGCTGACGCGGGCGTGTAACTGTAGTTATAAATATGTGGTATCCGGTAGAAGTGAACATTTATATCCACATAAAACACGTCTATATAGCACAGCTTACAAGCGTGGAAGGCTGAACTGTTAACTGTAAAGAGCGGCATGGAATCGTCTATTCCACTAACGTCTTAGAGTAACTACAATGACAAATACTAGTGCCATGGAATGTTTATACCACGGTGCAATCGCGTTTGCGGGGACAGAATGAGATGCTACAAGTGCCTAAGTCAGAGATATCATTTAATTCAGAGAATCATTTCCTCAGTTGCGACGAAATATTACAGCAACCAAATAAAATAAAGTTTACACTACTTTCTTATTGTAACTAAGTCAATTATCAATAGCGGTCAGTTATACCGGGTGATCGCATGTTACGAGGATTAGTTGCTTAAACTACTGTTGAATAAGAAATGTTATCGCGGTAAAAAAAGTTCATATAAATGATTATCGCGTTTACGATACTTTGGTATCATTTTATTTTAGCACAGAGTAGCATCGACTGATATTGGTACTCTTCTAAGGGGGATACAGATAATGTGCCCCAGCACAACATATGTTCGGCCTGAAGCGTGAGAATATGTGTGTGTGTGTGTGTGTGTGTGTGTGTGTGTGTGTGTGTGTGTGTGTGTCGATTCGAGATACCTGGCGAGAGACACACTAATGTAGGATTTAATGGCTATGGAAAAGAAGACAATGCTAAGCACAAAACTTTCTCTTGAATAAAAGTGTCCCACAGAACCGACGTATCTTAAGAACATGGTCTTTTAAAAATTCCCACGTAGAAAGGGGCAGACGTTCCCAGAAACCCCAATCTTACATAATACAGAGGATAACCGTCCTCCAGGAGGTGTCATACGCCTTCTCAAAACCACAGTTTGGCACTTCCGCAAGAACTGTCGATAATATGAGTTGACAATGTGACCAGATGATCAACTGCAGGGCGTTGCCAACGGAATCCACTTTGGGCGTTAGTGAGGATATTCCCACACTCGAGCCACCACACCAGACGACCATTAATCACCTTGCTGACGCTACTGGTGATGGAAATTGGGCAGTAGCTGGAAGGAAAATGCTTGTCCTTATCACGCTTCGGTATGGGAACGACAATGGCTTCACGCCAGAGACTGAAAAATTGCCATCTGTCCTAACGCTATTATATGTATGGAGGAAAAAGCGTAGTTCCTCAGGAGACAGGTGTTGCAACATTCTAATGTGAACGCCGCCCGGTCCTGGAGCGGATGACCAGGACGAAGAGACTGCATTTTTAAGCGTCCTTGTAATAAAACCAATAATGTAACACAACAAATTGCAAAACTATGTAGAAAAGTTTATGTATAAGGCGAAAATCGGCAATTGGCCGTAAATAACGATAATTTGAGGGCATCCACAAGAGAGCTAAAAGGAATCCGTTGAATATCGGATACACGATAAATCAGTCAATATTGAAGGCCGTAAATTCAACTAAATAACTAGGAATTACAATCACGAACTATTTATATTGGAAAGAACACAAAGAAAATGTTGTTGGGAAGGCAACACTTAGAAGATGCAACAGATCTACTAAGGAGACTGCCTACACTACAATTGTCCGTCCTCTCTGGGAGTACTGTTGCGGCGTGTGGGATTCATACCAGATAGGACCAACGGAGCACATCGAGGAGCAGCACGTTTTCTATTATCGAGAAATAGGGGAGAGAGTGTCACGAACATGATACAGGATTTGGGATGGACACCATTAAAAGAAAGGCGTTTTTTGTTTCGGCGAAATCTTCTCCCGAAATTTCAATCACTAACTTTCTCCTCCGAATACGAAAATGTTTTGTTGACCTATAGAGTATCCAGGCCGACCAGTGTGGCCGAGCGCTTCTAGGCGCTTCAGCCTGGAACCGCGCGACCGCTACGGGCGCAGGTTCGAATCCTGCCTCGGGCATGGATGTGTGCGATGTCCTTAGGTTAGTTAGGTTTAGGTAGTTCTAAGTCTAGGGGACTGATGACCTCAGATGTTAAGTCCCATACTCCTCAGAGCCATCTGGACCATTTTTGAGTATCCATGTAGCCGTAGATGTCATGAGAAAATGTAAGCGAAAGACTTGAGCTTCATTTTTAAAACTTGTCACGTGGTGTATATAGGGAAAAAGGTCGTATTGCTGTGTGTGCGTCCATAACTTACTTTATTCTTAAAATAAGGTATAACGTGCAGCAAATGGAAACAAAACTGACTATATAACGAGCAAGGCGCGGTCGTTGGTATCGCAGGTATGTTACGTATAGAAGCGCCCTCTACTGGGAATCAGGAAGAAACACGACCATTTGTCTCTTAGACGTGTGTGCATCCAGGTTTACTATATAGGCACAGAGAGGAACAGCGAGATGTACTGGTGGTTTTGACCGCAGAAGGAGTGTCAGGAAGTGAAATTCGAGCTCGAATGTCTGCTGTGTTTGGCGGACACAGTATATCAACGGCGCACGTGAATAAACGATTTCGGGAAGGTCAGGTGTCGTCGAAAAAAATGGAAATGCCGTGTGGCCAGGGCCTCCCATCGGGTAGACCGTTCGCCTGGTGCAAGTCTTTCGAGTTGACGCCTCTTCGGCGACTTGCGTGTCGATGGGGATGAAATGATGATGAAAGACACACAACACCCAGTCATCACGAGGCAGAGAAAATCCCTGGCCCCGCCGGGAATCGAACCCGGGACCCCGTGCGCGGGAAGCGAGAAGGCTACCGCAAGAGCACGGGCTGCGGACAGGTATCGTTGAAAGAAACAGTGATCCGGGACAGGCTCACAGTGTCACTGCCCCTTCTGTCATTGCTGTCGTGGATGCTGCCCTCAGAAGTGATCGAAGGCGAGCGGTGGAAGACATTCGGCTCACGGTGAACTTCACTCACGGTCCTTATCACGCCACCATGACAGAGCATCTGAAGTTCCGAAAAATCTGTGCATAGTGGGTTCCCCACAACCTGACGTTGGAGCAGAAGTTGAACCGAATATCGACATCACTGCAGCACTTGAAACAGTATAACGATGAAGAATATCGTTTCCTCTTCCGGCTTGTTGCTGGAGATGAAACATGGCGTCATTTTGAACCGGACAGCAAGCGCCTCAGCCAACAACTTTTTCAGTAAGCAGCTTACTTGTTATCCATCGGCCTCTCTCTCATTTGACTGCCCATTACAATCAGCTGCAAATAAATTCCGTCAACCATTGGACAGGAAGGTGATACTTTAAGTCTGTCAGCCTTGTAAAGCTCGTCAAAGTACTTCTCTGCTGCTTTAATTCGTTGTTAGGCAATTTACACTCAAGGGGGGGCATCTTTCACAAAAGTTGGAAGTTTCGTTAAGTAGTTTGTCGTATAATCATTAGATGCTGGCTATTTCTGACAGCAACAGGGCAGTGGTAACACACTGGACAGGCATTCGGGACAACGCTGATTCAAATTCCTCTCAGTCCACGACGATTGAGGCTTTTCGTGGTAATCCCCCAAATCGCTTGGGACAAATGTCGAGATGGTTTCTATGAAAAGAATTCGTCCAATTTCCTTACCTACCCTTCCCTTACCCGAGTTTGCACTTCAATGACGTCGTGATCGACGGGAAGTTAAGCCCTGGGGATCATACGCAGCTCCAACGTCCTACTCCCGAACTACGAGACCTTAAATGGCGCATTAATTATTTCTAGCAATTTATATTGAAGATCAAGAGACTGTAATACCTGTAGGGTAAGATTATGTCTTTTAAAACTATAGCTACGTTTCGTTCCTTACATTTCTTACTCTTACGAACTATGTTTGTCAGGATCTTAAGAACGTCAACGAATCGTTAACAAGGAAACTCCCTACCGCACCCCACTGAGAATTAGTGCTAAGTTAGCCCATTGGTTAACCCGTCAAAAACTAAACATAGATCAAATATGAAACAGGAAAAAGTAGTACTGAACTGTGGGGAAAAAGAAGAAAAATAGAAACAGGGAACGGTCCGGGTTTAACATGTGCAATATCGAGCAACATTGATGGCCGTCGTGTCGTGGTTGTGTGGTCACGGTGTTCGCCTGCGAAGAGGGAGAGCCAGGATCGAATCTTCCTCGTGTCCATATTGTCACTTTTTTCTTCACAAAATTATGAACTGTCCGTTCAGTCATTGACGTGCCTGTTCGCTGTGTTAAAATTTGCGTGTGTGTTGTGGTGTAACGTCCGTTTGCAACAGCGAGGTGTAGGGAAGGCCCTCCAGACGGCCGTACCTTCTATTTGTTCCACAAATGTACCACATACTATGACTCTTGCGCTCTGTTTTGCAAGTTTTGACTCTTGAATTCATTTGCTGTAACGTAGTTTACACCCTTTTATTTGTAGTTTTTATTTTTGTGAAAGATCTATGCGGCATCTCGCCTTCTCTCACTATTCATCACATTTATTTGCGACGGTAATATATTCTCACCACATGACTCATATTCTGTGATGAATCGTGAGAGCAGGCGAGATGCCGCGAAGACATCTCACAGAAATGAAAACGGAGGAATTCAAGAGTCAAACTATCAAAATAGAACGCAAAAATCGTAACATGTGGTTCCTGTGCAGAACATATAGGAGGTACGTACATCTGGAGGCCGTTCCTTACATCTCGCTGTTGCAGACGGACTTTACACCACGACACAGACGCAAATTTGTATACTACAAACAGAGACGTCAATGACCGGACGAAAAGTTCATAATTTTCTGAAAAAATATATATATCGGGGTGGTTAGTAGACCCGCAACCGAGCGCCTCCCCAGGTGGCGGATAGGGGAATGCCTCCTAGATATAGGTGGTACCGAGGAAATGAAATACTCGGGGCGGACCAAAACTACTAGTAGCGTCTGTTCCCACAGTGGGCGGCTACAAAAGGCGTCTGCTCCACATGTCAGTGGCGGCCTCAACCAACCTCCTGATCTGGAAAGTCAGGTTGTAGTCGGCAGCATGCCATACGTCCAACTACTAAACATCATGATGGTACAACGAGAAAAATCTGGCAAAGTACTTTGAAAAACTGCTCAACACGGACCCCCCTATGGAAGAAATGATGACAGAAACGAGCACATACAATCCAGATAGTGAACCTCCAACTCTAGAAGAAGTTAAAGAAATAATCAAGTCACTCAAGAATCGTAGAGCACCAGGAGAAGATGGCATCATCGCGGAAATCTGGAAGCTACAAGACCCAGAACTCACCAAAGACATCCACAGGATCTTGGAAGACATCTGGAAGACCAAGAAAATTCCTGACGACTGGAAAACTGCCCTGATACACCCACTACACAAAAAAGGTGACAAGACTGACCCGAACAACTACAGAGGAATATCCCTACTACCGGTCACATACAAGATCCTCTCTAAAGCTTTACTGAACAGACTAGAATGCCAGACCGACCACTTGATTGGGGAATACCAAGCAGGCTTCCGTAAAGGTCGGTCTTGTGCGGGACAAATTTGGAACCTGAAAATGATTTTACAACACAAACAGAACCTGATCATTACCTTTGTTGACTTCAAAAAGGCGTACGACTATCGACCGGAAAACTCTCTTCAAAATTCTAGCAGAATACAAAGTAGACAACAGAACACGGGCTATCATAGGGCAAACTTTAACCAACACGACCTCCAAAGTAAAGTTCTGTGGGGAACTATCAGGGCCCTTTGAAATTCGCACAGGTGTCCGACAAGGCGATGGCCTCTCACCTCTCCTTTTCAATCTGGTGTTAGATAAGGTCATAAAAGAATGGGAAACATCACAACAGGGGATATCCTTAGGAAACCTACAGATTAAATGCCTGGCTTTTTCAGACGATTTGGCGATTGTCATGAAAGGTATAAAGGACACAAAAGACGCTATTGAAAAACTGCACGAAATCGCTTCCAAAACTGGACTACAGATCTCTTACGAAAAGACACAGTTTATGAGCACAAAGAAACTCTCATCTCTGAACACAAAGTATGGCACGATTTACAAAACGGCAAACTTCAAATACCTCGGTGAAACACTACAAATGAGTGGACATAACAGACTCAAACGAAGAAAGAAAGACTAAACTGGACAAGGCATACAAAGTAGTGTGGAATCATTATAACAAGAAGTCTATCTCACAAAAAGCCAAATTACGCCATTACGACACGGTGGTGCTCCCCGAGGCACTATATGCAGCAGAGACCACACTAATCCTAGGGCATACACGTATCAGACAATTAGAAAAAGTAGAACGGAAAATACTTAGGAAAATATTTGGCGCAACTAACAACAATGGAATATGGATCAAGAAACCTACAGAGGAACTGTACAAACATACGGAGACAATCACAGAAAAGATTAGAAAACGCAGACTACAATTCTATGGACACCTATAAAGAATGCCATCACACAGGCTGACCAAACAGATCTTTGACTGGGTAACCACTAGAAACAACAAATGGGTGGCAGAGGTAGAAAACGACCTGAACCAACTCAACATAAAAGCAGACATAATAAACGACAGAATAAAATTCAGAAACATCATTAAGAAACCAGATGGCAGTTATAAGAGTCGAGGGGCATGAAAGGGAAGCAGTGGTTGGGAAAGGAGTGAGACAGGGTTGTAGCCTCTCCCCGATGTTATTCAATCTGTATATTGAGCAAGCAGTAAAGGAAACAAAAGAAAAATTCGGAGTAGGTATTAAAATTCATGGAGAAGAAGTAAAAACTTTGAGGTTCGCCGATGACATTTTAATTCTGTCAGAGACAGCAAAGGACTTGGAAGAGCAGTTGAACGGAATGGACAGTGTCTTGAAAGGAGGATATAAGATGAACATCAACAAAAGCAAAACGAGGATAATGGAATGTAGTCAAATTAAGTCGGGTGATGCTGAGGGAATTAGATTAGGAAATGAGACACTTGAAGTAGTAAAGGAGTTTTGCTATTTGGGGAGTAAAATAACCGATGATGGTCGAAGTAGAGAGGATATAAAATGTAGACTGGCAATGGCAAGGAAAGCGTTTCTGAAGAAGAGAAATTTGTTAACATCGAGTATAGATTTAAGTGTCAGGAAGTCGTTTCTGAAAGTATTTGTATGGAGTGTAGCCATGTATGGAAGTGAAACATGGACGATAACCAGTTTGGACAAGAAGAGAATAGAAGCTTTCGAAATGTGGTGCTACAGAATAATGCTGAAGATAAGGTGGGTAGATCACGTAACTAATGAGGAGGTATTGAATAGGATTGGGGAGAAGAGAAGTTTGTGGCACAACTTGACTAGAAGAAGGGATCGGTTGGTAGGACATGTTTTGAGACATCAAGGGATCACAAATTTAGCATTGGAGGGCAGCGTGGAGGGTAAAAATCGTAGAGGGAGACCAAGAGATTAATACACTAAGCAGATTCAGAAGGATGTAGGTTGCAGTAGGTACTGGCAGATGAGGAAGCTTGCACAGGATAGAGTAGCATGGAGAGCTGCATCAAACCAGTCTCAGGACTGAAGACCACAACAACAACAACAACAACAACAACAACAACAACAACATTAAGAAAAGTAAACTACATGAGATACAATGTGACAAACGAACAGGCATAAAATGGACCGAAGAACGCAAGCAAGATCACAGCCAGAAGATGAAAGAAATATGGGCGACCAAAAAGGCAATCAAGATGAAGCCGAAGACACAAAGCCGACAAAAAGCATGGAAAGAGGACCGGAAACAGAAACACAGTGAGCGAATGAGGGAAGTTTGGGCAGCAAGGAAGGCAGCAAAAGGAACTGGCCATGTAGTTTAGTCCAAATGCGCTCTTTAAGGGCAAAACACCAATAATATATATATACATATGGGGCATGTGGCAGATTTGGTCCTCTATCTCCCCTTCGCACAGTGACTACACAACCTCTACATCACGGTCATTAGTGTTGCTCGACATTGCACGTATTAAATCTGAACCGTTCTGTTTCTATTTTGCTTCTTTTTCCCCACAGGTCAGACGCCTTCTTCCTGTTTTCATGTTTGATCTGTGTTCATTTTTTGACGGGCTATCCAATGAGGCAATTCACCACTAAATCTGAGGAGGCTGCAATGTCTGCCTTGTAAACGTATATATGGTTTCTTATATGCCAGTCCATTTGGATTTTGTTTCTTTAGCATTGTCTTGGAAGTAGTCACGGAACAAGGAATTAGATTTACAACTATAGCAAGTTGCGACCAAAAATTTTTTTAATGTTTTGAACTGTTTCAAAATACTGGGTTGTTTCTCGATTAGCCTCTTTGCCTCTACAGCGCCTTTAAGGACTGAATTTAAATTGTAGCTTGATTCATTCTCGCACACCATTGTGTTCGCCAGTCACGGCGGATGTTCAATCATAGCTTTGACCGACACGCTTGTTCAAATCTCATCACTTTCGTTCTACGGAGATTTTCCCAAGAGTAGTGCTGAGTATTGAGGAATATCACAGAAACGGCCATTCGAAGCAAAAACATAGGTTCTGAAAGTACGTACATGAGCTATTTGCACTACTACTTTGACGTTGTGAAACAAATCTCTTCAACTGCAAGCTCTTTGCTTTCCATTTTTTGGAAGGAGGTGATGTGGACCAAAAGAAGAAACGATTGTCTAGTGAACATGGGCTTTAAAACGCACATGTTAAGAACCATTAGCAAGTGTTCGGTAGAAGAGATGCTGTTTCACAGTAGCGAAGGCAAGTACTCATAGCTCCCACGGTGTGCATTTTAGAGCCCATGTTGAGAAGACATTTTTGTTTCGAATAACGTTCCTGTCATATTCCTGAATACTGCCCGTTCCTCTTGGGACAGCCTGTACATCCAGTTAAATGTCGATCATATCCTAATGCATATTCAGCTTTGACCTGGGTAAAGGAGATACATGATTCGCGTGTTTGTACATCAGAACCATTTGCAGAATACTAATTATTTTAACACACCTACAGGTTTCTCTTGACTGGCCAGTTTATCTAAACTTACTTTCTCACTAAAATTTTTCGTCTGTTTTTCTATTTTTTTTTATTTCAGAGGCCCCTTATTTTCGAGCCTCTACTGTTGTCACTGGATACTTTAATTGCACTGTGATTATGTTCCGCATATCCTCTTTCAGTAAACGCCAAATAGCCGCATGACGTAGTTCCTAAACAATGCAAGGGTCTATGCAGCGGCTCACGCCGTTACTTAGCGACAGTTCTAGACGAAAGGACTGTCGAGCAACACGGATGCGTCCTCTAGAGAAGACAGCAAAATGTCAAGGAGTTAGGAAGTTGGAGTAACAACACGGAACATTAATGGCAGTCGGAAGGTAAGTCGACAACAAACATTTGAGCGCTCCACCAATACGTTGCACGCAAAACACAGACGCCAAATCGATTGTATATTTCTGTTCACGCGTAACAAATCCTAACGGGCTTTTATGTTTAATGGATATGGAGGTTTTCGCCGCTATAATTATTCGGGGCAATTTGATTTTGCAAACCCCTCATTCAGACTGTTTACCAAGGTTTGTCTGAGGCCGTCTGTGTTGGAGAAGTATGACTTTTACATACCTTATAGCATGAAAGTCTGAATACTCCAAGTTATACATACCTCTATGAAATTTTCCTGCCAAGTGATCTCTTTATTCGCTCATATACAGTAGTTGTTCGAGAAGTCCAGTGGGTCACCGTGGTACGAGTATTGAGAGAGACGTTTTCCTTGTATCTTCGTAAGAAATTTCTATAACAATTTCTAACGATCACAGCCGAATTTCAAACATTATTCTGCGAAAACTTTTAGATCTTAAGTGTCTTATAAACTACATGCAGTGCGATTTGTAGTTATTGCCTCTCCTTGCGTGTAATTAAATAAGATCTGTCATATCTCGTCTTTGGACCAGTGAAGTTTGTATTCTCAATTCCAGCGCAGTACGTCCGAATTGTCTTGGCTTCTCGTCTCGCTAGTACTGAATGCGTATAGGTCGCTGGAATTCTAGTTGATAATACGTCGCATTTTCTTACTGCCAACTTTGACGATCAAGGCATACAGCGGGAAATGAAGATGTTTAACGATGTGTTTCATTTGATGAATAATTTCTAGCAGCGCGTTATCATCTGTACGTGACCTGACCTCTTACGCTACTGTGTACCCCCCCCCCTCCCCCTTTATCTGACATAAGAAGCATTAATCATGCACTCCAAACAGATTCTCGGAGCAGTGGTTGACAAGAGCAGCTGGTTCGACACAAGTCGATGGCTCTGAGAACTATGCGACTTAACTTCTGAGGTCATCAGAACTTAGAACTAATTAAACCTAACTAACCTAAGGACATCACACACATCCATGCCCGAGGCAGGATTCGAACCTGCGGCCGTAGCGGTCGCTCGGCTCCAGACTGTAGCGCCTAGAACCGCACGGCCAATCCGGCTGGCTCACAAGTCGAAAGGCTGGGAATGATTCACGACTGATAGTCACTCGTTTCCAGTCGCTACCGATGCTGTGTGCAAAAGTGTCTTCAATGAACCTATCAGTGAAATTCAGTCATTTTAAATTCAATTAGGAATAATATTTCTGTGATCTTTATATCCGCGTATTACGTCTGCTTTCGCTCCCCAGAGTGAAGACGCGCTGCTTTCAGCGCTGTCTGCTAACTATAGATGCCGACGATTCGCTTGTCTTTGCATAAGAATGATTTCCAACACAAACTAATTATTTAAATATACGGAAAGCCTATACTTTACACCGATTTTACAAAGTTTTCCATTTCAATATTTCTTCGTGTTTTAGCTTTTCTTTCTGGCGTCCAACCTAGTTAACCCATTTCTCGGTCATGTGTTTGTCATACGGAAATGATCTTTGGCCAATACATGCTACAAAGTTTGTACTTTTATCTGAATACAGAGTTGAAGGGAAGTTATTACTGAGCAATTCTCGTGATCTGAATTGATTTACAAAAGCATAAGAGGAGACAACCACTGTCTTTTTCACTTTCAGGGCCTGTCACTACATCCGTGGTTAATAAAAAATGCATAATTGGGAACATGTAAAACTGAGCTACACATGATCACATATATGATGGCGTGCTGAAATGTAATGCCTCCGAATTTTTTATGTGGAAACACTTAAAGCTTTTTAAATAAAAGAAACGTTATTAACATTCTACATTTTTATTCTTCATGGCCTTATTTTTTGCCATCTGCGGCCAGAGTGCTCCGAATTGTAGCGTGTAGCATGGCGGGGTGTAACTTAACTACGTCGGTGCGTGAGAAATTTGGAGCTACAATCGAGTATCGAATTCGAAGAGTTCGTCCACAAATGGAGCATCTTCTCCTTCAGTATGACAACGCACGAGCGCTGCGACATCTGCAACATCCCGACGCCTTGGGTTCACAGTCATCGACCATCTTCCATAGAGCCCCAACTTGGCCCCATCCGGAGTTTTTTTTGTTCCCAAGACTGAAAGTGCACCTTCGAGAACTTCAATTTGATAGTAACGAAGCGGTGCAAGTAGAGGTTGAGGCTGTAGCTGTGGCTCTGTCAAGAAAGTCAAACAATGTACAGTAACGATGTCAAAACAGGTGCCTCGTCGGGAGAAATGTGTTCGTTGCCAGGGTGACCATTTTGAGAAATAAATTACAAACACACATTTAAATTTTAATAATGTTTCATTTTAAAATGGAAAAACATTTCTTAATGTTCTGCAAAATTATATATATTTGGTCACGAAACGGCTTTCGGCTTCTCAGGCCATCTTCAGGTAACCAAATAAACACAATTTTGCAGAATATTAGAAGTGCTTTCCTTTCTGTATTCTTTGAGATTCTTTTTTAGGCTTGTTTGAGATTTGAAAGCAATACTTGATCCGCTACCAGCTTGACAGGCCTGGCTTAGCTTCATCACCACAGCATAGCTTCTTCGCCTTTTTCTTCCTCCTCCCCCCTCCCCCCTCCCCCACATCCACAGGCTTCCTGTAGCATCTTCACAGCTACTGCAGCGACGCGGGGCGCACATGGTCCCCACTGTATTTCGCCCGAAAGATATTTTCTTACTTCATGCCGTTTTCTGATACAATGCAATAGTATGAAGAAGCGAGTCGAGAAGGAAGATTAGGATTTGCAGTGGTAAATATTGCTATAAAGCACAGCAACAAGTCTCACTTTCCTTTTTACTAGACCTATGAAAGATGTGCGCGCGAAAAACCTCACTAATTAGCAGTAGGGTGAACAGCATCTGCTCTGCCCGGGTTTGTTGGAATTTGTGTGCAGATACGAGAAAGAAAAATGTGGGCGGGCACAGCGCAGAAAATGACGACGGATGTGTACTTTGGACAGGCCAATGAGGGGGCCGCTTGCACTTTGTAGTCGTGCTTTGGAGCTGCTGTGGACCCCATAGAAGAAAGAGACCTCACTACAATGGTCAAGCACTAACTAGAAATAAATGTTTTTATATAGACTATGTCACATTATCTAGAGTTACGTACGAACTTAAAATTTTGGTCATGCATTGAAGCAAAGCATCATGTACGGCGTTGTCTGAAAAGCTTTGTTAAATATCAGTTGTTGCGAGTTGATAACTTATTTGAAAATAGAATAATTATGGACACAGTGGTTTGTGATTTCGCAGTTATTTAAATGTAGAAGATCTGTTATGACCCTCGTCCCCCTGCAATCGGAAACGAACTCCATGGTTAAATACTGTTAGCAGAACAACATCATCAAGAGAAAATAAGACGGCTACCGGGAATTTGGGAAAGAAGATAACTTATTACTTGGGAACGAATAACAACTTTGCATCTCGCAGTATACCGGTCACTAAGTCAATCCACAACAGGACAGCCGGCCGAAGTGGCCGTGCGGTTAAAGGCGCTGCAGTCTGGAACCGCAAGACCGCTACGGTCGCAGGTTCGAATCCTGCCTCGGGCATGGATGTTTGTGATGTCCTTAGGTTACTTAGGTTTAACTAGTTCTAAGTTCTAGGGGACTAATGACCTCAGAAGTTGAGTCCCATAGTGCTCAGAGCCATTTGAACCACAACAGGACAAACACCTCAGTTTCTATGCCCCATCGGTGAGTCATGTAGATAGTAACAGATGAGAGGTAAAGATAAATGGGCAAACGCACAGAGACAGTGGGGAAGACAGCAAAGGCAATAGGAAAGCACTACGTAGGATTCTTAACAGAATGAAGAAGGTTGTGAAAAAAATCCAGGCATGCTGTATGAAATATGCCGTAAACGATAGAAAATACTGATACGTGAAAAGAGCACTTCGTAACCATGTTAAATAGAGAGTGGATGCTGAGGAGGGGAGTCGTGATGAGATGAACAACAACCAAGCAAAATAAGCTGAATGATTTGACCTGGACGGAACTAGAATGAGGAATAGGCGGTACGAAGGGTACCGCATGTAGATGACATGTCTTCAGAAACGATAAGAGTGAATGGAGGTATGGAAAAGCAATGGGTACACAGTGTGATGGGGGCATTCGGACGGAGAAGACAACCCCAGAAGGCTGGAAGAAATGGATAATTATTTCTGTCTTCATGAAAGGGGAAAGAATAAAATACAGGAACTGTAGAGGTGTAAGACTGATGTGCTACTTGTGTCAATGCAAAGAAGAGTAAGGAGCAAAGTAGAAAGTACAAGAAAGGTACACCAATATGGCTTAAAGCTGGAAAGTTCAACAACAAACGTTATATTATAGGAGAAACTCTGCAACTATGAGCAAGATTTATTCGAAAGTCGTTTGACTCTGCGCGCCGCAGTATGCTCTGTGAAGCCATGGAGAACAAAGGAACACAAAAATACGCAATTGGCATGGTGAAAGACGTAGCATTGAAAACTAAGTTAAAGTAAGAGGTAAGGTAACAGATTGGATAATTCAGTGCATACATTTTTAATTGACGACGAAGAACAAGGTAGCAAATTGAGTTAAGAGGCGATAATTTTAGGCGTATTACCTTCATTCACTGCCTAAATATTTGGGGGAATAACGAAGGTGAAATTCAGTAGCAATTAGATGTGTTGGATTGTACGAGGGTAATCCAAAAAGTAAGGTCTCCTATGTTTTTAAAAAGTACATAGACCTGTTTATTTCTACAATTGTTTACATCAGTTTACAGCTTGAACATTTAGCTATTTTTCGACATAATCACCATTTCCGTCAATGCAATTTTGTAGACGCTGTGGCAGTTTTTGTATGCCCATGTCATAGCAGCTCGCCGCCATGCTGTTCAGAAAGTTATGAACCTCTTCTTTCACCTCGTCGTCGGAGCTGAATCGCTTTCCGGCCAAATGTTCTTTTAACCTAGGGAACAGGTGATAGTCACTGGGCGCCCAGTCAGAACTATAGGGTGGGTGATTATGTTCCACTGAAACTGTTGCAGGAGAGCAACGGTTTGCCGAGCAATGTGTGGGCGAGCGTTTTCATGGAGAATGTGTACGCCCTTGCTCAACATTCCTCTTCTCCTGTTCTGAATTCACCGTTTGAGCTTTTTTTAGAGTCTCACAGTACCTGTCAGCGTTAATTGTGGTCCCTGCGACATTGTAGACAGCGCCTCCCTCCCCCCCCCCCCTCTCTCACTCTCTCCCATCCAACGGCTACGCCAAAGCATAAACGCCCCTTAACAGCAAGTGGAGATGCTCAATCATCGATGCTCTTTGCCGATGTGCTTCATTCGTCATTTCTGCACATACCAACACAAAGCGAGCACAGTGCGAGTTTGCTACGTTAAAACTACCTAAAATACGTTTTCTTTTCGACGAGTATTTCCCGTCAGCTTAAGAGGGTAACAGTGAAACAAGTTATTCCGGAGAACAGAACGATACACTTCACGACGACCTGATTACCAGGACCGATATTCTACTAGTGTTTTGGAGACACGCATATTATTTTCGCCGTGCTGTGCGAAACCAACGCATAGGACTAGAGGTCAACTTTTATAATGACCCACGGAACTCTTAACGGCACTGCTGTAAGTGCCAGTCATTTCGCAGAAGAAAATGATCATTCACACGAGGCACATGTCTACAAATTGCTTGTACGATGGTCAGGTGCTCCCTTCGCCATCAGTATTTATCGATCTGCTTCTATAAAAGTTTATCTATAAATGAAAATACTGAATATTCTGTTTTTCAAAAACTTCCTCCTCGTCTAATGTGTGCTTTAGATATCTTATTCACCTCCTGAGCAAAAACTAATTGTGGATTGGCGCTCTGTTGATTGGGCTTGTGTTGAGCGTGTGAACAGTGTCGTGAAACGAAACTTTAAACGTAGTGAAAAACTGAATTTGAAATAATGAAAACAAATCTACCTAAATGCCAAAGTAATTTCTCAGTGAAAAGAATTTAACTGAAACTCAATACCGAAGTACATTATGCAATTTGCGTGATTAGAAGTGTAATGTCTGACGCGAAATTTTCACAAAAATAAAATACTGTTCTACTCAGAACTGTTTTAGATTACGTACTGTTCACTGTAAATTAGTCTGCTTGCTTAGCACAACGGCCGGCTGCGGTGGCCCAGCAGTTCTAGGCGCTTCAGTCCGGAACCGCACGACTGCTACGGTCGCAGGTTGGAATCCTGCCTCGGGCATGGATGTGTGTGATGTTCTTAGGTTAGTTAGGTTTAAGTAGTTCTACGGTCTAGGGGACTGATGACCCCAGATGTTAAGTCCCATAGTACTCAGAGACATTTGAACCATTTGAGCTTAGCACAACATCTGATAATTCTGAGTACTGGCTGTTTCCCCATAAGAATGCAAAGTGACATCTGCCCTGAGACAAAAAAAGCTTACCTCACGCTCAGCATGTTGTTTTGCGCCTGGTGTACTGACACTCTCGGAAGTAAATAGAGATCAGCAGATGCAGCAGCTAAAGAAAAAATAAACTACTCACTATATAATTTGTTTTTGCTTGTCGGAAACAATCCGTGGCTTCATGTGGCGTAAGGTGCAACGCGCACATGAAAAAATAATCAAAAATTTACTAAGAATGATGAAGGATGGTTTTACTTTAAAGAAAGCCGTTCTCGAAAAATTAAGGTTTGATTATTGCCAAAAAAAGACTGTACGACATAAGATGATCCTAACAAAAATTACAGACATTCCAACCAACTGCGTTATTTGTGACATAATGGAAAGAAAGAAATCTAGTTACCTTAAAATTCCCCTAAAAAATCTTCTGTACCAATAAAAACTAAGATATGTTTACAAACAAGTTTTCATCTCCGTAACATAGTATATGTGATAGTTTCTCTCAGATTAACAAGTATCAAATCTGCTCCAAAAACTCAACTACTAGCTACTACGCCTCAAATAAGAATGCCCCGGCGCTATAAAACTGACAGGCTAGCAAACGAGCGACACATGAACAGAGTTAAGAATCTTGTTCACTACTCGTGCGGCGCGCACATTCATCTTTATCGCAGTGCAGTAAAACGCAATTATTCACAACAGCATAAAATATATGAAAACCTTACATGTTCTTTATTGAACATGCGTGGGACTGACTGCCTCTATCACAGTGCTAATATCCAGGATTTACAAGAACAGAACAATTTACCTCGGAAGAAGTTACAACGGCTCTATGACATTCTTCCCAACCGAATCAGAGCATGCACCCAGTATCGATGGAAGACAGCATCTAACATTTGCTAAGTTTCAGATAGTCGAAGAACAATGTCAGGGTAGGTTGCGTTATGTTTCTATGTCACCGAAATTTGTACCAGTCACGGTTCCTGGCGTGGCGGTTCCTGAGTGACAGTTTTAATATCATTACGCAGAGTCTACGTGAGCTGAAGTCGGCCTTTGTTAAGGCCTATGACTGAGCGCCCACGTGCGCCGCCGCCACGACCGCAATGTTCGTATTTTGGTTCCACCCGCATGAAGGCGATACGGGGTCAACCCGCTTCCCTCGATGGCAGCGCCACAGGCGGACGAGTGTTGCCGCCAGCGCCGCCTCCCGCTATTGGGCATCAGTCATGCGAGGTGAAGGTTCCGCTCACAGACTTTGACAGTTACCTGCCATTATAGGACGAACACTGAATGTGACAGGATTCGACCTGGACTCGTCTGCTTCAGCTAATGTTCTCTCGTGCTTGTGTACAGCCCACGTAGAATGCCATGGTCGGTAGATGCGCAGATGTCATGGGACGCGTGGAGAGAGCGATAGTGGTGGGGTCTACAGACAGGCGTTGTAAGAGAAATGCCGAGCGCTGGAGGGGAAGTCTACACTCATATTTTCTGTAAATATTAGGTGGGAGCTCTCTAGCCCCACACATGCATAGTCACCATTCAAGAAGATCTGCTGTCACCTCTGGTTTTGTTAGTATGCAAAGGGAATTACGCCGAGAACGAAACAATTAATTTTCGCCTGGCTTGTTAACCATTGGTAACTTTCAGAGAAACGCCATGAATGGCGAATTTTGAGTAAAACCTAGAGATTCCCTTGTTAAAATTTGCTTCCTTTGCCAAAACACAGCGGAGTTTACAGTCCACCTCACTAACATGTTGTGTGAACACTATTGTAAGAGAATTCTGAAACAGTAGTTTATTAAGTGAGGAACTGAGGAAAATTAAGGTTAGTAGCTTATGAAAAAGCACATCCTTGGTACAAAAAAATGTGTAACGTCTTCACTTATAATGTTCCAAAACTCTTCGCATGTCTCGTTTCACCAACACTTGATGGCCCTTAAAAATTACATTCTTCATCGAGAAAATCTATAGTTAGTGGAATAACGCTGTAGATAATTAAGTTTTGCATAATAACTGTATGGAAAAATACTCTCCTCTTTGTGCGCTATCATTTGCCAAAATCTCTTTTCCTTATGTGAAACCGTTTCTGAAATATGGAGAATGTTGCGGATATTTCACTTTGACTTTAACGCTGGTGCAACACAATCGCAAATGAGTGTGCTACATCAGGTCAATCTTCTTGAGGCTGGTCACCTCTACCAAAGCCTAAAGAAAAACTCAATATCTTGGCTAACTTTCATATGCAACAACATATTATGTAAAGTGCACCAAACGTAAAATCATAGCGACCTCTACTTTTCGTTCCAAACTTCTCCAAATTTCGTGCATTGTCTTACTTCCACGTAAATATCACAATAACTATAACTATTAACAAAATGATGAGCACATCATCATGAACCTGACATATGAAGCTATATGTACAGCAAAAATGAAATT
Organism: Schistocerca nitens; assembly: GCF_023898315.1. Lineage (NCBI taxonomy): Eukaryota > Metazoa > Arthropoda > Insecta > Orthoptera > Acrididae > Schistocerca > Schistocerca nitens. Next base: position 654,899,279 of record NC_064619.1, read on the forward strand.
TAGTTTTTGTAAAATTGTTTGATAAAGACATCATGGCGTGCTCCTCGATTCTGTCGCCTAGCGATTGGACGAAAGCTGATCACTGCACATTGGTCACTGTATCCTGTGTGGACTAATTCCGGTGCTTGGCTCACTGCCGTTGTATACAGGGTGAATCACCTAAAACTTGCATCACAAGTATTGTGGAAATGGAAAGTGATATTTCGACCATCATCAGTTACTTTGCTCCCGAAATAGCAAAACTCGTTTACTACTTTAAGTGTCTCATTTCGTAATCTAATTCCCTCAGCATCACCTGGCTTAATTCGATTACATTCCATTATCTTCGTTTTGCTTTTGTTGATGTTCATCTTATATCCTCCTATCAAGACACTGTCCATCCCGTTCAATTGCTCGTCCAAGTCCTTTGCTGTCTCTGACAGAATTACAATGTCATCGGCGAACCTCAAAGTTTTTATTTCTTCTCCATGGATTTTAATACCTACTCCGAATTCTTATTTTGTTTCCTTTACTGCTTGCTCAGTGCACAATGGACTCCCAATTGCATCCCCAAGACTCAGGACTGACGCTCCAAATTGTGTACAGAGAGAAAAGTTGCGCGGGCTGGGTGCGTCATGCTTAGGCCGTCCATCAGTACGAGGTGTGGCTAGAAAAAAACCGGACTAGTACTGGTGAAACAATAAAACGAATGCAATAAGGCTGAAAGTCGCGTGGCCTGTCACGTGACTCTCGCTCCGCCTACTGCTCGAGTTTCATCTGCCTCCTGCACTCAGTCTGCCCGTGGCGTCTGTTTTAAGTAGTTGACGTTTTGTCTGTGCGTCGGAAAATGTTGAGTGTACAGAAAGAACAGCGTGTTAACATCAAATTTTGTTTCAAACTAGGAAAATCTGCAAGTGAAACGTTTGTAATGTTACAACAAGTGTACGGCGATGATTGTTTATCGCGAACACAAGTGTTTGAGTGGTTTAAACGATTTAAAGATGGCCGCGAAGACACCAGTGATGACACTCGCACTGGCAGACCATTGTCAGCAAAAACTGATGCAAACATTGAAAAAATCGGTAAACTTGTTCGACACTTTCCTTGTCAACTCCTGTTAACTCAGACACTGCTCTGATTGTTAAACGGCAATCTTGTCGAACAAGTTTACCGATTTTTTCAATGTTTGCATCAGTTTTTGCTGACAATGGTCTGCCAGTGCGAGTGTCATCACTGGTGTCTTCGTGGCCATCTTTAAATCGTTTAAACCACTCAAACACTTGTGTTCGCGATAAACAATCATCGCCGTACACTTGTTGTAACATTACAAACGTTTCACTTGCAGATTTTCCTAGTTTGAAACAAAATTTGATGTTAACACGCTGTTCTTTCTGTACACTTAACATTTTCCGACGCACAGACAAAAAGTCAACTATTTAAAACAGACGCCACGGGCAGACTGAGTGCAGGAGGCAGATGAAACTCGAGCAGTAGGCGGAGCGAGAGTCACGTGACAGGCCACGCGACTTTCAGCCTTATTGCATTCGTTTTATTGTTTCACCAGTACTAGTCCGGTTTTTTTCTAGCCACACCTCGTATAGACCACGTAGTAACGGAGGAATATTTTCTCTAACTATAATAATAGAAGGCTTTCTTGTCAATCTCCGATCGGTTGCGAAATGGAAACCACCCTGAAAATAAAAAAAAAGTCTTATTTTCAACTTTTACCTACACGTTACAGCTTCTTATCTATACTGTCGCCGCTCTGACTTAAGATATTTGTCGTAGCGTGATTCCATCTTTGCAATACCTTCGCCGTAGAAGGCAGCCGTCTGAGATTTGCGCCAAATACCTAAATTGGTCTTCAGCTCGTTGCCTGTGCAAAAAACGCTATCCTCACAGCCAGCAGTTCATGTGAGCCAATAAATGAAAATCAGACTGAGACTAGTACGTTTTGTATGGTGGGTGATACAAAAAATCTCATCGAAAATGTTGCAGGAGCACCTTCGTCGCACCTGTAGTTTGGACCCGATAATAATCATGAAGAAGGAAATGCATGACAGTCATGTGGGGTGAATGAAATCAAGCGAAACCCCTCACTATTGTTCAAGGCCTCTTCACTTGTTCGCTATGCGCTCAGGATTGAAAAGTGCGAGACTGGTCAATTGATTTGGGGAAGGGGCCAAACTGCGAGGCCATCGGTCCCATCCGATTAGGGAAAGATGGGCAAGGAAGTCGGCCGTGTCCTTTAAAAGGAACCATCCCGGCAATTGTCTGAAGCGATTTAGGGGAATCACGGAAAACTTAAATCAGGATGACCAGACGTGGGTTTGAACAGTCGTCCCGAATGCCGAGTCCAGTGTGCCAACACTGCGCCAGCTCGCTCGGTAAAAATGAGAGGTGACGTGGTAGAAGAGCATACTAGAGGAACTGCGCAGTACATCGGTGCAAACCTTCGCCGGATTTTCACCGTGGTTTTAATTCCTCGACCAATCGATACTAATAATCGGGATCTGCGTATTACGTAATAAAACCAGGTTACGGGAATCTGGGGATGCCGTATTTCAGCAGGGTTATACCTGGCCAAGTTGGCAAGGAATGGGCAAGCTTCTTCGAAGAAAGTCGGCACTGCTGCTTCCCCGGTCTTCACGTTTGCCTGACATGTAGCCCACCGCAACTCTTGCTCCAAGTCCATGCAATTCCTCTCTTCTGCTGTCATTGCTACCATTGTCGGTAGTCAACTTTCACAGCTGTAGGTTGTAGTGAAAGGAATCATTATTACGTCTATTTTCCAATAATAACGCTTAACTCCTACCGATTGTAAGTTCTCCCTTTTTAAATTTACATGAATAACTGTTTATTTAGCTGTTCGGCGATCGGAATTTTAAGGGACACGACATATACAAGATCACGTGCGACTCTGAAACAAGCCGCCTACCTATTGCTCTTGACGCCCCTCTGATTAACTGCCATCGACTTGCACATAAGGATCTATTGTAAAAACGAATAAGATGTAAACGAACTAAGTTTATTGTTTCCCAGCAGCAGTTAATGTTGGTAACTATGCCCTTCACACTTGTCGTCGTATCTTACGCCTGGTTTGATGCAGCTCTCCACGCTGCAAGCCTCTACATCCCCGAGTAGCTACTGCAAACGCACATCCATTTGAACCTGCTTACTGAACATGTCTAAATTATTCAGCCGACTTACAAAAAATTGAAAATGTGAATTATTGCCTATCTTCTCCAGATCATTTAAAAATCAATGGAATGCAGTCCATCAACACTCAGTGTTGCCAAGTACACCAAAGCTATTCGTTGCCCTGGTGAAGCTGATAACCTACAGTTCCGTATAAAATTAAAATTAGGCTACATAAATATCGGATGAGGTTTGGAAAAGGAAGCAAAATCTTTCATGCACTACTAGGGTAATTCGTACTGGAACTCTCATTTCTGATCAGTCGAACCTGAAGGAGATCCTTCCGTTAGATGCGCAAGTTTTCCTCGTCCTGGCGGAAACTACCTTGGTGCCGTGATCACGACTCGCAAAGCAGCACTGTGGCCTCTGAAACGTAATCATTTATAGTACTGTTTATCTGTGTAATTAAAGCATCAAGCTATGCACTAAAACTGATTTTTTGTCTGGCAAAAATGTTTGAGTAGGTTTTGATCTTTACTGTATTGGGACAAAAGCTCATGAGCGCGCCGCACGGGCAGTGGATAACATCCTTGGCTCCATATTTACTGTAATCTGTGGTGCCCTCGCTCGCCTGTCAGTTGAGACCGGCAGGGCATTCTTATTACAGGCATAGCAGAGAGCAGTTGAGTGTAAGAGGAGGAGATCTTATTTTTTGATCTGCGAGAAATTGCCTGGAATACTTTACTATGGAGACGAAAAGTTGTTTATAAAAATGTCTTCCTGACTGTACAGGTGGAAAAGGATTTTGGAGGACTACTTCAACGTAACCAACGCATGCGCAAGAATGGAATGTTTGTCAAAACTATTAATCGAAGGAAATATCTCTGTCTCTCAGATAACTAACAACATTCATGATACGTGTTAATTTGATCTCTCTATTTTCATTGTCACACAAATAATGAAGCTGGTTTAAATGTCTTTAATTTTTGTAATGAGTGAATTTCGTAACTGTTAGAGTTTCTTACATTGCGCAGACTGTTTTGACAATATAGTTCGATTTTTCAAGAACGCTTTTCTTTAAAGCAATAGCCTCTTCTATAACTCTTAGTATAAAGTTTCAAATATTTTCTCGTGTGTGCATTGCACCTTATCACACACACACACACACACACACACACACACACACACACACACACACACACACACACACACGTAGATAATTTCTGACGTGGAAAGAAGTGTTTAGTAGTGAGTAGATTATTTTTCTTTAGCAGTTGCATTTTCTGATTTCAACTTCCTTTCGAGAACGTCAGTACACCAGGCACAAAACAGAGGTAAGTTATTTTTCTTCCAGAGCAGATCTCACTTCGCATCCTTGTGAATAAAGAGTACATAGTCAGAATTTTCATGTCTTGTCCTAAGCAAGCAGATCAATTTACAATGAACAGTGAAGGTAATCTTACATAGCTATTGTCTTCCGAGCTGAGCAGTATTTTATTCTGTGGGTATTTCAAGTCGGACATTACACTTCATGTCACACAAATTTCATAACATACTTCATTATCCAGCTTCATTTACATAGTTTTCACAGAGTACAGTTTATTTTGGGATTTAATTAGATTCATTTTCATTATTACACATTCAGTATGTCACTAACAAGGGGAGGCGAAAACACTGGGATCACTGATTTACATCAAACTTTGTACGCCTTTATAGACCATTAAAACAGCAATGTGCAAGTAGTAAGGCGCAATGCTTTGGCAATTGCAAGAAAATCGCTAGAGAAGTAGGTACCGCCGGTAAGTAATCGTCGTGATCAAGTTGTTAGCATTCGCGCGTTGTGAAAGGGTGGTAGACAGAGCGAGTCCGGCTAACCCATTTTTTAATCTATATTATTTTCGTCTCCCCCCCCCCCCCCCAATGAACCATGGACCTTGCCTTTGGTAGGGTGGTTTGCGTGCCTCAACGATACAGATAGCCGTAACATCGGTGCAACCACAACGGAGGGTTATCTGTTGAGAGGCCAGACAAACGTGTGGTTCCTGAAGAGGGGCAGCAGCCTTTCAGTAGTTGCAGGGGCAGCTGTCTGGATGATTGACTGATCTGGCCTTGTAACACTAACAAAAACGGCCTTGCTGTGCTGGTACTGCGAACGGCTGAAAGCAAGGTGAAACTACAGCCGTAATTTTTCCCGAGGGCATGAAGCTTTACTGTATGGTTAAATGATGATGGCGTCATCTTGGGTAACATATTCCGGAGGTAAAATAGTCCCCCATTCCGATATCCGGGCGGGGACTACTCAGGAGGACGTTGTTATCAGGAGAAAGAAAACTGGCATTCTACGGATCGGATCGTGGAATGTCAGATCCCTTAACCGGGCAGGCAGGTTAGAAAATTTAAAAAGGTAAATGGATAGGTTAAAGTTAGATATACTAGGAATTAGTGAAGTTCGGTGGCAGGAGGAACAAGACTTCGGGTCAGGTGAACAGCGTTATAAACACAAAATCAAATAGGGGTAATGCAGGAGTAGGTTTAATAATGATAGGAAAATAGGAATGCGGGTAAGCTACTAAAAACAGCATAGTGAACGTATTATTGTGGCCAAGATAGACACGAAGCCCACGCCTAATCCAGTAGCACAAGTTTATATGCCAACTAGCTCTGCAAATGACGAAGAAATTGATGAAATGTATTATGAGATAAAAGAAATTATTCAGATAGTGAAGGGAGGTGAAAATTTAATAGTCACGGGTAACTGGAATTCGGTAGTAGGAAAAGGAAGAGAAGAAAAAGTGGTAGGTGAATATGCACTGGGAGTCAGGGATGAAGCAGGAAGCCGCTTGGTAGAATTTTGCACAGAGCATAACTTAATCATAGCTAACACTTGGTTCAAAAATAATGTAAGAAGGTTGTGTACATGGAAGAAGCCTGCAGATACTAGAAGGTATCAGATTTATATAATAGTAAAACATAGATTTAGGAACCAGGTATTAAATTGTAAGACATTTACAGGGGCAGATGTGGACTCTGACCACTATCTATTGGTTATGAACTGTAGATTAAAACTGAAGAAACCGCAAAAAAATGGGAATTTAAGGAGATGGGACCTGGATAAACTGACTAAACCAGAGGTTGTACAGTGTTTCAGGGAGAGCATAAGGGAACAATTGATAGGAATGGGGGAAAGAAATACAGTAGAAGAAGAATGGGTATCTCTGAGGGATGAAGTAGTGAAGGCAGCAGAAGATCAAGTAGGTAAAGAGACGAGGGCTAGTAGAAATCCTCGGATAACAGAAGAAACATTGAATTTAATTGATCAAGGGAGAAAATATAAAAATGCAGTAAATGAAGCAGGCAAAAAATCGACAGGAAGTGCAAAATGGCTAAGCATGGATGGCTAGAGGACAAATTTAAGGATGCAGAGGCGTATCTCACTAGGGGTAAGATAGATACTGCCTAAAGAAAAATTAAAGAGACCGTTGGAGTAAAGAGAACCACTTGTATGAATATCAAGAGCTCAGATGGAAACCCAGTTATAAGCAAAGAAGGGAAAGCAGAAAGGTGGAAGGAGTATATAGAGGGTCTATACAAGGGCGATGTTCTTGAGGACAATATTATGGAAATGGCAGAGGATGTAGATGAAGATGAAATGGAAGATACGATACTGCGTGAAGAGTTTGATAGAGCACTGAAAGTCCTGCGTCGAAACAAGGCCCCGGGAGTAAACATTCCATTAGAACTACTGACGGCCTTGGGAGAGCCAGTCATGACAAAACTCTACCATCTGGTGAGCAAGATGTATGAGACAGGCGAAATACCCTCAGACTTCAAGAAGAATATAATAATTCAAATCCCAGGGAAAGCAGGTGTTGACAGACTTGAAAATTACCGAAGTATCAGTTTAATAAGTCACAGCTGCAAAATACTAACACGAATTTTTTACAAACGAACGGAAAAACTGGTAGAAGCCGACCTCGGGGAAGATCAATTTGGATTCCGTAGAAATATTGGAACACTTGAGGCAATACTGACCCTACGACTTATTTTAGAAGATATGTTAAGAAAAGGCAAACCTACATTTCTATAATTTGTAGACTCAGAGAAAGCTTTATACAACCTTGACTGGAATACTCTCTCTCAAATTCTGAAAGTGGCTGGGGTAAAATACAGGGAGCGAAAGGCTATTTACAATTTGTACAGAAACCAGATGGCAGTTATAAAGAGTCCAGGGACATGAAAGGGAAGCAGTGGTTGGGAAGGGAGTGAGACAGGGTTGTAGCCTCTCCCCGATGTTATTCAATCTGTATATTGAGCCAGCAGTAAAGGTAACAGAAGAAAAATTGGGAGTAGGTATTAAAATCCATGGATAAGAAATAAAAACTTCGGGGTTCACCGATGACATTGTAATTTTGTCAGAGACAGCAAAGCATTTGGAAGAACAGCTGAACGGAATGGATAGTGTCCTGAAAGGAGGATGTAAGAGGAACATCAACAAGAGCGAAACGAGGATAATGGAATGTAGTCGAGTTAACTCGAGTGATGCTCAGGGAATTGTATTAGGAAATGAGACAAAGTAGTAAAGGAGTTTTGCTATTTGGGGAGCAAAATAACTAATGATGGTCGAAGTAGAGAGGATATAAAATGTAGACTGGCAATGGCAAGGAAAGCGTTTCTGAAGAAGAGAAACTTGTTAACATCGAGTATAGATTTAAGTGTCAGGAAGTCGTTTCTGAAAGTATTTGTATGGAGTGTAGCATTGTATAAAAGTGAAACGTAAGCTTTCGAAATGTGGTGCTACAGAAGAATGCTGAAGATTAGATGGGTAGATCACATAGCTAATGAGGAGGTATTGAATAGAATTGGGGAGAAGATAATTTTGTGGCACAACTTGACCAGAAGAAGGGATCAGTTGGTAGGACATGTTCTGAGGCATCAAGGGATCACCAATTTAGTATTGGAGGGCAGCGTGGAGGGTAAAAATCGTAGAGGGAGACCAAGAGATGAATACATCAAGCAGATTCAGAAGGATGTAGGATGCAGTAGGTACTAGGAGATGAAGAAGCTTGCACAGGATAGAGTAGCATGGAGAGCTGCATCAAACCAGTCTCAGGACCGAAGACCACAACAACATTATTTTCGTCACTGGTCACATCATTTAATTTATATGACATTTGAGAGATAATATAGTGGATAAAAGCCACGTGCATTTTCGTGACGCTGTAGTGAATTTCGTATGTTATTTGACTAGTTACTGTTTGTAATCAAACTTTCCAGGGCGAAGGACAGGCTTGGAAAGCCCAAGTCAAACCTCGGTAAATAAAGATGCGAATGGCGTTATTCACAATCAGTAATATAATAAGTCACAATGTGCCAGCAACAAGAGTAATGTACAATTACTCGTCGGATGTGCTCGCGACAGTACACGTTGCAGGATGGTTTTTCTGATGCGGACATGGAAAATGTAAATTGAAGCTTCATGCAAATACACGTGGTTTTTCCGTTATATTACCTCTCAAATGTCACATGAACTAAATAATATAACCACCGATGAAAAGAAAAGATCAGTAATTAAGTCTGAGCGGGAGGCGAGCCCTTTGCCTCACACACGTTCGTCTTACAAAGCTCGAACGCTAATCACTTGACCACCATGAACTCTAATAATGTTCGGCACCTACGCACAGATAAGCAACACAGCAGACGCCTACAATTTCTCTCGCCATTTCCTCGGATATTGTCATATGGCTCTGAGCACTATGGGACTTAACTTCTGAGGTCATCAGTCCCCTAGAACTTAGGACTACGTAAACCTACCTAACCTAAGGACATCAGACACATCCACACCCGAGGCAGGATTCGAACCTGCGATCTCAGCAGTCGCGCGCTTCCGGACTGAAGCGCCTAGAACCGCTCGGCCACCGCGGCCGGCATCGGAATTGTCAATAGTGCACCATAGTACTCGCACGTTATGTTGTTTTAATACCTGCTAAAGCTGTAGGAAGTATAAAGTAAATCTGTGTTCCCAAAGTCACACCCCCCCCCACCACCCGTAAGATTAAAGTTTTGTTTCGCGATACCGTTTACACGCCCAAGCCCAGTATAGGGCGAGGCAACAGCCAGTACTGCTCAGCAGTTGAATACAATGTCTTAAGGACACGTTAGACGAGGAGAATGTTTTCAAAAAGAAATTCAGTATTTCATGTAGAGATAAATTACATAGAATTCTTACAGTATAAAGATTTAAAATGCTGTCATAATCTACCAATTAAGAGATATGATCTCACATTAAATATTTAACACTAGAAGTCAAGTATTAAAAGTTCGTAACTCTGGGAGTGAGCGCAGAGTCACGACCCGTGACGTTTGCGAAAAACTCCGGGTGTCAGCCTAACCGTCGAGCTGAGTCCAAAGGCACGGTCAGGAACATACAAGGAAACTGGGAGCGCGACGGCGCAACGACTGTAACACTTATGCAATGCGAGCAGAGGCCGAGTAAACAAGATCCGACCTCGTGCTAGCATGCGAACAGACTTCGGGGTCCGCTTGGCTGAAACAGGAAAATCGTTACGACTCCGGAGGCATTGCCCAATATACCGGGTGATCAAAAAATCAGTATAAATTTGAAAACTTAATAAACCACGGAATAATGTAGATAGAGGGGTAAAAATTGACACATGCTTGGAATGACATGGGGTTTTATTAGAACAAAAAAAAAAAAAAACAAAGTTCACAAAATGTCTGACAGATGGCGCTGGACAGCAATAGGTCAGTAACTGCTACCGTGACGGGTGAGAGGTACGCCGATATGTTACAGAATTGCATCATCCCCAGCCTGACAAACACCTGATCGAATGTACGATGTCTATGCAGGATGGCGCTCCACCCCCTATTGCTAGACGCGTGAATGATCACTTGCGCGCCTCGTTTGGTGATGATCGTGTGCTTAGCCGCCACATTCGTCATGCTTGGCCTCCCAGGTCTCCAGACCTCAGTCCGTGCGATTATTGGCTTTGGGGTTACCTGAAGTCGCAAGTGTATCGTGATCGACCGACATCCGACGCCAATACCTCACCATAACTCCGGACATGCTTTACAGTGCTGTTCACAACAGTATTCCTCGACTACAGCTATTGTTGAGGAATGATGGTGGACATATTGAGCATTTCCTGTAAAGAACATCCTCTTTGCATTGTCTTACTTTGTTATGCTAATTATTGCTATTCTGATCGGATGAAGCGCCATCTGTCTGACATTTTTGAACTTTTGTATTTTTTTGGTTCTAATAAAACCCCATGTCATTGCAAGCATGTGTGTCAATTTGTACCTCTCTATCTACATTATTCCGTAATTTATTCAGTTCTAAAATTTATACTAACTTTTTGATCACCTGGTATGTCACTCAACCCACTTACGGTGGAGTCGCTAATCACTACGGCTGTCCACCGCGAACAACAGGAGTCTGGCGGGGATACCAAACTATTTTTATGCTGAGGCAGTGAATCTCACGGTGCGCGGTTTGCTCAGACTATATTCATCCGGTATTTGATATGAGAGCACTTAGTGACTTCTAACAAACTTTCATAATATCAAACCTTTTCCGAACTCTTTCAGTTGTTTCATACATGGGAGATTCTTTAAATAGAGGTGGGGGTGGTAACTGGTACTTATCCTACATGCGTAGTGAGTGAGCAGTAAAAGTGCCTCATTATAGTTATTTGTGTACTTCAGTCGATATTCGGAGCAGTCATGCTTAAGACAAACACGATTTAAAAATAGCCTCGACTGCTTGACGTACCTCAGCTTCAATCATCTCAATGTCTTCATTCTGAACAACAATGCATGCAGCCTAAACATTTAATGTGGACCCTAGCTGCCCTTTCGTATCATCATTCGGCATCCTAGAAGACTAACTTACTGAAAAAATGACTATGTATTAAGCTGATATCACTGGCGTACAACAACTGAAAAACTGAACATTAAGTAAGCATATAATCTATCTCTGCTGGAATTACCGGACACATCTTGGTGGACTATTCTAAGCACACTGTTCAAAGGGCAAATTCACCTAAAAAAGTGCTTTTGTTGCAAAGGTGTTACATCACTGGGCTTTTTATCTAACGCGCTTTCAAATACTAAAGAGCGGACAGGAGTGTGGATTCAGCTTAGTGTCTATCCAGCCAGAACGGAGGTCAAAAGAATTATGTACAAGTTTGGAAAATTTCTATCATTGTCAGATGAGTAGATCTGGGCTTATGCCGTGCACAGTGGAATCCAACAGCTCAAAACTATCGAAAGAAATCAAATATAGCTTGCATATTGCCTTCAGAAGATGTGTGGAAGACGTAAAGGCACTGGACCGATACTTGGGGTACTCACCGGATACATACTGTTTAAAAAATTGTGCAGGTAATGTCATCAGGAATCCCAAGAAACCTTTTCAACCCTATTTAGGACGGAACATAAATATGTTTACCTTTCCGTGTGACAGTTCGCTCTTACGCAGCAGCTTTCAATATTTACGATCAATAATTTCGTGCACTACTCACCACCGGCTAACTGCAAAGACACAGTTCTCGCCTGGTATCGATTTAGGACTACTTGCTTGTCTTTATCTCAGTCTGTGAGGTATTCAGGAAGTATTCCTGACTTACAGCTGGGCCGCCAGTCAGCTCGCATCCTGGAACGCTGATATTTCTGAGACTTGAATATGAAGAAGGCACCCTTTTGTTCTGCCGTCCTGAAGGTAGGTCGTGATCTGGAGCCTGATGCCGATGGTTGCTGTTTCGCTCAGCGGTGAGGTGGTGGTATGTAGTGTGGCTGTGTGGAAGCAGAACACGCTCGCAACCAATTTTGCTAATCATTCGTAGCGAACGCGTGGTTCACGTGTAAGTGCTTTCTTGATTCGCATCGCGAAGTTGCTGTAACTCTTAAGTCTTGGGGATGCGTCTCTCATGTATAAGAACAATGTGTTTCGAGACACGGTACCAAATCTGATGGTTATTAATTCATCCGAATGGTAGTAAAGTTTTGTCACACTCCCTCTGGATAAGCCTTTGCCAATGGTTTGCGATTTCGAAGACTTCGTCTGACTTTAGTGGAACTCCGTGTGCCACGTCGTTCCTAAACAGTTGTATTACACGCACTAATGTGAATTTCTTTCTGGGAATCCGTTATATGGATTTACATTCAAATATCTTTTCAAATCAATTTTCCTCGCCACTCGCTTCAATATTTAGACGAATTATGCTAACTTGCATTCAGCAGTTGGAATACGATAACTTGACACGAAACATACTATTTGCCTTGTGCAATTGTATGAATCTTTATGGGTTACTTACTGCAATTAATATGAACAAAAGCAGTATGGCTATGTACGAGGGCAGTTCAATAAGTAATGCAACACATTTTTTTTCTGAAACAGGGGTTGTTTTATTCAGCATTGAAATACACCAGGTTATTCCCCAATCTTTTAGCTACACAACACTATTTTTCAACGTAATCTCCATTCAATGCTACGGCCTTACGCCACCTTGAAATGAGGGCCTGTATGCCTGCACGGTACCATTCCACTGGTCGATAACGGAACCAACGTCGTACTGCATCAATAACTTCCTCATCATCCGCGTAGTGCGTCCCACGGATTGCGTCCTTCATTGGGCCAAACATATGGAAATCCGACGGTGCGAGATCGGGGCTGTAGGGTGCATGAGGAAGAACAGTCCACTGAAGTTTTGTGAGCTCCTCTCGGGTGCGAAGACTTGTGTGAGGTCTTGCGTTGTCATGAAGAAGGAGAAGTTCGTTCTGATTTTTGTGCCTACGAACACGCTGAAGTCGTTTCTTCAATTTCTGAAGAGTAGCACAATACACTTCAGAGTTGATCGTTTGACCATGGGGAAGGACATCGAACAGAATAACCCCTTCAGCGTCCGAGAAGACTGTAACCATGACTTTACCGGCTGAGGGTATGGCTTTAAACTTTTTCTTGGTAGGGGAATGGGTGTGGCGCCACTCCATTGATTGCCGTTTTGTTTCAGGTTCGAAGTGATGAACCCATGTTTCATCGCCTGTAACAATCTTTGACAAGAAATTGTCACCCTCAGCCACATGACGAGCAAGCAATTCCGCACAGATGGTTCTCCTTTGCTCTTTATGGTGTTCGGTTAGACAACGAGGGACCCAGCGGGAACAAACCTTTGAATATCCCAACTGGTGAACAATTGTGACAGCACTACCAACAGAGGTGTCAAGTTGAGCACTGAGTTGTTTGATGGTGATCCGTCGATCATCTCGAACGAGTGTGTTCGCACGCTCCGCCATTGCAGGAGTCACAGCTGTGCACGGCCGGCCCGCACGCGGGAGATCAGACAGTCTTGCTTGACCTTGCGGCTATGACGACACACGCTTTGCCCAACGACTCACCGTGCTTTTGTCCACTGCCAGATCACCGTAGACATTCTGCAAGCGCCTATGAATATCTGAGATGCCCTGGTTTTCCGCCAAAAGAAACTCGATCACTGCCCGTTGTTTGCAAACGCACATCCGTTACAGACGCCACTTTAACAGCTCCGTACAGGGCTGCCACCTGTCGGAAGTCAATGAAACTATACGAGACGAAGCGGGAATGTTTGAAAATATTCCACAAGAAATTTCCGGTTTTTTCAACCAAAATTGGCTGAGAAAAAAAATGTGTTGCATTACTTATTGAAATGTCCTCGTATGTTATATTTCGCATTTCTTTCAACGCTTTTCAGCAGAAAAAGTAGGAGTTTTGTGTTGATGCATGTGGCAGACACATAGTGCTCTATTCTATAGAAAATGTGCTTATTTGATGCCTTGTATATGTGACCTATTACAAAAGATTGGGTCCAATACACTGCATTCGTCTAAAGCCACTTTACTTTCCCCATCTTTACGCTTGCCGAGATATACTGAAGAGACAAAGAAACTGGTACACCTGCCTAATATCGTGTAGGGCCCTCGCGGGCACGCAGAAGTGCCGCAACACGACGTGTCATGGACTCGACTAATGTCTGAAGTAGTGCTGGAGTAAACTGACACCATTAATCCCGCAGAGCTGTCCATAAATCCGTAAGAGTACGAGAGGGTGGAGATCTCTCCTGAACAGCACGTTGCAAGGCACCCCAGATATGCTCAATAATGTTCATGTCTGGCGAGTCTGGTGGCCAGCGGAAGTGTTTAAACTCAAAAGAGTGTTCCTGGAGCAACTCTGTAGCAATTCTAGACTTGTGGGGTGTCGCACTGTCCTGCTGAAATTGTCCAAGTCACTCAGAACGCACAATGGATATGAACGTATGCAGGTGATCAGACAGGATGCTTACGTACATGTCACCTGTCAGAGTCGTATCTAGATATACCAGGGGTCCCATGTCACTCCAGCTGCATACGCCCAACACCATTACAGAGCCTCCACCAGCTTGCACAGTTCCCCAATGACATGCAGGGTGCATGGATTGATGAGGGCGTCTCCATACCCGTACACGTCAATCCGTTCGATACAATTAGAAACGAGACTTGTCGGACCAGGCAACGTGTTTCCAGTCATCAACTGTCCAATGTCGGTGTTGACGGGCACAGGCGAGGCGTAAAGCTTTGTGTCGTGCACTCATCAAGAGTACACGAGTGGGTCTTATGCTCCGAAAGCCCATATCGATGAAGTTTCGTTTGGTTCGCACGCTATTTGATGGCACAGCATTGAAATCTGCAGCGATTTGCGGAAGGGTTGCACTACTGTCACATTAAACGATTCTCTTCAGTCGTCGTCGTTCCCGTTCCTGCAGGATCTTTTTCCGGCCGTAGCGATGTCTGAGATTTGACATTTTACCGGATTCCTGATATTCACGGTACACTCGTGAAACAGTCGTTCGGGAAAATCCCTGTTTCATCGCTAGCTAGAAGATACTGTGTCGCATCGCTCATGCGCCGACTACAACACCACGTTCAAACTTACTCAAATCTTTATGACCTGCCATTGCAACCAACAGCAGTAACCGATCTAACTACTGAACCAGACAGACGTTGCCGACTGAAGCGTCGTATTACGGCTGTTTATATATATATCTATTTGAATATCATGCCTGTACTAGTTTCTTTGGCGCTTCATTGTATTTGTCGTGACTGATCATGTTCACATCAGCTTCCTACTGGTATGCACATTCTAAATCGTTGCGCAGTGAAGTAAGTGTTCATTGTCTACGTAATTCTGTACTAACCATTTGCAGTCAGATCGCGTTCCTAATGTGAGCTGTGGGTCTAAACGTTGTATTTGACAGAGCATTTTTCTTAGTTTGGGGTATGTCCGGACATGTGTTTATAGGTAAACTGTATTTGAAACCTAGCGGGACAGTTACACATTTACCAGAACACGGCAGAAAGTCTCCCGCGCAGGTGAAATACAGCAAAGGCAGCTCCTGTGGTTGGCTACCACACGGCTGGTGGCTTTGCAGTGAAGAGGATTCGGTGGCCCGAGTTTGTCCGCCTCAGTCTATGTATTGTGTGCTGAACTGCGCTGCCGGCGCGCACACACAGAGGTGAACTGTCGGCTTGCCCTTCCTGATTGACCCTTCCTCACGCGATGTGGACGGGGGTCGGGCCGAGAGCAGTCGCTGAGGGCCCGAGAGCCGAGCACGGGCGACTCTCCTACCGATGCACTGGCCTCACTCAAAAACAAGTGTTTCAAAAACCGAAGCCACTTCTCAGACACTTTTTCCGCAATACTCCTGCTACACAACTTGGAATAGAAAAGCAACTGAAATCACTCAACCGAGGAAAGTCCACTGGACCTGACGGGATACCAATTCGACTCTACACAGAGTACGCGAAAGAACTTGCCCGCCGCCCCCCCCCCCCCCTTCTAACAGCCGTGTACCGCAAGTCTCTAGAGGAACGGAGGGTTCCAAATGATTCGAAAAGAGCACAGGCAGTCCCAGTCTTCAAGAAGGGTCGTCGAACAGATGCGCAAAACTATAGACCTATATCTCTGACGTCGATCTGTTGTAGAATTTTAGAACATGTTTTTTGCTCGCGTATCATGTCATTTCTCGAAACCCAGAATCTACTCTGTAGGAATCAACATGGATTCCGGAAACAGCGATCGTGTAAGACCCAACTCGCTTTATTTATTCATGAGACCCAGAAAATATTAGATACAGGTTCCCAGGTAGATGCTATTTTCCTTGACTTCCGGAAGGCGTTCGATACAGTTCAGCACTGTCGCCTGATAAAGTAAGAGCCTACGGAATATTACACCAGCTGTGTGGCTGGATTGAAGAGTTTTTAGCAAACAGAACACAGCATGTTGTTCTCAATGCAGAGACGTCTACAGACAAAGTAACCTCTGGCGTGCCACAGGGGACTGTTATGGGACCATTGCTTTTCACAATATATATAAATGACATAGTACATAGTGTTGGAAGTTCAGTGCGGCTTTTCGCGGATGATGCTGTAGTATACAGAGAAGTTGCAGCATTAGAAAATTGCAGCGAAATGCAGGAAGATCTGCAGCGGATAGGCACTTGATGCAGGGAGTGGCAACTGACCCTTAACATAGACAAATATAATGTATTGCGAATACATAGAAAGAAGGATCCTTTATTGTTTGTAGCAGTTACTTCTGTAAAATATCTGGGAGTATGCGTGCGAAACGATTTGAAGTGGAATGATCATATAAAATTAATTGTTAGTAACGCGGGTACCAGGTTGAGATTCGTTGGGAGAGTCCTTAGAAAATGTAGTCCATCAACAATGGAGGTGGCTTACAAAACACTCGTTCGACCTATACTTGAGTATTGCTCATCAGTGTGGGATCCGTGCCAGGTCGGGTTGACGGAGGAGATAGAGAAGATCCAAAGAAGAGCGGTGCGTTTCGTCACAGGGTTATTTGGTAAGCGTGATAGCGTTACGGAGATGTTTAGCAAACTCAAGTGGCGGACTCTGCAAGAGAGGCGCTCTGCATCCCGGTGTAGCTTGCTGTCCAGGTTTCGAGAGGGTGCGTTTCTGGATGAGGTATCGAATATATTGCTTCCCCCTACTTATACCTCCCGTGGAGATCACGAATGTAAAATTAGGGAGATTCGAGCGCGCACGGAGGCTTTCCGGCAGTCGTTCTTCCCGCGAACCATACGCGACTGGAACAGGAAAAGGAGGTAATGACAGTGGCACGTAAAGTGCCCTCCGAGACACACCGTTGGGTGGCTTGCGGAGTATCAATGTAGATGTAGACTTGTAAGTTTGCCCTCGTGCAACTTACAGCTGTTGGACAAAAATATGGGAACACTGCAAGAAATGCGTGCCGGAACATAAATGCGGATGCTAGCCGAGCCTGCAGGTTGAGCTGTTCGATTTGGCCACCAACGATACCTATGCGATGTCCTCAATCGATTGCAAGTGTCATTCATGGTCATAGCAGTGTTCTTCGCGGTTGTGAGCGCATTAAAATGAGGTGACAGAAGTCATAGTTCGTTGGTTGGTTGGTTGGTTGGTTGATTTAGGAAAGGGGACCAAACAGCGAGGTCATCGCTCCAATCTGATTATGGAAGGACTGCTTATGAAGTTTGCCATGCCATTTCAAAGGAGCCATCCTAGCATTTGCCTGAAGCGATTTAGGGAAATCATGGAAAACCTAAATCATGATGGCCGGACGCGGGTTTGAACCGTCCTCCTCCGGAATGAGAACCCAGTGCTCGGTACAAAAGTTATCGGATTGTGATATGCACATATACAGATGGCGATAGAGTCGCGTGCGCAAGGTGTTAAGGGGCAGTGCACTGGTGGAGCTATCACTTAGGTGATTCACGTGAAAAGGTTTCCGACGCGATTAAGGCCGCACGACAGGAATCAATTGACTTTGAGTGCGGAATGGTATCTGGAGCTAGACGCATGGGACACTATTTCAGAAATCGTTAGGGGATTCACTATTCTGAGATCCATAGTGTCAAAAGTGTGCCGAGAATACTTACATTACGTCTCGCCACAGAGGACGTAGTGACCTACGGCCTTCACTTCACGACCGAGAGCAGCAGCGATTGCGTATAGTTGTGAGTGCTAACAGGCAAGAAACACTGCATGAAATAACTCCAGAAAGCACTGTGGGATGTACAATGAACGTATCCGTAGGGACAATGAGCCGAAATTTGGCTTTAATGGGCTACGACTAGAGAAAAATCGGCGCGAGTGCCTTTGCTAACAGCACGACATCGCCTGCAGCGCCTCTCATGGCCTCGTGACCATCTCGGATGGACCCTAGACAACTGGAAACCCGTGACCTCTTCAGATAAGTCCCGATTTCAGTTGGTAGAAGTTCATGGTAGGGTTCAAAATGGCTCTGAGCACTATGGGACTTAACATCTATGGTCATCAGTCCCCTAGAACTTAGAACTACTTAGAACTAAAACCTAACCTAAGGACATCACATACATCCATGCTCGAGGCAGGATTCGAACCTGCGACCGTAGCAGTCGCGCGGTTCCGAACTGAAGCGCCTAGAACCGCTCGGCCTCAACGGACGGCTCATGGTAGGGTTCAAGTGTACTGCAGACCCCCTGAAGCCAAGTTGCCAACAAGGCACTGTGCTAGCTGGTGGTGGCTACATACGGTGAGAGCTGTGTTTCCATGGAATGCACTGGGTCCTCTGGTCCAGTTGAACCGATCACTGACTGGGAATGGCTACGTTCGGCTACCTGGAGTCCATTTGCAGCCCATCAACGATCGAAGTTTTATGGCTGGCAATGTTCCATGTCACTGGGACGTAATTGTTGAGAAACATCCTGGATAACTCGAGCAAATGATTTGGCCACACAGATCGCCCGACATGAATCCCATAGAACACTTGTGCAACATAATCGGAAGGTCAGTTGGTGTACAAAATCCTGCACCGGCAATACTTTCGCAATTATGGACGGCTATAAGGGCAGCATGGTTCAATATTTCTGCAGGGGACTTCCAATGAATTTTTCAATGCATGCCACGTCGAGTCGCTGCACTACGACGGGCAAAATGAGGTTCGACACGGTGTTGAGAAGTATCCCTGAATTTTGTCGCTTCAGTATATGTCGGAGCCAGGTGACTTCGAACGTGCGCAAACTGTGGTCATATGGTGGGTGCTCCGGAACGAAGGTAGCTGAAGTGCTTGATGATTCAAGAGCCACCATACCGAATATTTATAACGCATACAGATAAAGTGGAAAAACGTCATCCGCTGAGACACAACGGTGGCGAAACTGTGTGTTGAATGATCGCTAGAAACGGTCATTGAAGAGAATGCGACAAGGACACAGCTGCAAAAGTCACAGCAGAACTGAATGTCGCACTCGAGAGCCCTGTCTGCAGTAAGACTAGAAAAGGAGTTCCATAAGCTGGGACAGAGTTTACGGCTGACGCACGCCGTCCCAACACTACGATGCAGTCTGCTTGCTGCCGAAAGTGAAAAATGGCGGGGGTTTCGGTTATTATCTGGACAGCCATATTGTTTTCGGCTGATAAGGTCCAACTCCCGATACCATATTTGTTCCTCAGTGGTGGTGATGTGTCCCAAGACGACACACTCCCCGTTCGCACAGTTAGAATCGTCCAGGATTGGTTTTTTGAGCACGAGGATTAACTGTATCATCTTCCCTGGCCACCACAGACACAAGATCTCCATGTTATTGAGACTTTGGGGTCTACTTTGGAGAGAAGGGTGTGTGAACGCTGTCTATCTACTTAATCGTTACCAGGACATGCCAGTATTTTGCAGAAAGAATAACGCAGTCTCCCTTGAAAACTATACAGAACCTGTATTTATTCCTCCCGAGACGACTGGGACCTGTTTTGAATGCCAACGGTTTTCCCATGCCATATTGGGCATGATGATGTGTTTTTGGCGTTTCCAAATTTTTGTCCACCCGTTTATCATCTCTGTTCAATGCTTTCAGTACTGAATATGTCTGCTCGATGATGTAACGGCACGTCGAAATGGTGAACTATAGGTGAATGGTTACCCATTTACGGGTCAATGGAAAAATTATTCTTTTTGAAACTTATCTAGAGAACGTGGTAGATTTGAGAAAACACGAAGAAACATTCATTTTTATTACTTAATTGTTATTTTCTCTAACAAGTGTGTGTGTAAGAATCACCACCATCGAACATCTCATCAAATGATATCCAAAGCAGCTCCGAGTCAAAAAATAAGAAGTAATAGAATATTGAACAATAAAACACCAAAATAAAAAATACCGATGTCATTTACAACAAATAATAACTACCTCAGTAATATAATTCGAGAAAATGGTGTTGAGAAAAAGCTAATGAAGTTACATGCAGAAGTAAGTTAACAGCGTACCATGTCCTATCACAAGAACTGCATCTCTACACTAAATTGAAACAACATGGCTCCGTCGAAAAACCAAGCCGTCTCTATGCTTCAGAAAGATTAATTTCAAATCGGAAAGCAATATCGGAAACACTCAAAAAAGCATATAGTCTTCTGTGAAATGACAAATCAATACCTGAAGCTGTCGAAAGGCGTTGATATACAGCAATGGTGACAGATGAAAATGTGTGCTCCGACCGGGACTCGAACCCGGGATCTCCTGATTACATGGCAGACGCGCTATCCATCTGAGCCACCGAGGGCACAGAGGTTAGTGCGACTGCAGGGATTTATCCCTTGCACGCGCCCGTGAGACCCACATTCCCAACGTAATGTCCACACACTACATTCGCAGTGCCCCTGCCCATTACACTCATTACTCGCGGCAGATAATCTTACCGAGTCCCGTAAGAGTTCGGGCAATGCGTGTACATCCATCTCAATGGTGAAATAGGTAGCGATTGATAAACAACATTGAATACAGTTGTGTGAAATGGACATCTTAGTAAAGGGAACAGATTGGTGATTGCTCCGTAACAAACACAGATGTCCGTAACATGTAAATTCTTCGTTTTCAAGTTTAACAATGGAAAGCTGACCAGTAGGATAAAACTGATGAAGACCAGGTGGCCAGGTCTGAATAGGAATATATTCTATTAAAGGTGTTTTTCTTCAAGACACTACCGCTTGGTTCAACTGCTCATCCAAGTCCTTCGCCTCTCCTGTCATCGCCAACCTCAACGTTTTATTTTTTCTCCCTGTACTTTAATTTCCCTTCCCAATTTTCTTGGTTTCCTTCACAGGTTCCGCAATGTACACGCTGAGTACCATCGCGGGTAGGCTACAACCCTGCCTCACTACCATTCTCAAACATGGCTTCCCTTCATGTCCTTCGTCTCATGTAACCGCAATCTCGTTTCTTTACAAATCGTTAAAAACCGTTCGCTCATACTTGCTACCGTCGAAATTTCGAAGAGTGCGTTCCAGTTAACATTGTCAGAAGCCCCCTCTAAATGTATAAATTCTATAAATGTTTTTTGGCCTTTCTTCAACCTTTCTTCTAATATACATCATAGGGTCAAGTATTGCTACGCGTCTGTTTTTCTGGATCCCAAGGCGATCTTCCTGTACGTCGACTTTTTCCAGTTTTTCCATTCATCTGTAAATAATTCATGTTAGCATTTTGCATAAACGACTTACTGTACTGATGGTTTGGTTATATTCACACTAATCAGCACCAGATTCCTTCGGAATTATTTCCTCCTCCTTGAAGTGTGAGGATATTACGCCTGTCTCACATACATTATGTATTTCAAGCCGTACCCCGGCTAGGATTGCCCCTAGTATTCAACTGCGGCGAGGAACTGTGTGTATCTGTTACCAGTGAAGTTGTGTGGATTATTTTTAATGAAGTTAGGACTACCTATATAGACTGCAATTGTTTCGTACTGAACAGCCTCACTCCACTTCCTCTGATGTTCAAAATGTTGCACCCAATGAGGAGTCTCAGCCACACAGCAATGTATATTCCGAGCATTCAGCTTTTCGCTATTTATAAAGGTTGCTTCGTCGATGCAGAGAACTCTTCAAAGGAAGAAGCTAATGCCCTGATCGCGAACTGAGCCACAGATCGCCACTTTTTTTTCCCTTCAATCCCGCTGGTTGATGTGGTGAGGAAGTGATGCGTGGTACGGGCGGAAGCTGTTGGCGCGCTGACCTATTCCAGAGGCAATCGCAAATTCTCCGGAGCTAACACTTACCTCATGAAAAAAACAATCGCTCGTCTGTTGCAGATTTTTCACTTATGATCCGCGCAGCATTCAAGTGTGCTTGCAACGACAATGTTTTGACCATTCGCTGAGTTGTCATTGTCGTTTAACACTGCCTGTAAAGAAACCTAGCCATTCTTCCTCAACTGATATTCCAGATATGTTTACCTGTAAAAATAAGAACGTTTAAAGAGGACACATCAAACGGCTCAACTGCTGATGAGGATACCACACGACAGCTTTGGACAAGTCACGTGACTGCTGGGAGTTATAGGTAAAACTAGTAGTTGTTACTGGTGGTCAGGTGGTGATTCCCAGAGCAACATTTTTTTATTTTAAATTAAAAACATTGATTGTGGTGACAGTGTGGTGTCAATTGTTTTGTTATGTCAACGACACGGAACTGTTTACAAAGCGAAAAACGTAAGAGCGTTCACCTCCCTTCATTCGACGCACCGCTACCAACATCTACAATTCAAGCAGCAGCTGACGACATGTAAACTGCACTTTAACCTTCCGAATACAAATAAATTGAATGACTATGAAACAATGAAATGAAACCATGACAGTTAACCTGTCGAATTATTTCTTATCTTTATTGGCCACTGATACGTACGTTCCAGCTCCACATACACTCCTGGAAAGGTGCAAGGGATAAATCCCTCCAGTCGCACTATCCTCTGTGCCCTCTGTGGCTCAGATGGATAGCGCGTCTGCCATGTCCTGGAAATTGAAATAAGAACACCGTGAATTCATTGTCCCAGGAAGGGGAAACTTTATTGACACATTCCTGGGGTCAGATACATCACATGATCACACTGACAGAACCACAGGTACACAGACACAGGCAACAGAGCATGCACAATGTCGGCACTAGTACAGTGTATATCCACCTTTCGCAGCAATGCAGGCTGCTATTCTCCCATGCAGACGATCGTAGAGATGCTGGATGTAGTCCTGTGGAACGGCTTGCCATGCCATTTCCACCTGGCGCCTCAGTTGGACCAGCGTTCGTGCCGGACGTGCAGACCGCGTGAGACGACGCTTCATCCAGTCCCAAACATGCTCAATGGGGGACAGATCCGGAGATCTTGCTGGCCAGGGTAGTTGACTTACACCTTCTAGAGCACGTTGGGTGGCACGGGATACATGCGGACGTGCATTGTCCTGTTGGAACAGCAAGTTCCCTTGCCGGTCTAGGAATGGTAGAACGATGGGTTCGATGACGGTTTGGATGTACCGTGCACTATTCAGTGTCCCCTCGACGATCACCAGTGGTGTACGGCCAGTGTAGGGGATCGCTCCCCACACCATGATGCCGGGTGTTGGCCCTGTGTGCCTCGGTCGTATGCAGTCCTGATTGTGGCGCTCACCTGCACGGCGCCAAACACGCATACGACCATCATTGGCACCAAGGCAGAAGCGACTCTCATCGCTGAAGACGACACGTCTCCATTCGTCCCTCCATTCACGCCTGTCGCGACACCACTGGAGGCGGGCTGCACGATGTTGGGGCGTGAGCGGAAGACGGCCTAACGGTGTGCGGGACCGTAGCCCAGCTTCATGGAGACGGTTGCGAATGGTCCTCGCCGATACCCCAGGAGCAACAGTGTCCCTAATTTGCTGGGAAGTGGCGGTGCGGTCCCCTACGGCACTGCGTAGGATCCTACGGTCTTGGCGTGCATCCGTGCGTCGCTGCGGTCCGGTCCCAGGTCGACGGGTACGTGCACCTTCCGCCGACCACTGGCGACAACATCGATGTACTGTGGAGACCTCACGCCCCACGTGTTGAGCAATTCGGCGGTACGTCCACCCGGCCTACCGCATGCCCACTATACGCCCTCGCTCAAAGTCCGTCAGCTGCACATACGGTTCACGTCCACGCTGTCGCGGCATGCTACCAGTGTTAAAGACTGCGATGGAGCTCCGTATGCCACGGCAAACTGGCTGACACTGACGGCGGCGGTGCACAAATGCTGCGCAGCTAGCGCCATTCGACGGCCAACACCGCGGTTCCTGGTGTGTCCGCTGTGCCGTGCGTGTGACCATTGCTTGTACAGCCCTCTCGCAGTGTCCGGAGCAAGTATGGTGGGTCTGACACACCGGTGTCAATGTGTTCTTTTTTCCATTTCCAGGAGTGTATCTTACATTCCGCTAGCTCCACATATCTTACATTCCGCTTCAAATTCATTTCTCCCTTTCTTGAAAGCCGGATATTTCCATGAAAGAACATCAGAAAATGAACACTTTCGTCTAGGCATAGCCAAATATTTTACGTAACTCACTCGGTCAAAAATTACACTCACATATCACACGTGCACTACAGGAAGCCAAGCCAATACAAAGCGAAGATACGAAACGAAAATTTTAAATAATCGATATTTGCATTTGATCAACGATAACATCGACAGACCTGGTGCCACCTAATAACACCGCCTACGTGCGTGTTCATCACGAAGGCGGTGCCAATAGTTAAAGAATTTAAGAAAAGAGCAATAGAACGGGATGAATTGTAAATTTAACTGTATTACGTTAAACTTTGCGAAAAAGCCGGACACTATAAAAAACCGCCCGGACCCCGGACAAAGAGCTAAAGAGGACATGTCCTGCTTAATCCGGACGTCTGGTCACCCTAACATTTCATTATACATAAGCTTTCTTTCTGCACACTTACCTGGAATTCCAGCAGACTACACTCTCGTGGCAAGCGATTTACCTCTAGCAGTTGGGACCATACACGTTGCTGTCGAATGAAACAGTGCCAGCCCACCTATTATGATGCGTCTAAGTCTTTCCATTTCCCCTGGAATGTCTGAGAGAACGAATAAGTCGTTTTGCATCTGACACCTTATTAGCGAACTGAAACTCCACTGACTTCCATTTGGCGGCAACTGAAATGGTAGCGTATGCTGAGAAACTTTCTGGTATGAAGAGGTGTGAAGTAAGTGTCAAAGCGGCAATGAGCATATTTCAGGAAGTAGAGCGAGTTGATCTGTCCACGGTGAATCGAGGCTAGAAACAGACTCGAACTTTTCGACTCCCAAGCGGACCGCGCCTACTCTCCAAAATTTATGGTATATGCAGGGCTTGGCCAGAAATTAAAGTGACAGCAGTGGAAGCTGCAGATGGCCACGGATTTAGAAAAAATTGCATTTTTTTGTGTCAGTCGGGCGAGGCTGAGCGATTTATGTTATCGCGGTTCCAAGGTAGCAGCTGGCGCAGCGAAAAGAATACAGAACAGTAATTCGAGGGTCGTGGGGTCGAATTTCAGTGTGGAAACACCCTTTTTATTTTCAAATGTTACGGTACTTACAATGCAAATAAATGTAAATGATGCTTAACATATTTATTAACATTTTCATAAACGGCATGAACAGAAAAGTGAAAGGAAAACTTGCGATTCCAAACACATTTTCAGTAATGGATTGCAGCGCGCACACGAGAACTTCGAATGTAAAATTACACACTTTTTTATTTTATAGTTGATATACACGTAACAAGGTGATAGTCATAGTGAAAATATGGGATGCATTAGTTCTCTTTCCATCTTTCACACCTTATAAACGAAATATTTTTACAATTACATGGTTGTTTCAAATGGTTCAAATGGCTCTGAGCATATGGGACTCAACTTCTGAGGTCATCAGTCCTCTAGAACTTAGAACTACTTAAACCTAACTAACCTAAGGACATCACACACATCCATGCCCGAGGCAGGATTCGAACCTGCGACCGTAGCGGTCGCACATGGTTGTTTCAAAGTTTCTATCGGAAAAAAGGCTTGTTTTACGCTCAAAAAAGGTTTTCTCTCTACGAACAGTTTGGCAGCAAACCACGCGTGACGCATCGTTTCGCAAAATATTGGCGAGAATAGGGATGTACAAAGGTACGTATTTTGATTCAGTCTTTTCGGGATATTTCTTTTTCTCTTTCGATAAGGTAATTACAGCCCCTTCTTGGATGTTATTTGTTGTGTTCTCGTGCACTGACAAGTCCTTTCTTGATAGTTTAAAATCACAAATTTTTCTTCGCCTTTCAATGCCCTTTATGAAAACAAACAATATATGGAGCAAAATTTAGCTTTATTGGTTGGATGATTCGGGAGAGTGAGCCAGACAGCGAGGTCATCGGTCCCATAGGATTAGGGGAGATTGGGGAAGAAAAATCAGCAGTGCCCTTTCACAGCAACCGTCCCGGAATTTACGCGAATCTTTTTAGGGAAAGCACGGGAAACCTAAATCAGGATGGCCGGACGCGGGTTTGAGCCGTCTTCCTCCCGAATGCGAGTCCAGTGCGCTAACCATTGCGCCACCTCGCTCGGACATTATTTATGTGTATCTGCACAATTGAAAAAGGAATATAGAAAAAGGAATATAGAAAAAGGAATATAGAAAAAGGAATATAGAAAAAGGAATATAGAAAAAGGAATATAGAAAAAGGAATATAGAAAAAGGAATATAGAAAAAGGAATATAGAAAAATGAATATAGAAAAATGAATATAGAAAAATGAATATAGAAAAAGGAATATAGAAAATGAAAGAGAAAATGGAATATAGAAAATGGAATATAGAAAACGGAATATAGAAAACGGAATATAGAAAACGGAATATAGAAAACGGAATATAGAAAACGGAATATAGAAAATGGAAAAAATTCCCGCATATGAAATCGACCCCATGACCCTCAGATTACCGTTCTGTCCTTTTTCCCCTGCGCTAACAGCTGCATGGCAACTACGCTGATATCCTCGTGTCTCGTCCAACCTGCACCAAAAATGTGTGTTTTTTTTAAACCCTTGGCCATCTGGAGCACCCACATCTATCACATTCATTTCTGGTCAAGCCCTGCATATACCAAATCGGTGATGAGTAGACGCGATCCCCTAGACCAGAGAGCGGCAACAGGACCGCGTTCCGTATACGGACCGCGGAAAGTCGAATCTCGGACCGCCAAATATTTTTAAATACAGTACGACGTCCAACTAAGTATCCCGGCGCCTCGTTCGCACTAGGCTAGTAATTTAGTCGAGTACTGAGTAATTTAGTAACTAAACGTGTCTGAAAAACAAAACTTTAGTCGAGTAGATTAGCAAATCAATACATGATCCGATACAAAGCGTGTCTGCTTTTCGTCGTAAGCTGGATATTTTCGAAAAACATATTGCAAAGCACGAATTTATTCATTTCCCAACAATTCTTCAATATAAAAAAAGAGAACTCTGAAGAAGACATTGCAGTATTTGTAAGATTTCTGTCCGATCTAAGGGACGAATTTGCTACAAGATTTGAAGTCTCTGCAGAAATTGGAAAGCTGTCTCAATTCCTAAAATTTCCTTGTTAAGTTGATGCATCGGCAGAATGGACTGATGTGGCTGCTAAGTTGTTCTGCGTTTCAGAGTCTTGAAGTGGAGATAATCGACTTGCAAAAAGGTATTTCTTTTGCAAATGTATCCATATATACTGCTGGCCACCGTAAATGCAACACCCTGAAGGAAGCATCCGCATCAAGTGAAATTTACACCATGGGTTTGCAGCGATGAGATATGCAACTGATTAGAATTTCAGCGCAGACGCACATCACGCGCGCCTGTGGCGCCACCTCATAGCGCCATTTAAAGCTTGGCGATTTCGACGAGTGTACGTTCGGCACGTGTGTTTACCTTGTGGTTGTTTCACAAGACGATCAGTTATGCCTCGTAGACAACAGCGAACATCTTTTGATCAAGTATCCGAGTTCGACAGAGGAAGGATAGTGGCTCACTGAGATTGTGGATTATCATACAGAGAAATCGCTAGTCGCGTTGGACGAAACCAAACAACTGTAATGCGGATATGTGACCGTTGGATGCAGGAGGGTACGACGGACCGACGTGGTCGATCGCATTCACCTCGGTGCACCACTGCACGTGCTGATAGGCAAATTGTGCGCATGGCAGTGACGGATCGCTCAGTGACATCGCGAACCATAGCACAGCACATTGCATCTGTAACGCATCATCCAGTGTCTGCGCGTACCATTCGACGCCGTTTACAGCAGAGTGGTCTGTCCGCAAGACGTCCATTGCTTCGTCTACCATTGACGCAGAACCACAGACGTCTCCGTCGGCAATGGTGTGATGACAGACGGATGTGGACGCCAGAATGGAATGACGTTGTCTTTACTGACGAGGTACGCTTCTGTCTGCAGCACCGCGATGGTCGGATTCGAGTGTGGAGACACCGTTGAGAGTGGATGCTGGACAGCTGCATTATGCACCGCCACACTGGTCTTGCACCGGGTATTATGGTATGGGGCGGTATTGGATATTACTCTCGCACGCCTCTAGTACGCATTGCCGGTACTTTAAATAGCCGGCGCTACATATCCGAGGTGTGGAGCCAGTTGTCCTTCCTTACCTTCAGGGCTCGGCCACAGCCATATTTCAACAGGATAATGCGCGACCACACGTGGCACGCATTGTCCAAAGGTTCTTGTCAATAAACAGATTGAATTGCTTCCCTGGCCGGCTCGCTCTCCGGATCTTTCGCCGATAGAAAACATGTGGTCCATGGTTCCTCAACGAGTGACCCAGATTACATCCACAGCTGCCACACCAGATGATCTTTGGCAACGTGTGGAAGCTGCTTGGGCTGCTGTACCTTAGCAACACATCCAACGTCTCTTTGACTCAATGCTGAGACGTGTGGCAGCGGTGATCTCCAACAATGGCGGCTACTCTGGCTACTGATTCTGGCAGGAACCACATGTCACAGACGTCTGTAAACGTAATCATTTGATACTTGGTCAACATGTTATCTACAAAATAAATCTTGTTGTGCTACCTCTTGTCTTTCTTGGTGTTGCATTTACGGTGGCCAGCAGTGTATATGCGAGTCGTCGTTCTCGAAAATGAATTATTCGTTTTTCGACAAACACAAATCGGTCAAGGTTGACGGACGCCCACCTGGAAGACGTACTTCGCATTTGCCCCTCGTATACTGAACTTTTAAAAACTGGCTCAAGACCGTAGATGTAATTTCTCACATTGAATATATTACAATATTAACTGAGAACTACTTGTTTTACCTTTTTTTGGAAACTAACTCGACTTGAAAACACAATAAAAAACAGTACCTTTTAATTAGTTTTTTCTGGACCTCTATAAAAAATTTTACATCGAATCCGGACCCCACTGGAAACTACTTGCCGACCCCTGCCCTAGACGGCTAATGCAGAACAAGGATTCAGTCCTCTTAAAGCAGTGCACTGCCTACGGTTGTAGGTAGGAAGATATTCTACTTGATAAGTACGACAATAACGGATAATTTGAGCAGACAACATAAATCTCAAACTGAAAACTTGAGTGCAAATGGACCGAAGCTCCTGAGTGTTTCACTGTGCGCCTTAGGCACGTACGTGCCGAGCAAATGTGAAAGGGATTGGAAAGGCCTGTGGTTCTATTGTCTTGTCAGACAGCTGCTCAAAAAGCAAAGAGAGCTTCACCACAGATTTGAACGTACACAAAGCCTCATGCGTAAACTTGCAACGAATTCGAAACTAAAATTATATTTACTGATCTGAAAGAAAATACTAAGAAATTTTGTTTCTATGCTAAATTGCCTAAACGGATCAAAGCTCTCTGTCCAGATACATCGGGACCGTAAGTGCATCTAAACGGAAGTTGATAGAATGAAGGCCAAACCACTAAATTCCTTTTTGGAAAATTAAATTGATTCACTGACTATGATCGTACTGCGATTCCTCATTCCAATCGGCCCTCGATCGTCAAAATGACTGACATCGAAGTAACTGCGGTATAGAAAATCAGCTGAAACCGCTCAACAGCGGAAAGACTACTGTACCTGGTGGGATACCTTTGCGGTTCTAAACAGAGTTGTGCGAAAGAACTTGCTTCCCTTCTAAGCACCAGTGTACCCTTGAAGGAGCGAATAATTTCTACTGTTTTTTGAAAATAGGTAGGTCATTCTCGTTTTCCAAAAGGGGGATGGTCGAACAGATCCACGCGTTTTATCACATTTCTGGAGACCAAAAATGTCATCTGCAGGAATCAACATTATTCTTAAAATAACCATCGTGTGAATGTCAGGTCGCTCGGTTCGTCTACGAGACCCAGAAAACTAGATATATCTAGACCCATGTTAACGCCTTGTTCCTTGATGTACGAGGGTTGGAACTTAAATAGTGGCAACTATCCACAATCGACACAAAAGAGTTGCTCCTGTTACTGTCCTTCAAAGTAGCCACCAGCGTTGTGTAGATCCCGTTGCCAGCGATGTGGAAGGCGTAGTATAACGGTTAGCAGAGCATGTTCTGTTGATGGTGCGAATGGAGCGGTCTACTGCTTATCGAATCTCTGGAACAGTTCTGAAGCGAATGCCACGAAGTGGTTGCTTCATCTTCGGAATCAAATCAAAGTCACAAGGACGCACGTCGGGGGAGTATGGTGGATGGTACAGTACTTTCCAGTCCCATCGACCAAACACAGCAGCCACAGCTTGCGCTGTAAGAGCCTGCGAATTGCCGTGCAAAATGATGGGTGGGTTACGCAGAAAGTGTCGTCGCTTCTTTCGCAAAGCAGGTCGCAGGTGATGCTCCATAAACGAACAGTAATACGACGTAAGTCCTTGTGACTTTGATTTGATTCCGAAGACGAAAACCACTTCGTGGCATTCGCTTCAAACTGTTCCAGAGATTCGACGGGCAGTACACCGCTCCATTCGCACCATCAACAGAACAGGCTCTGCTAACGGTATACTACGCCTTCCATATCGCTGGCAACGCGATCTACGTAACGCTCGTGACTACTATGGACATTAAAAAGTGCAAACATGTATCTCTTTTGTATCGGTTGTGAATACATAGTTGCCACTATGTAAGTTCCAACCCTCGTATATGATCAAGCAGTTCCGCAGGGACACCTAACCAACAAAATACGACCGAACGGTATGTCAGACGAACTTTACGATTGGACTAAAGGAGTCTAACAAACGGAACAAAACATGTCAGTCTAAACGGCAAGAAATCTTCAGTCGTAAAAGTAACTTCTTGTGTACTTCAAGGGAATGCTATTGGGCCGACACTTCATAAAGTAAATAGATGACCGAACGGACAACGTCTCAAGTCCAATGAGGCTATTCGCAGATAATTCTGTTGTATACAGAGATATCGCATCCCTAGATAATTTCTGCGAAATGGAGGATGACCTGTAGAGTAGGTAAGACTATAATTTTGTACGGTTGCGACTTCCCTGTGTACAACAGCATTATCTGCTAACAGCTTCACGGAGTTTTTGTTGTTATCCACTAGCTTATGCACGGTATAGGGATTGACAGTCGACTCTTAACGTGAACATTTTAACATATTGTGGATAAATAGGTGGAAAGACTCATTGCTGTATGATTACATAACTGAAGATCAATCACTGCAGGCAGTCGCATCCACTAAACATCTGGGAGTATGCGTAGTACGGAGCGACACGAAGTGGTACGACCACGTGACAGGCAAGGCAGGTGCCACACGGATTCATTGGAAGAATCTTCAGGAAATTTAGTCCATTCGTAAAGAAGGCAGCTTACGAAACCCTCGTTCGACCGATACCTGAATATTATTGTTCAATCTGGGATCCGAACCCAGTAAGATTGACAGAGGTAGCAGAAGATCCGATGAAGAGCAGATAGTTTCGTCGGAGATTAATTTAGTAAGCGAGAAAGCATCATCACGGAGATGATCATGCACCTCCAGTGATTGACGCTAAAAGAATCACGGTGTGGTTACTGCTAAAATCCCTATAGCTTATGTTCTCTAAAAAGTCTCCCAATATATCGCTCTCTTCTCCAGTTATCGCGTCGAAAGACCTGAAGGCAAAATAGAGTGTTTCGAACTCACACGGATGCTTAACAACAACCGTTCTCCCCGCTGATCATTCGAGACTAACAGGAATGCAGGCAAGTGGCAGTGCAAGTATTCTCCGCCACTCAAGAGTCGGCGGTTTAGTCCCATCGCGTTGACAACTAACCGCCGAGGGCTCGGGTCTTTCACGTCACGTCTCATACTGACTGCAGCCCCTTGTAATGAAAACCAGGTACAGCATCGATTACAGGTTGCTTTATGGGTAACCGGCGTGCGGTCTGCCAAGGGGCTCGTGGCGTCTCTACGAGACAGCTGGGATGGTAGCTATTTCCATGCGTGTACCGACCCTCCGAACGACTACCCCAGCAGTTACCCCATGGCTCACGTGCAGAGCAGGGTAGCGTACATGCCTCGTTACGTTCAACTCACCACCTAGTCACAGTCTAAGTTGCTTATGCAACCTCTACCACACATTTTTCTTTCCACCGTAAAGGTCCTTTACCCAACCCTCTGGAATTGAGTGGCCCACGATAGTTTTTGAGCGATCACAGTGTGGCCTGCCAAGGGACTTGGTCGTGACAAAAATGGTCTCGAATGCTAGTGACTGTCACGCTATCGTGTGATCCGACATCTATACCGACTGTCGCAGACTTCAATGACCGTCCTTAACGATCACTCAACAAACGCTTTCATCCGCGTGGTGACATGGCGGATGACGTGTTTCTCCTTTCCCTGTATGCGATATTAACTTTCCGTACGTTGCCTCTTGAAACACCGAACACTTTGGCTACCTTGATTACGGGAACAACCACCATAAGAAACTTCCTGACAGATTAAAACTGTGTGCCGGCCGAACTCGGGACCTTTGCCTTTCGCGGGCAAGTGCTCTACCGGCACACAGTTTTAATCTGTCAGGAAATTTCTTCTCAGCGCACACTCCGCTGCAGAGTGAAAATCTCGTTCTGCAACCACCATAAGAGCACAGACAATTTGCACAAGTTCGAATATACTTAGCTTCGACACAATGCACTCACAGCTACGCAGAACACCCTTCTGACCACGGCTGACACTTGCAACGTACTCAGGACACTGCCACCTCCAGGCTTGTCTATCATCTGCATTTATGATTAAGCATGCACGGTGTTTCCATATTTTCGTCCAACCCCTGTATACACTGATGAGAGGCAGTTTTCATTCATCCCAACGTTACGGAAAATAAGATACTTTCCCTATAACTATGAAGGAACTGTTCTTATTTTGTCACAAAGTAATGAAGCAGAAAGCAGAAGCTGATATTCATTAAGGAGAAATAAACACTGCGGCGTTTCCTTTCGGAAAGTAAATTTCTTCCATTCGTTAAGAGGCTCTTACTGAACTGTATGACAATTCCACGAGCGCATGCTGGTGACAGTCTGAAAGCATGGATGAGCTGCGTAAAGAGTCAAGAGCGTCTTTCAAGTTCGTGTGTATTGAATCCCCACAGAAACAGCTCCGGCCCCAACCGACCATTCAGTAACAACTGGCCGTGCTGTCAACCTTTGGCACTGACGTCATTCGGATATGGTGTGGTCGAGGCGCTCCAGGATATTGTCAGCTTTTCAGACCTCGGAGACGCTACATCTCCAGTAGCCCCACAGCCGAGGGCACGTGAGTGTGGGAATTGAATCTAGGTCGTCCGCAAGACAATCTGTTTCGTTTACCATTCAGCTACAGAGGCTCACACTTAGCCATATTAGATAAGGTTTCTAAAAGCAAGCGAACTACTCAGTTTGCATTAAGTGGAAAGTTTTAGACGGCTGGGTGTAATGATCGTTTCCTATCACAATGGAGTGGAAAACTTTATTACATTTTTTAATCACCTAGTTCTTTTGTAGATTCTGCACAAAAATTGGCACAAAATTGTAATGAATTCCTAATTAATTTTTTATGTACCATCTAACATTTGGCACTAAGTTTCAATGACAATTTCTATCATCTGTCAGAATGTCTATAGTCAGTAGCGCGTAAATACCCAGATCATGCATTGATAGTTGGAGGCGAATTCAGCCTACCGGATACAGATTGGAATGTCTATGGATTCATTGCAGGGATACAGAATCATGCGAAGTACTTTTGAACACGTTTCCTAAAAAACGTCTTGAGCAGCTAGCTCGGCAGCCCACACGCAATGGAAGTATCTTACATTTTGTAGCCACAAATATGCCGGACCTTATCGACAACGTCAATATAGGAAGGGGGACTAGCAATCATGATAATATTAATAAATCAGTTAAGAAGACTAGGAGAGTGTTTCTGCTAGAAAGAGCATTTAAGCAGTTGTTAACATCTCGGATAGAAAGTGAACTCACATCACATACACTCCTGGAAATTGAAATAAGAACACCGTGAATTCATTGTCCCAGGAAGGGGAAACTTTATTGACACATTCCTGGGGTCAGATACATCACATGATCACACTGACAGAACCACAGGCACATAGACACAGGCAACAGAGCATGCACAATGTCGGCACTAGTACAGTGTATATCCACCTTTCGCAGCAATGCAGGCTGCTATTCTCCCATGGAGACGACCGTAGAGATGCTGGATGTAGTCCTGTGGAACGGCTTGCCATGCCATTTCCACCTGGCGCCTCAGTTGGACCAGCGTTCGTGCTGGAAGTGCAGACCGCGTGAGACGACGCTTCATCCAGTCCCAAACATGCTCAATGGGGGACAGATCCGGAGATCTTGCTGGCCAGGGTAGTTGACTTACACCTTCTAGAGCACGTTGGGTGGCACGGGATACATGCGGACGTGCATTGTCCTGTTGGAACAGCAAGTTCCCTTGCCGGTCTAGGAATGGTAGAACGATGGGTTCCATGACGGTTTGGATGTACCGTGCACTATTCAGTGTCCCCTCGACGATCACCAGTGGTGTACGGCCAGTGTAGGAGATCGCTCCCCACACCATGATGCCGGGTGTTGGCCCTGTGTGCCTCGGTCGTATGCAGTCCTGATTGTGGCGCTCACCTGCACGGCGCCAAACACGCATACGACCATCATTGGCACCAAGGCAGAAGCGACTCTCATCGCTGAAGACGACACGTCTCCATTCGTCCCTCCATTCACGCCTGTCGCGACACCACTGGAGGCGGGCTGCACGATGTTGGGGCGTGAGCGGAAGACGGCCTAACGGTGTGCGGGACCGTAGCCCAGCTTCATGGAGACGGTTGCGAATGGTCCTCGCCGATACCCCAGGAGCAACAGTGTCCCTAATTTGCTGGGAAGTGGCGGTGCGGTCCCCTACGGCACTGCGTAGGATCCTACGGTCTTGGCGTGCATCCGTGCGTCGCTGCGGTCCGGTCCCAGGTCGACGGGCACGTGCACCTTCCGCCGACCACTGGCGACAACATCGATGTACTGTGGAGACCTCACGCCCCACGTGTTGAGCAATTCGGCGGTACGTCCACCCGGCCTCCCGCATGCCCACTATACGCCCTCGCTCAAAGTCCGTCAACTGCACATACGGTTCACGTCCACGCTGTCGCGGCATGCTACCAGTGTTAAAGACTGCGATGGAGCTCCGTATGCCACGGCAAACTGGCTGACACTGACGGCGGCGGTGCACAAATGCTGCGCAGCTAGCGCCATTCGACGGCCAACACCGCGGTTCCTGGTGTGTCCGCTGTGCCGTGCGTGTGATCATTGCTTGTACAGCCCTCTCGCAGTGTCCGGAGCAAGTATGGTGGGTCTGAAACACCGGTGTCAATGTGTTCTTGTTTCCATTTCCAGGAGTGTAGTTCCCATAAGATAGACATAGAGGAATTATGGGCAAAGGTTAAGGAGAATGTAAATCATGGTCTGGAGAAGAACAGCCATGGTTTAAAAACGAGATTTGGAAACTGCAGAGGCTATTGCACTCGAGGTTCGAAAGAGAACGCGCAAATGATGACAAGAAAAGTTTAGTAGAGATTCGTACGTCTGTGAAAAGATGTATGCGCGAAGCATACAACTACCACCGTCATATCTTAGCAAATGATCTGGCAGAGAGCCCGAGAAAATTCTGGTCCTATGTGAAATCGGTAAGTGGGTCTAGCCAAAGTTTTAAATTTCATGTTCAATGAATGTCGTATGTACGGTATAGTAATAAGCATCCCTGCCGTAGAGAAACAACTGAAGAAGTTAAAAACAAATAAGTCACCAGGTTCGGATGGAATCCCAATTCGGTACTCTACGGCACTGATCCCTTACTTAGCTGGAGTTTATTGCGAATCTCTCGCCCAGCGCAAAGTCCCAAGCGACTGGAAAAAAGCGCTGATGACTCCTGTGTATAAGAAGGGCAAAAGGGCGGACCCGTAAAACTACAGACCAGTATCCTAACATCAGAATCTTTGAACATATTCAGTTCGAACATATTACACTTTCTTGAGAGAGAGAAACTTACGTCCACGATTCAACATGATTTTAGAAAGCATAGCTCCTGCGAAAATCAACTCTTCCTTCTCTCACATGAATGGCATCTAGCACTAAATGTAGAAAAATGTAACTTAATGCGGATGAGTAAGAAAAACCATAATGTTCGGGTACAGCATTAGTTGTGTCCTATTTCACAAAGACACGTCGTTTAAATATCTGGGCGTGACGTTGCAAAGTGGCATGAAATGGAACGAGTATGTGAGGAGTGTGGTACGAAGGGCGCCTGGTCGACTTCGGTTTATTGGGAGTATTCTAGGAAAGTGTGGTTCACCTGTAATGGAGACCGCATAGTGGACGCTAGTCAGACCTATTCTTGAGTACTGCTCGAGTATTTGGGATCCGTACCATGTCGGATTACAGGACTAAATCAATGCAACTGAGAGACGGGCTGCTATATTTGTTACCGGTAATTTCGAGCAACACGAAAGTGTTGTGGAGATCCTAATGGGACTCAAAACGGAATCCGTGGAGGGAAGGCGACGTTCTTTTAGAAGAACACAATTGAGAAAATTTAGAGAACCGGCATTTGCAGCTGACTGCAGAACGACTCCACTGTCGCCAACATACATTGCGCGTAAGGGCCACGAAGATAAGATACGAGAAATTAGGGCTCATACGGAGGCGCATAAACAGTCGTTTTTCCCCATCTCTATTTGCGAGTGGAAAAGGAAATGACTAGCAGTGGTACGGGGTAACCTCCGCCACATACAGTGAGGTAGACTGTGGAGCATTAGTGTAGATGCACGGTATTCGATCCTTATCCCAATAAATGTGTCGAATGGAATACAAATTAGAGTTTGTCTTGAATGTTCCACGTTATAAATTATGTAGCGCTTACTTAATTACTAATTCTGAAGTGGTACCAATTATTTCTTTTATTGTTAATTTCATCACTTGGGTACATTAGAATCTCGAGTAAAATAGTAATATACTGCCGCTCATGCTTGATTGGTTTACTTTGTCATGCACCGCAACAGCTCCTTTAAAAAGTGAGCGTATGCACGTTCGTAATGTATTACCTGAGGGCTTCGTAGCTCGTACTGGGTCTGTTGAGCAGGATATTTGATCGAAGTATCCGGACACGTATTAGTGGACATTAGTATGGAGTGTGTCCACCCTTTGTGTCTTGACAGGTTGCTCTCTGCTGGAGACACTTTCAGTGAGGAGGTGGCTGATTATCTGTGGTAGTTGGCATCCAATTCTTCAAGGAGAGGCGAGACAAGAGAATTTAGTGATGACGGGCCCGCCCGGTTGGCCGTGCGGTCTAACGCACGGCTTTCCGAGCGGGAAGGAGCGCCTGGTCCCCGGCACGAATCCGCCCGTCGGATGTGTGTGGAGGTCCGGTGAACCGGCCAGTCTGTGGATGGTTTTTAGGCAGTTTTCCATCTGCCTCGGCGAAAGCGGGCTGGTTCCCCTTATTCCGCCTCAGTTACACTACGTCGGCGATTGCTGCGCAAACAAGTTCTCCACGTACGCGTACATCACCATTACTCTACCACGCAAACATAGGGGCTACACTCGTCTGGTGTGAGACGTTCCTTGGAGCGGGTGGGGGGGGGGGGGGCACCAGGAGCCGAACCGCACAATAACCCTGGGTTCGGTGTGGGGCGGCGGAGGGGTGAAGTGGACTGCGGTAGTCGTCATGGGGTTGTGGACCACTGCGGCTGCGGCGAGGACGGAGCCTCTCTGTCGTTTCTAGGTCCCTGGTTAAAATACAATACAATAGTGATGACGGACGCTGGAATGTGGATCGAAGTCGACGTCCTGACCCATCCCAAAGGCGTTCCATTGGGTGCAGGTCGGAAATCTGGACAGGGCAGTCCATTTCAGGCATGTTACTACCCACAAACCACCTCACACATGCTGCGTATGACAGGGCGCACTATCATGCTCTTACAATCGTCGTCTCTGAAATGTTCCTCTACTGTACGCAGTACACAACGATGTGTTCGTATGGTTCAGCCATTTAGACGTCTTGTTACGCGCAGTAGGGGGAGCACGCTCTAACCACGAGAAACACCCCCATATCTTAACACTGCCCCAATCGTCCTTCACTGTTTGCACTACAGATAATGACAGGCAGTCTCCAGGAAATAGCAGCATCCAAACCACTATCAGATTGTCGCAGGATATGCCGTGATTCATCACTCGAAATCACTTGTTTCCAGCCATCCACTGTCCAGTGGCGATGCTCTTTACTCACCTGAAGCTCTGTTTACTACTGACTACAGAAATTATATGTGCATTGAAGGTGTACAGGGGAGAAAGGAAAGGGACCACTGCTGTCAGCTGCATGATATTACGCGGAGTCATCGGCGACGAGTGAAAATGTGTACCGGACCTGGATTCGAACCCGGGACCTCCTGCTTACTAGGCCGATGCGGGACACAGTGTAATCTCTACTGCACGGATTATCTCGGTACGCCTCACTCCAGATCCACATTCCCATCGAGCGCCACCTATCTGCAGTCTGTCCATTTCCTCTAAGCTCGCTACTCAGATTCTCACGGGAGGGCGGATGTGTTGATGCATCCGCACAGAGGAAGGTGGATCCGTTGACCAACTAGACTAATTATATAAATGCGTGGTGTCTGTTTTTCGGACATATCCGAAAGAACAGACACCATGCATTTACGTATCACGTGACAACAGAAATGTGTGCTTATGAGAAACTGCTCGACTATTTGACCCCATTTTTTAACTTCCTACGCACATTGTACTGGTAGCACTTTGGAACTCATGAGTGATTCATTCTGCTGAATTTATGCGACTTTTTTGCAACCATGCTCCGCAACGATCCACAGTCCTGTCCGTCAGTGCATCAGGTCTTCCTGCTCTTGGTTTGGCTGCGGCTGTTCCTCCGCGTTTCCATTTCACAATCACGTCACCAACAGTCTACATGGGCAGTTTTAAAAGGGCTCAAATGTGACTGAAGGATCTGCTGCTCAGGTGACATCCAATGGCTAGTCCACCTTCGAAGTCACTGAGCTATCCTGACCATCCCGTTCTGCCATTACTGTCCCTTTATAGACTCGCCGCCTCTTTTTATGCAGGCGGGTGTGCCTCTCGTGACATCCAGGCCAATTCTGCATTACATAGCTACAAGCGGCTGACTCAGGGGTTTTATTAAGACGACAGATTTCCAGTACCTGACGGGAATAAGCTTTTCAAAAGCCCTGGCAGGAGACAGCAGAAACTTTATCCACACGAGCCGGAAACGGCCAGTGAGAATGCTTACATCGTGTTCCTGATTGTGGATGGTTGAAAGGACTAAATTTAAAACTATTTCGTGGAGCAGTTTGGAGCTTGAGAAAGTGAGCCGGTCGGAGGCGCTCGTAGTGCTGAGATGCAAGTCGTGGTCCTGCAGGGCTGAGCTGGTGGTGTGAAACGTTCATGTGAAGTCGAGAATCTGTGATGCTTCGTGGGCAAAAAGAAACTTTTCAGGTAGTGAACTCTACAAGAATATAAAGTGCATTCAATGAGCGCGAGTGAAATTCAGGTTAGTCTAGAGACGAACAAAATCTTTAGTTTTTCCTGATGAACTAGTTCAAATGAGCTACATAGCTCATTTTTAACATCAAAGGAGAAATAAGTAAGAACACTTCGAAAAACCGCCAAATTAATGAATGACCTTTAGTAACAAACCCAGCGTTCATACTTATGAAACCTTTTTGTTTGTACATGCAACCTTTTGTTACGCTGGGCTGAGCGCTTCCAGTTTTAACCAAGAAATTGAAAGACTTCATGCCTCATGTATCTACTGCCAGCCTTGCGACCTAACAGTGATTGTGTTCCACCAAGCGAGGTGAACTCCAGATCGAGGGAGAAGATGGGAGCTGTAGACTGAACTGAACTAAGTGAACTAACCGAAAGGTCTTCCGATCAGACGCAATTTCCGCAGTTCGCTGCTAGGAATCCTTTAGCCTTTTTCCAATTTTCTAGGGGTA
Organism: Schistocerca nitens; assembly: GCF_023898315.1. Taxonomy (NCBI): domain Eukaryota; kingdom Metazoa; phylum Arthropoda; class Insecta; order Orthoptera; family Acrididae; genus Schistocerca; species Schistocerca nitens. The sequence goes on from NC_064619.1 coordinate 654,939,784, forward strand.
TGTTGCCTTTTAATGAAAGTGCAAATTGCCGATACGACGCGGGGCGTTGAGCGATTAGCTATCTGCTGACGTAGTTTCGCTGAGCGAAGCGGATTTGGAGAGGCTCCATTGAAGTACAGGGTTATTACAAATGATTGAAGCGATTTGACAGCTCTACAATAACTTTATTATTTGAGATATTTTCACAATGCTTTGCACACACATACAAAAACTCAAAAAGTTTTTTTAGGCATTCAGAAATGTTCGATATGTGCCCCTTTAGCGATTCGGCAGACATCAAGCCGATAATCAAGTTCCTCCCACACTCGGCGCAGCATGTCCCCATCAAAGAGTTCGAAAGCATCGTTGATACGAGCTCGCAGTTCTGGCACGTTTCTTGGTAGAGGAGGTTTAAACACTGAATCTTTCACATAACTCCACAGAAAGAAATCGCATGGGGTTAAGTCGGGAGAGCGTGGAGGCCATGACATGAATTGCTGATCATGATCTCCACCACGACCGATCCATCGGTTTTCCAATCTCCTGTTTAAGAAATGCCGAACATCGTGATGGAAGTGCGGTGGAGCACCATCCTGTTGAAAGATGAAGTCGGCGCTGTCGGTCTCCAGTTGTGGCATGAGCCAATTTTCCAGCATGTCCAGATACACGTGTCCTGTAACGTTTTTTTCGCAGAAGAAAAAGGGGCCGTAAACTTTAAACCGTGAGATTGCACAAAACACGTTAACTTTTGGTGAATTGCGAATTTGCTGCACGAATGCGTGAGGATTCTCTACCGCCGAGATTCGCACATTGTGTCTGTTCACTTCACCATTAAGAAAGAATGTTGCTTCATCACTGAAAACAAGTTTCGCACTGAACGCATCCTCTTCCATGAGCTGTTGCAACCGCGCCGAAAATTCAAAGCGTTTGACTTTGTCATCGGGTGTCAGGGCTTGTAGCAATTGTAAACGGTAAGGCTTCTGCTTTAGCCTTTTCCGTAAGATTTTCCAAGCCGTCGGCTGTGGTACGTTTAGCTCCCTGCTTGCTTTATTCGTCGACTTCTGCGGGTTACGCGTGAAACTTGCCCGCACGCGTTCAACCGTTTCTTCGCTCACTGCAGGCCGACCCGTTGATTTCCCCTTACAGAGGCATCCAGAAGCTTTAAACTGCGCATACCATCGCCGAATGGAGTTAGCAGTTGGTGTATCTTTGTTGAACTTCGTCCTGAAGTGTCGTTGCACTGTTATGACTGACTGATGTGAGTGCATTTCAAGCACAACATACGCTTTCTCGGCTCCTGTCGCTATTTTGTCTCACTGCGCTCTCGAGCGCTCTGGCGGCAGAAACCTGAAGTGCGGCTTCAGCCGAACAAAACTTTATGAGTTTTTCTACGTAACTGTTGTGTGTCGTGACCATATGTCAATGAATGGAGCTACAGTGAACTTATGAAATCGCTTCAATCATTTGTAATAGCCCTGTAAATAAACCCCTTTGTTCCCATGGGGATTTAAATGTGTTGTTTACTGCGTCTTGGCCTACAGACGCTGAACTGTATTCCTGCTTCGTTATTGTGGTGATAATCAACGCGAAAATTGTTAGTGGCCATCTGGAGGCGGTGAACATATTCCAGTCCAGTGGTCGCGTCTGGGAATATTCCTGAGAGCAGTCGGACAGTCACAGGGCTTTTAATTAACTTTGGAATAGTGAGAAATTTAATGTTTTATCGCATGTCAAGGTGAAGTGGTGACATTTATTTGGACTGATTTTAATAGTGTAACAAGGATGAGAATTAAACTGGATCCGCCAATAAACACTTACTACACAATCCGCTGCACAACCGAAACGCTTCAAGAATTCACCTTGATGTATTGCACAATTCCTGCAGTTTATCTGTGGCTGTTTCAAAAATCAAATGGCTCTGAGCACTATGGGACTCAACATCTTAGGTCATAAGTCCCCTTGAACTTAGAACTACTTAAACCTAACTAACCTAAGGACATCACACACACCCTTGCCCGAGGCAGGATTCGAGCCTGCGACCGTAGCAGTCCCGCGGTTCCGGACTGCAGGTGGCTGTTTCCATTAATTTTTGTTAACAAGGGGACGGGAAAGCAATTTACTGTAGTCTGCGTAACTACATTTCAGTAATTTTATTCCAACCAGCTCTCGAAAGCGTATTTTAACTTTTACTCGTTTAAGGTAACACTGTGGCTGTTGTATGTCTTGACTCTAAGGCGACAGCAGTGAGAAGTTCGTTGTATGTGATCCGCCTGCAGTCAAAAAACCTTGTTGGTAAGCACAGTCATATGTTATGGATAAAATTCAGGAATTGTGAAAGAGCATTGTTAAATCAAGAAATACTTTCAAGGTCATTAATCGACACCTAAGCCGCAATGTTGCAGAGTACTCACGTAATTCGTCTCGAGCATAGCAAATCGCTAGGAATTGACTCCCACAATATGGACCACTGTTTGTTGACTGGAACTGGCCACAAGTGGCGTTTTCGCACACTACGCGTCCGCACACTCTTCTGTGTTCACGCTGCGCGAAAGTGCTGAGGAGCATTCGATCTGAGATTTTTCACGCTGGGCGCTGGCCACACGCGCGGGAAATGCGCTGCGTTTTTATGACGTCTGGGGGAAGCGTCCTTCCAGGAAGAAGGGCGGCACAGACAAAATCTGTTACCTGAACAGCCGCGCAACGCAACGACGATGACCCACCTAAACTGCGTACTCCATCTGGCAAATTCAAAGTTTGATCATAATTTTTTTTTACCTAATTCAGTTGCTCTGAATACACACTAAGACAATGAAAACGGCGGACCACGAAGGAATTTTCCGAATGAGTTGTAAATCGGTAGATGCGATGTACATGTTACGACAAACAAATTATTAAAAGTTCAGAAAAATTCGGATGATTTATTCAAGATAAACATCTTAACAAATTGAGCAAGTGAATAACGCGTTGGTCCACCTCTCCACCTTTCGCCGTTATGCAAGCAGTTATTCGACTTGGTATTGATTGGCGCCCCTTGAGGGATACCGTACCAAACTCCGCCAAATTGGGGCGTTATATCGTCAAAATCCCGAGATCGTTGCAGGGTCCTGCCCATAATCCTCCAAACGTTCAATTGGTGCAACGAAAAGGGCCGTAGAATATCGTGGACGTTGACTGTGATGTAAGGGTGTCTCGGATGGTAACCAAATGGCTCCTGCGATGAAATGAAATGGCACCCCAGCCAATCACTCCTGGTTGTTGGGCCGTATTGCGGGTCACAGTCAGGTTGGTATCCCACCACTGTCGGGGACGTTTCCAGACACGTCTTCAGCTTAGAATCTAATTGACTAGACTAGAATTGTCTTCAGTGGTGGGTCGAACTGAGCCCCGAAGACCAGTGAAGACGCATCTAGAGACGCCATGGACAGTGGCGGAATACCAATCTGATTCTTACCTGTTGGTTGGTTGGTTGGTTGGTTGGTTGGTGAAGGGAACGAACTACAAGGTCATCAGTCCCTCCGACCTGAGATTAACTAAAACCGATAAAATCCCACATTAAAAGAAGGAACCACAACATCCATAAAATGAAAAACTATTGACAGGGAAGGAAGGAAAAGGACAGAAGACGAGGTGAGGGAAAGAAAGTGACTAATGACAGGGGCAGGGAGGAAGAAGCACAGGAGACAAGAAAGATGCTCAGGACATAATAGACCCCATGAGGAAACGAGTGGAAAGGCAGATGGCCAGGGTGAACCACCAAGCCCAGTTGAAGCCAATCCAGTCAGGGTGAAGAGGGGGAGCATGAAAGCCTGCCATCCTCTCCACTCACCGATAAGGTGGAAAGCTCCTCCCTTAAATAAAGCAATAAAATCCCCCATCACGAATAAAACGTGAAACGAGATCCGCCGCTGAGGCATCGTCAGCCAGCACCAGGGGTAGCGATTCTGGAAGGCTAAAAGTCTGTCGTAGGGGGCTAAGTTGGGGCAGTCCAATAAGATGTGAGCCACAGTCAACATCAATCCACAACGACAGAGAGGGGGGGGGGGGGGGGGTCCTCACGACAGAGGAGATAACTGTGAGTCAAAAAAGTATGGCCGATTCGGAGACGGTAGAGGACGACAGAGGCCTTACGAGAGGCCCAGCAGGAGGACTGCCATGGGAGTAGAGAAGAAGGCACCCCAATCAGCCTTAGATAGGGCCCACCTCGGAGCAAGAGACACTGAAGGAAGGTCAAAACAATCAGGTAATGGTCGCTGTCACAGAAGTCATCGTGGACACCCCACTCAATGGAGGGGAACAAGGCCGGGACTGCAGATGGAGACGTCAACAGTAGAGAAAGTACTGTGCGCCGCACTAAAGTGTGTGGGAGCGCCTGTGTTTAGTAAACAGAGGTCTAGCCCCGACAGAACAGCTTCAACTGTCCTGCCCAGGGCACTAGCCATATGACTACCACAAAGAGGGTTGTGGGCATTAAAGTCCCCTAATAACACGAAGGGAGAAGGGAGTTGTTGAAGAAGGGTGGTGATGGCATGGGATGTGGGTGGCCTGTCAGGTGGGAGTTAAAGATTACAGATTGTGATTGGAATGGCCAGATGGATCCTGACAGCAGTAGCTTCCAGAGTGGTATGGAGGGGAACTCATTTACTAACAATGTCGTTGCGGACCAAGGTGCAACCACCACCAGAAGCCCGCAAGGGGCCGATTCGGTTCCGACAGAAAGCATGGAACCCATGATGGGTCGGTGAGTAAGAATTGACAAAATGGGTCTCCTGAAGCGCAATAAAAGCGGCAGAGTAGAAGGAAGTAAGGGGCTGCAACTCTGTCACCAGTAAGGATGGGGTAATATCCATATAGGTGGGGTCAGACTGTTGGTTCATGGACTGTAGGAGGGGAAGGTGGCACCTCAGGGGGTACCAGAGGGGCCTTGCCCTTATTCCTGCATTTCTGCTTCTTCTCTTGGGAAGGAAGAGAAGGGCAGACTTCAGCGAGGGCAGGCACGGAATTACACTGGGCAATCTTGGCGCCGACCGGCCACGGATCACATTCCCGATGTGGAGCAGTAGATCGCCTATCAGTGGGGTGCCGGGGAGAGGAGTCCCGTGAGGGAGCTCCAGTACCGGCAGCCGCCGAAGGAGGGGAGCACTTCTCTGGCAGGGAGGGAGGGAGCACCCGAAGGGGTGGGTATGGGTATGGAAGGGGAGGGGGAGGAGGCAGCTGAAGGCATGGGGCGAATGGGGTGGGGCTGGGAAGAGGAGGCAGTAGGAGGGGGAATGGACATAATTGAAGCAAAAGTAGAGGTCATAGACACAAGATGGAGCCAGTCATATTTTTGACAAGCCTCAGTGTAGTTGAGCTGACCTAAGGTTTTGTACTCTTGAATCCTTCTTTCTTTCACACAAACACTGGGCATATAGGCAAGCATGGAGAATGCTGTCCATTACCATATACACACATTGACGGGGGAGCACAGACACTCCCCTGATGGAGGGGGCGCCCACAGTCACCACAGAGGGGATCAGTGGTGCAGCAGGTAGACATGTGCCCAAACCTTAAGCAGTTAAAACATCTCATCAGTGGTGGAATATAAGGTTTTACATCACACTGATACACCATTACCTTGACCTTCTCTGGGAGGACATCCCCCTCGAAGGTCAGGATAAAGCCGCCCGTAGCGATGCGATTGTTTGGAGAGCCTCGCTGCACACAGCGGATAAAACGAACCCCTCGCCGTTCGATGCTAGCATGGAGCTCCTCGTCAGTTTGCAGAAGAAAATCTCGGTGGAAAATAATGCCCTGTACTGAATTCAAAGATTGGTGCGGCGTGACGGAGACTGGGACGTCACCAAGATGGTCACAAGCACGCAGGACGTCAGCTTTGGCAGCAGAAGATGTCTTGATGAGCAAAGCTCCGGACCGCATTTTACTCATCGATTCAATTTCGCCATACGCATCTTCAATCGTCTCCACGAAAAACAAAGGCTTGGTCGTGGCAAAACTACCGCCATCCGTCCTGGTACAAACCAGGTACCGAGGGAAAGGTTTCAACCCAAGCTGGCGAGCTTGCTCCTCCTCCCAGTGGGTGGACAGGGAGGGGAATGCCGAAGGATCAGAAGGAGTGTCACGTCTGCTACCACTCTTAGAGACGGCCACAGAATGGCCAGGATGGTGAAGCTTTTGTCGCTTCATGCGCAAGGCATCCGCCCTAGTACCACCCACTCTGATCAGGGGCTCGCCTCGTGGGCACCACCCATCCACAGCCATCGGGCACGGCGGCCATTGCCGGGAGTTCTGGTGCCCCAAAACGATGAGCATCGGCTCCTGGGCATAAACGAGGCGTTAACAGCCCAGGTACTAGCAGTGCGATTCCTGTGGTTTCAAGGGGCTCAGCCAAGTGGGTACTTAACAGCCCCACCACACGGACTGGCTACCGTGCTGGTGACCTAGCAGAAAGGGGGCTAGGGTGCAAAGGGAAAGGGGAGGGCAGGGGGAGAGGAAACTTTACCATGGAAGCTCACACTGAACGGAATTGTTTTGGAAATGGAAGTCAAACCCCAAGAGGACCAAAAACGCCGAAAAGGAGATGGAAACAGCAAACAATAGCACAGGCCGAAACAAAGCCAGGAGGATATCCAGGTCGACATGAAGTCCACTAAGAGGGAGAAGAGGGGGCAGGGACAAGGGAGCAAGGAGAAGGAGGGAGATAAACAGGGATGGTAATGCAGCCTTCAAAGGAAAGGAAAGGAGGCTACAATAGCTCAGGGCCCCGTGCACGCCACACACGTACCCACAAAAGGATCGTGGACCCCTTGTGGGAGGGGGGGCGGGGGGGGGGTGGATTCTCACCCATCATATGGCCCAACAACCAGGAGTTAAGGTCTGGGGTGCTGTTTCATTCCATCGCAGGAGCCATTTGGTTATCACCCCCGACGTGCTGACACCACAGCGGTACGTCTAGGAAATTGCCCTTCACAGCAAGCCGTCCTGGACTTCCATTTCAGGAAAATAATGCCTGCCCACACAGGTCTATAGTTTCCACTGTCATCTTCGTGCTTGCCAAACCCTACCTTCGCCAGCAAGGTCGCCGGACCTCTCCTCATTTGAGAACGTTTGGAACATTATGGGCAGGGCCCTGCACACAGCTCGGTATTTTGGCGATCTAACGCGCCGATTGGACAATCAGTAACTACCTACATAAGGACTAGAGATGGATCAATGCGTTGTTTATATGAATGCATGGTGTCTTATTTCGGCATGTCCAAAAGAACGGACACCACACATTCATATACGATTCGCCTCGATGGGCAATGAATACATGAACTTCAGCGTGGATGCACTACGTTCGACCTCCTGTGAGAATCTCAAAGTAACGCGTATGGAAGATATGGAGCGAAGTAGATGGGAAAGAGGGTTGGCCAAAGTGCGTACAGAGGTAATCCGCGCAATAGCGATAAACACTGTGTTTTGGGGAGGGGGGAGCTCAGAGATTAACACAACTGCCCAGTGAACAGGACATCCCAGGTTCTAATTCCGGTCGCGCACACATTTTCACCCATCGCCACTGATTCGGCATAAATGCCGGATGCAGCTGACGTCAATAGTTCCTTCCCTTCCTTTCCCTTTTCTTTCTTTCCCCCTCCGCCTTCAGTCTACATAAAACGCGTTGTTGACTTTCTCAATTTATGAGTTGATTCTCTTGAATAACTCACCCATTTTTTCTGATATTTTAGTATTTTGTTCGTCTGTACATGCGCATCAAGTCTACGGAATTCCGTGCCATTCGGATAATTCCTCCGTGGTGCGCGGGCGCGCGCGCGCGCGCACGCGCGGGCGCGCACGCGCGCACCACACATGCGCGATCATACATGTCGCCATCATCAGGTGAACTGACGGTCTGAGCTCCTGTGAACGTGCCGGCACGGAGATCCGTACGCTATGACTGCTCAGAGGGAACTGGGTTCGGTCGCGGTGGCGGCCGATTTAAATACCCTCCGCCCGCGGCGCGCTCCCTCCGCCGTCCGCGCCCCGCGCCACGGTCGCGTGGTGGAACAGATTGCGACGGCGTCAGAGATGACGTCGGTGTGATGACTCTGTCCGCCGTGGTCGTCACAACTATACATTTGCTCGATTTACTCTTGATTAACCCAATTGCTGGTTCCCAAGCCTTGCTAAGATTATAGCCACAGTCACGGTTTATGAGGTCGTCATTGGTGCGAATTTCGATGGCCTCTCTAACAACGCTGTCGCAGTATCTCGACGTCTGTACCAGAATCCTCGGGCGGCCATACTCCATAGCGTGATTTTCCGACAAACAATGTTCAGCGACCGCCGACTTGCTCGGATACATCAGTCGAGTGTGCCTCTGGTGTTCACGGCATCGATCCTCGACGGTACGCATCGTCTGACCAATATACATCTACATCTACATCTATACTCCGCGAGCCACCTTACGGTGTGTGGCGGAGGGTACTTATTGTACCACTATCTGATCCCCCCTTCCCTGTTCCATTCACGAATTGTGCGTGGGAAGAACGACTGCTTGTAAGTCTCCGTATTTGCTCTAATTTCTCGGATCTTTTCGTTGTGATCATTACGCGAGATATATGTGGGCGGTAGTAATATGTTGCCCATCTCTTCCCGGAATGTGCTCTCTCGTAATTTCGATAATAAACCTCTCCGTATTGCGTAACGCCTTTCTTGAAGTGTCTGCCACTGGAGCTTGTTCGGCATCTCCGTAACGCTCTCGCGCTGACTAAATGTCCCCATGACGAATCGCGCTGCTTTTCGCTGGATCATGTCTATCTCTTCTATTAATCCAACCTGGTAAGGGTCCCATACTGATGAGCAATACTCAAGAATCGGACGAACAAGCGTTTTGTAAGCTACTTCTTTCGTCGATGAGTCACATTTTCTTAGAATTCTTCCTATGAATCTCAACCTGGCGCCTGCTTTTCCCACTATTTGTTTTATGTGATCATTCCACTTCAGATCGCTCCGGATAGTAACTCCTAAGTATTTTACGGTCGTTACCGCTTCCAATGATTTACCACCTATGGCATAATCGTACTGGAATGGATTTCTGCCCCTATGTATGCGCATTATATTACATTTATCTACATTTAGGGAAAGCTGCCAGCTGTCGCACCATTCATTAATCCTCTGCAGGTCTTCCTGGAGTACGTACGAGTCTTCTGATGTTGCTACTTTCTTGTAGACAACCGTGTCATCTGCAAATAGCCTCACGGAGCTACCGATGTTGTCAACTAAGTCATTTATGTATATTGTAAACAATAAAGGTCCTATCACGCTTCCTTGCGGTACTCCCGAAATTACCTCTACATCTGCAGATTTTGAACCGTTAAGAATGACATGTTGTGTTCTTTCTTCTAGGAAATCCTGAATCCAATCACAAACCTGGTCCGATATTCCGTAAGCACGTATTTTTTTCACTAAACGTAAGTGCGGAACCGTATCAAATGCCTTCCTGAAGTCCAGGAATACGGCATCAATCTGCTCGCCAGTGTCTACGGCACTGTGAATTTCTTGGGCAAATAGGGCGAGCTGGGTTTCACATGATCTCTGTTTGCGGAATCCATGTTGGTTATGATGAAGGAGATTTGTATTATCTAAGAACGTCATAATACGAGAACACAAAACATGTTCCATTATTCTACAACAGATTGACGTAAGTGAAATAGGCCTATAATTATTCGCATCTGATTTATGACCCTTCTTGAAAATGGGAACGACCTGTGCTTTCTTCCAGTCGCTAGGTACTTTACGTTCTTCCAGAGATCTACGATAAATTGCTGATAGAAAGGGGGCAAGTTCTTTAGCATAATCACTGTAGAATCTTAAGGGTATCTCGTCTGGTCCGGATGCTTTTCCGCTACTAAGTGATAGCAGTTGTTTTTCAATTCCGATATCGTTTATTTCAATATTTTCCATTTTGGCGTCCGTGCGACGGCTGAAGTCAGGGACCGTGTTACGATTTTCCGCAATGAAACAGTTTCGGAACACTGAATTCAGTATTTCTGCCTTTCTTCGGTCGTCCTCTGTTTCGGTGCCATCGTGGTCAACGAGTGACTGAATAGGGGATTTAGATCCGCTTACCGATTTTACATATGACCAAAACTTTTTAGGGTTCTTGTTTAGATTGTTTGCCAATGTTTTATGTTCGAATTCGTTGAATGCTTCTCTCATTGCTCTCTTTACGCTCTTTTTCGCTTCGTTCAGCTTTTCCTTATCAGCTATGATTCGACTACTCTTAAACCTATGGTGAAGCTTTCTTTGTTTCCGTAGTACCTTTCGTACATGATTGTTATACCACGGTGGATCTTTCCCCTCGCTTTGGACCTTAGTCGGTACGAACTTATCTAAGGCGTACTGGACGATGTTTCTGAATTTTTTCCATTTTTGTTCCACATCCTCTTCCTCAGAAATGAACGTTTGATGGTGGTCACTCAGATATTCTGCGATTTGTGCCCTATCACTCTTGTTAAGCAAATAGATTTTCCTTCCTTTCTTGGCATTTCTTATTACACTTGTAGTCATTGATGCAACCACTGACTTATGATCACTGATACCCTCTTCTACATTCACGGAGTCGAAAAGTTCCGGTCTATTTGTTGCTATGAGGTCTAAAACGTTAGCTTCACGAGTTGGTTCTCTAACTATCTGCTCGAAGTAATTCTCGGACAAGGCAGTCAGGATAATGTCACAAGAGTCTCTGTCCCTGGCTCCAGTTCTGATTGTGTGACTATCCCATTCTATACCTGGTAGATTGAAGTCTCCCCCTATTACAATAGTATGATCACGAAACTTCTTCACGACGTTCTGCAGGTTCTCTCTGAGGCGCTCAACTACTACGGTTGCTGATGCAGGTGGCCTATAGAAGCATCCGACTATCATATCTGACCCACCTTTGATACTTAACTTAACCCAGATTATTTCACATTCGCATTCGCTAATAACTTCACTGGATATTATTGAATTCTTTACTGCTATAAATACTCCTCCACCATTGGCGTTTATCCTATCCTTGCGGTATATATTCCATTCTGTGTCTAGGATTTCGTTACTGTTCACTTCCGGTTTTAACCAACTTTCCGTTCCTAATACTATATGCGCACTATTTCCTTCAATAAGAGATACTAATTCAGGAACCTTGCCCTGGATACTCCTGCAGTTTACCAATATTACGTTAACTTTTCCTGTTTTTGGTCTCTGAGGACGGACGTTCTTTATCAACGATGATAATGTTCTCTCTGGTAAGCCGTCAGGTATTTTATCGTTTCGCCCAAGGGGGGGTCCCTCTAACCTAAAAAACCCCCGTGTGCACGCCACACGTACTCTGCTACCCTAGTAGCTGCTTCCGGTGTGTAGTGCACGCCTGACCTGTCTAGGGGGGCCCTACAGTTCTCCACCCAATAACGGAGGTCGATGAATTTGCAACCATTATAGTCGCAGAGTCGTCTGAGCCTCTGGTTTAGACCCTCCACACGGCTCCAAACCAGAGGACCGCGATCGACTCTGGGCACTATGCTGCAGATATTAAGCTCAGCTTGCACTCCGCGTGCGATGCTGGTTGTCTTCACCAAATCAGCCAGCCGCCGGAAGGAACCAAGGATGGCCTCAGAACCCAAGCGGCAGGCGTCATTCGTTCCGACATGTGCTACTATCTGCAGCCGGTCACACCCAGTGCGTTCAATAGCTGCCGGAAGGGCCTCCTCCACATTACGGACGAGACCCCCCGGCAAGCACACGACTTGCCACATTGACACGGAATCAGGTACACGCCGGCCTTCCTCAAACCGAGGTCATCTTTGGCGCTCCCCACCAGTGCACGAGTTTTATCCGGAGGACAAAACACAGTTCCGACCCGGTGTTTCTTCAGAATGCGGGCGATTTTCCCCGAAAGTGCGCCTGTGTATGGAATAAATGCAGTGCCTACCTCCTCCCTCGTGACTTCATCCATCTCAACAGGTTGTGCTGCAGTGGTTGGGCGGAGATCACGTTGAATCTGCCACTATGAGTACCCATTTTTTCGAAATACAGTTCTCAGATGTTCCAATTCCTGGGGTAGACTCTCTGCGTCAGAGATAGTGCGCGCCCTATGTACTAGAGTTTTAAGTACCCCATTCCTCTGTGAAGGGTGGTGGCAGCTGTCTGCGTGCAAATACAGATCAGTGTGCGTTGTCTTCCGATACACCCCATGACCTAGGGTGCCGTCAGCCCTTCACCTGACCAAGACGTCAAGGAAAGGTAATTTACCCTCCGTTTCAGTCTCCATAGTGAATTTGATGTTGGGGTGTATGGAGTTTAGATGTGTAAGGAAGTCGAGTTTATCCATACCATGTGGCCAGATGACGAACGTGTCGTCCACGTAAATTTGTCGCAGCTTGCACTGATACTCTACGATGGGATTTCCCTGGGATACAAGCTACGTGAGAAAACGCCCGTTGACCCGCACTGACAGTGCCGTGGATGTTGCGTGGATTCCAGCAACAATGCACACGAAAAACAGTTCTAAATCTGTGCTACTACCGGCAGTGGAATGCAGTAGTAAAGTTTCTACTTCGTATAAATGTTTTTTCTTTCCTTCTCCAGCCAGAAAAAACTTCCTGAAGCCTAATAAAATGTGACAATGCAAGACTGTGTTTCAGACCAGTATCCGGACCCAGACAGCTGCAGCTAATGGGCATTAGCTAGGAGATCCTGCTAATCACGCAGGGCGCGCGAGCATATTGTGTATTCCAGCCGTAACTGTTTAACTGTTATCAAATCCGCCTGTCAAAAACTACTGTGGCGGAAATGTTGCAACACTTTACGCTTTCAAAGCAATGGCGTGTTGCACTTTGGGTGTGCGAATTTATTTCCATTGTCCCGCAGTGAGCTTGCCTAACGTGGACACAGCTGAACAACCTGCCGTATTACGCGCGCACTCGAAGTCACTCGGCACCGTGACTGCTGACAAGGGAACCTCCCCATCGCACCCCCCTCAGATTTAGTTATAAGTTGGCACAGTGGATAGGCCTTGAAAAACTGAACACACATCAATCTAGAAAACAGGAAGAAGTTGTATGGAACTATGAAAAAATAAGCAAAATATACAAACTGAGTAGTCCATGTGTAGGATAGGCAACATCCAGGTGGCTGTAAACACATGAGCGCCGTGGTCCCGTGGTTAACGTGTGCAGCTGCGGAGCGATAGGTCGTTGGTTCAAGTCTTCCCTCGAGAGAAAATTTTTATTTTTATTTTCAGACAATTATCAAAGTTCAGGTACTCACATATAATCATCTTCGCTCTCCAAAATTCCAGGACATGTTCAGATTTGCTTGGACATATGCAGGATTTGACGGTTTACACACGGAAAATTTTGAAAACGTTAAAAACATATGTTTTGACAGAGCACAGGGAAAACTGTGCGACTGTGAAACTGTTGCATTCATTTGTTGCAGTTTATGTGACAAACTCTTATGTTTTCACACTTTTTTGGAAGTGATTATCACATCCACAAGAAAACCTAAATTGGGCAAGGTAGAAGAATCTTTTTACCCATTCACCAAGTGTACAAGTTAGGTGGGTCGACAACATATTCCTGTCATGTGACGCACATGCCGTCACCAGTGTCGTATAGAATATATCAGACGTGTTTTCCTGTGGAGGAATCGGTTGACCTATGACCTTGCAATCAAATGTTTTCGGTTTCCATTGGACAGGCACGTCCTTTCGGCTACTAATCGCACGGGTTTGCGGTGTGGTCGCAAAACACAGACACTAAACTTATTACAGTGAACAGAGACGTCAATGAACGAACGGACAGATCATAACTTTGCGAAAATAAAGAAAGCAAAATTTTCACTCTTGGGAAGATTTGAACCAGGAACCTCTCGTTCCGCAGTTGCTCACGCTAACCACGGGACCACGGCGCTCCTGCGCGCAGATTGTCCTAGACGTTGCCTATCTTGCACATGGACTATATATATATATTTTGCTTATTTTTTTCATAGTTCCACACAACTCCTTCCTGTTTTCTCGACTGATCTGTGTTCAGTTTTTCAAGGCCTATCCACTGTGCCAACTTATAACTAAATCTGAGGGGGGTGCGATGGGGAGGTTCCCTTGTGAGTGCTAGGTGAATCGATACCTGTCGAAGATACTCGACCTACAGTGACAGCTTTCCCTCGTTGAACACCTAGGCTGGCTTCGTTAGCAGAGACCAATGAGTTTACCATGCCGTCTTCGTTTGAATACGAAAGCAAACGTGACGTGTATTTCACCACATACGAAACAAAACTCAGCACAGCGAAAACAACAGAGAATGCCGAAAACAATGCGCAGTGTACTTTGCGTTAGACTCATAGCGACTCTAAACAACTGAGTATCGATCCAAAGTCGTACACAGCCTTGCGACTTATGTTGACCCTGCCTCTCCCATCAGCCATCGCAAAGAGTGATTTCCTGAAGTGCGAGATCCAAGTACGCATTTACGCGCAGCCTATCAACATAGGCTAGAGCCTGCCACCCGCAGCACGAAGAGGTTACCACAGAAACTTGAAAATTTAAGTCTTTACTTCCATACTGAGGTGTGGGCGCTTTTGTAGTCACAGAAGACATAATTTTTTGGTCTGTACTTGTTAGGACGAGTTTTCCAGCGGGCAGCTGACACGAAAGACGTCAGCAATGACTTGACAAACTGTGTACTTATTCGCGTCAAATTCGCGCCTGGTCAAACACGTGACACTTCAGTCGGCAAAAGGGCCAAGAGCTTACAGAACAGTTAACGGGATTTTGGCAGTTTGAAGTGAGTTCGGTTTGGCGAAGGCCGGTTTCTTCAATAGCTCATTTCATACAAACACCTGAGCTATAAAAGGTTTCGCTGCCTGTCGAACGATGCGAATTCTTGAGCACTTGAAACTGGAGGAAGGCATTTTCTGGTAACTTTATTTGTTAACGAGATATGATTGGAAACGTACAAGATTGCCTAAGATCCATGACGTCTTAAGACTGCTTACTAACTTACGACGTCATAGCGAGGTCAGGCGCCCACTGCTTTCAGCGGGTAATAAGGGCGTTTTCGAAAACTGCAAATGCGTTTTATAAAAAGAATATATTTTAGATCGTAATAAATAAACTACTATCAATGGGAAACAACCCCGTAAATGTTTCAACAGCACTATTGAAACACTATAACGCCTGTACCCGTCATCGTCGCACAGTACACACAACTGCGTCAATCTAGGTCTATAACAAAACTAACAACAACGTAAAGCCAGCGCTGTAATAAGCATGTTTTTTGTGTTTTCTGTAATTTGTTATCAACGATCACCATAAAGTACAAACTGACTGACATGAAAAAAAAGTACTAAACTAAAACTATCTACTTTTCTAATCTCATAAAATCAAGTTTTATGGTATACTTTACAATTACATAATAAAACTTAAATGCTGCGTTAAACTGTTTTAATTTGAAGTGTGTACTACAATGCTGCTCCTGCGGATAATTTATCATAAAATATCTGGCGGCAGGGCCCGCATCACATGTTCTGCGCCGTAGAAGTAGGATATCGAAGTGTGATAAGACAGTTACTGTTCACGTTATATATAATTGATCTAGTGGATAACCCCTTTAGGTCCTTCGGACTGTTAGCAGATGGTGCGTTTGTCCACAGGGAGTTAACTACGTCAGAAGACAATAAAATTGCAGGAACACCTGCAAAGAATTGATGAATAATGGAGGTACTGACTGGCAACTGACCCTGAAAGCAAGTAAATTTAACGTAATACGGATAAATAGGCGAATGAATCCAACGACGACGCTGCGGATGAGAAATCGCCGGAAACAGTAAGCACCGTTTAACACATTCAGAGTGTAATGGCAACATAAACAGGAGGACCAATAATTCCAGGGTGTGATTCATAGCAAGAACCTTAAGGAAACTTAATTCACCCAGAAAAGAAGTGGCTTAGAAAATTTTGTGCTACCTATTAGTGCGTATTGTTCATCAGTTTGGGACCCTTACCACGTTAGATTCATAGAAGAAATAGACAATATAAAAGAAAAGCGGCGCGTTTCGTCACGGGATCGTTTAGTTTGCGCGCGACCACTACAAAGATGCCCAACAAACTGTAGTCGCAAACGCTACAGGAGAAGCGTTATGCATCACGGAGAGGTTTACAAATATAATTTCAATAGAGCACGTTCCAAGAAGAATCGAGCAACGTATTACTTTCTCGTTCGTCTCGCGGGGACATCACAACGAGAAAACCCGAGAAATTTGAGCTAATACGGAGATTTACCAACAATAATTCTTCTCATGTGCCATTCGCGGATGGAACATGGATGGAGCTATCAGATTGACACCATAAGTACCCTCCGCCAAACCCGCTAAGGTGGCTTACAGAATATAGATGTAGATGCAGTTGCATACACGCTTCCATTCCCACCGACCAGTAATTCGGTAGTCTCCAATCATCGCAAATGCTACAAAGCATTATATTAGTCGTTAATCATATTACATAATACAAATGACACACTGCATAACGGGGCCAAAGTATTTAATAGCGTTCTGGAGAGGATGACGAACAAATGAAGTGAGAGGGCACTTACTATGCAACACCGTGCACAGTACATATACGGAGTCACGCACTATAATTCGGTATTAGATTGTGCCATTGCTCAACAGGCCTTATTTATTCCTTATGGTTCAATGGCTCGAAGGCGAGGCGTGTCTGCACATTCCGCAAATTGCTTTCACCGCTTGAAGAACTGCCTTTACGAGCATAAGGAAAGCTCGTGTATCTGCTACATAGTGACGTACCATCCAATTTTCGCCCTCTGCCGTGCTGTCCAATGTATTCTGAACAGGGTGTCGCACATAACGAATACCTCGTCACTTTGTCTTCATCGCTCAAAATCATTATGTATAGCAGGGCTTCCCAACCTTTTCAGCTGGCGGACCCCTTCTTCAGTCGAAAATCCATGCCGGACCCCTAGTCAGTCAAGAGCACAGTAACTTTAAATTTCAGAGCGAAACCCGTGAAATCCGAAGAAAAATGTTCAAATCTATGTAAAGTCTTCTTTTGGTCGTCCTCCCTCCTCATTCATTTCAACTGGAAACTTCCCTTGTTGTGAAGGCGATAGAGAAACTTCACGCTTCTTCAATGATCCTGACTTCATCCACCGATCCATGTTAGAAGTAATAAACTGGTCAAAAATCGACTTATGAAATAGGTAGTGCACTGACAAAGCAAGTTTAACATTTAATGATGCCTGGGGCCGCATACGTGCCAGCGAGCACTTTGACCGGTCGACAAAGCTCGCTCCGCGCATGCGTAAAAGGTTTCAGCGCATCCAGCGCCTTGATCCGGGGCACAAACGACCCCCGCATTGTTGCGAAACAGTCGCTCAGAGAAGCCGCGTTCTCCCGCACTAAACTGTGTATGCGTTCCCTCTTAGGAACCGCAAAGGCTGCTTGAGGATACGACCTGAAGTAAAAGTACACACGAAAAAAAAAGTAGTTATGAATTTGATTTTCACATTTTTATTCAATAATTTTACTCATTATTTTACACGATTTGGTGAAAGGTGGCCGCGGACCCCCCCAGGGGTCCGCGGACCACAGGTTGGGAAGCCCTGATATATAGCATTGTTAATTACGGTAGAACGGTCTCTGAATTTTAAAGGGAAAGCTGTCCATGCGCAACACGTCTTCTGTAGCTTTTGTGGAAAGGTAAGATTGGATTATCTTGTTATTTGTTGTAGGCAGGGAACAGAGATGACAACCGAATGTTAAAAACAATGCTTCCTAGTAGTAAGAAAGTTGACAGACTCCTCGTCCAGATGGAAAGGAAGCCAGTAGCTTCTATAGGCACTGGTGGAGCCTATTCTATAAAATGTACAAACTACTTGGCAACTAATATCGGGGCAGTTATAACGACTTTTCTTGAGTATGCTCCAATTAATACAGTCACTCTGACAACGTTTATGTGCTTCTACAAACTTAAAGAATGAAGATTGTGAAACTGATTTTCCGTGTAGGCAGAATTCTAGTTGAGGCTGGAACGTAATTGTTTCGTTGTCAGACCAGATTCGCCAACTCACTATATGAGAAGCGGCTTGACTACAATTACTGAACAGTACAAGTTGTGACCAGATTTGGTGAATATATTGCGGACTTTCGCTGCTATGACAATTCTTTGGCTACGTGTTATCTTACTGTTAACAATACGATGGCGTGTGGAATACAATTGTCATTGGGTACGCCGTTTGAAATGTTCTTGCACCTTAACCGGTTCCAGCAAAAAAAAAAAAAGTTCATTTCCGTAAGCAGGAGGGAAGACTAGAGTTCAACGTGCAATCGATGGAGAGGCTGTTTCAGACGGAGCATAAGCTCAGATTGGGAAAGTGTAGAGAAGAAATTAAAAAAATGGCTCTGAGCACTGTGGGACTTAACTGCTGAGATCATAAGTCCCCTAGAACTTAGAACTACTTAAACCTAACTAATCTAAGGACATCACACACACCCATGCCCGAGGCAGGATTCGAACCTGCGACCGTAGCGATGATGACTAGAACCACGTCGTCTACACACTTTTGATGTTTCAGCAAGTTCAGCAGCGGCACTGAGCGCCACTTGGAAAAGTGGAGTATTTCGTTTTTCAGAGATAGCCATAATACCAATGGCAGACTGTAGCGCCTAGAACCGCTCGGCCACCCCGGCCGACCGACAAGAAATTCCTTCGTGCCTTAATCGACTTACAAGAAGTCCGGAAGACAGAAATCTGAACGGCTGGTCGAGAATTTCCTCCCCAATGTTTTAACCACGGCGGCACTTGATACAGTTTAGTTGCTGTTCTTATCCATAGATATTACCGGAACGTTTAAATCGATCGGCTCAATTCACACAAACAAGAGATGAAGGACTGATGACAGACTCGGTAGAAAGTGGGTGTGGGGTGAACCGTAACGTTTCAGTTGCGAAATGCGAAGATGATGACTAGAACCACGTCGTCTACACACTTTTGATGTTTCAGCAAGTTCAGCAGCGGCACTGAGCGCCACTTGGAAAAGTGGAGTATTTCGTTTTTCAGAGATAGCCATAATACCAATGGCATCTAAATGTAACACTGTAATTATGGTTTATTTACTTTTTGTTATTACTCTTTTAGGGCTTTTCGCTGTGAATACATAATATTTTTTTCTTTCACAAGAAATTTATTTGCAGTTGCGAATATGAACAACTATCAGCTGTATAATGGAAGGACAATGAAAATTTGTGTGGGACCGGGACTCGAACCCAGATTTCTCTCTTACCGCAAGTGGTCGCCTTACTAAACATGTATGTCCGAAGCAACATGGCATCGTAATTCGGAATAACACAGGAACTGCAATTTCGAATTTTTGTTTTATTTGCATGCCGACATATCTTGTAATGCCTTAATTTCTGTACTGTGATTCCCACCACACTGCAAGGTCAAACGTAATATTATTTAGGAACAATAAGATCCATATTAAAATTGAGAGTGGCATATCGAATGCACGTACAATAAGAAAAATAGTTCCAAGGTACTGGAGCGAAATAGCGAAGCGCATAAAATTAGCAGTATTGCTACTTTCAAAAACGGACCACAAGGGCTGATGACCTTTAAATATGTAGCCGAACGAGGTGACTTCGACACTGGACCCGTATAGGAGGCCACAGTTTCAGATCCCCGTCCGCCCATCCACATTCAGGTTTCCCAAAGCAGTAAAGGCAAACGCAATTACAGTTCTACTGAAAATGACAGTGCCAATTACTTCCTGCCCCATTCTTCCCATATCCAAATTTTAACTCTGACTCCAATGACATAGTCGAATGGACCTTAACCTCTAAAATTCTTCCTTAAATACGCAGTAAAATTTAAACATGAAATTAAAGTGAATTTGTATCACAGTTGCGATTCCTGCTGTCGCCACACCTGAGGCCCACTACCACATCTGTAAAATGTGCGCTAGTAGACAATCGGAGATCTATCACGAAACAGTGGGGGCAGATGTATCTGTTAGTTCAGCCTGTATATATAAGAAAGGGGGAGGGAGTAATTTTTATTGTTCCAAGAAACGGAAATACGGAAGCGTCCGATCTCGCCCGTATCCTTTGACCCATGACGTCACAAATATGGCGGGAACAAAAACACACACACTTTCCACAAGAAGCCTAATGACACAATGACACTAACGGGACAAGCGCGGTAAATGGGGTGTTTTGGGTGGGGCAAAATAAATATAAACAAATTTAGACGCCTTGCGTAGCTACAACGTGTAAGCGAAGACAGCTATGCATGAATACCCACCCACCTCCCCAGGGCTCGTAACCCCTGCAACCCATAGAAGATAAAGATGCTTCAGTAGCTGATTAGTGTTTTTTGTCTTTTTTAAAAAAAAATCTCACGGGATAGAACGAACAGATCAGAAAGATAAATATAATAAACTAAAACAAAAATTTGAGGAAACATAATTAAAATAAGTAATAAGTGTTTTTAAATTTTAAAAAAATCTCACGAGATAGAACGAACAGATCAGAAAAGTAAATAAAATAAAACAGAACTGGAGACAGCCACACTCAAACCAAACTCCGCGCCGTCATGACGTCACACACGACAACACCCTTACGTCACGGGTCAAAGCCGACGCGTGGGATCGGACGCTTCTGTCGACCCTTATAATGTTTACACTTTCCTTATACTAAATCCATACAACCAGTATACAGTCTGACCTAGTTTATCTGGCCTTCGTTAAGCCTTTTTTATTTGTGTATTTGATACTCAGACAGGCAGCGATTTACAAGAATCATTAAATTTAAATTCAGCCAACCCACAAACGCAGATCCTAGTAAGACGTCGTTAACAAGGTAAATAACACAGATTTTTCAGTAGGCCCTACTGTATTGCCGCCGTCTGTTGAGAATGTTAATATGACAAAGAGAATGAAGGTGGTAGCATAATGCACAATGACAAAAAGAGGCACTACACAAGGTGGTTAAATGGGGATCGTTCATAACATTTCTGCAGAATCTGGTATTGAAGCATTTTGAGAAAGATTCAGCGATACAATGACGATAGTCACGGATTAGCTGATGAAATTGCCGCTCAATCTGTAGACATACTGTCCACAGAGGCAACAACGCAGCTAGACATGGTTTATTTGGAACGCCACGTGGAAACAACTTCAGACAAACAATTTTTTGCAAGAAGTGTTGTGATCGTGCTCCACACAAACGACATACGAATCAAAAGAAACCGATTATTTCTGTGTATAAGACTCACTGCCTTTTTTTCCGTTATCTGGTCAATACTTACATGAAAAAAATGTGTAATTTATACATTTACGTAAAAAGTATAACGTATTTACAACATTTAACCCATTCCATTCCATTTTTTCTGACTTTCTGGATTATCTGTGTTTCAACTATTTGGATGACCTAGTCCGGATAAACAAGATACTACTGTACTTTAATCTTACTTGTACACAGTTTTGGCACAATGTATTCAGGAAAGTGTATTTTAACTCTCTTGTAAACTTACACAACGATTAGGCTACCGTCATCATACGTAATATACAGTCTATGTTCCTAGCGTAAAAACTAATAATAATAATAATAATAATGTGTAAACATGCAATTCATCCCATGTGCTGTTTGTTGAAAAATGCGACTCTCTTACGGTGACAACTGTTTGCACTGCAATTGTATCCATTCTTAACTCGTTCTCACATACAGATGTAACACACTGACATAACTATTGTTGCATATATAAAACGAGTGACAAGCACTCTGTCTAGCATTTCCTACCGATGATACTCGAACGACCAAAGATTTTGTGCGTTCATAACATCTACAGTTAAAGATTTTCTTCCTTGCACTCTAGTATATATTGTAAACCCTAGCCAACCGTCATCTGATTGTGGTGTAATAAGAAGAAAAAAAACTGTTGATCATAAGCAAGATTATTTGGACGAAATGCAGATTGTTAGCTTTCCTACCTTTAAATAAGGAAGTAATGTAGAGCACGTATCGCAGTATCTTAACTCACCGGCGACGGAGCAGCTGCCTGCTTTCCTTCCTGCTTGTTCGCTTGAACACAACAGCTACCGCACTGCGTGAAGCACATAGGGCCGAAGAGTCCCGCGGCGCATGCGCACAGAGTCGCGAAGTGGGCAGCTGTTGATGGCCCCTGATTCGCCGAACTTCTGGCTTCGGGGCATCATAATAGCGCAGTGCAACTTTGCCTACAATGATTCTTCCTTGCTCTCACGAGACAGTTGTATCAGCCCGCAATTGTTTGTTGTCAATGTAACAACGCAATCGTCGAGAGACTGTGTGCTTCCGGTTGAGGCCGTTTCAAAGCACCATTGACAATGGGCGTGATGTAAAAATACCACAATAGTCAGACGCTATGATTTATATTAACCTCACCAACAATCTTTATGACGGAACGCTATGCTCGTGCTTCAGTTATATACTAAATAGTACTTCGTCACTATAAACAAAGATGCTTACCGCACCGCGCTTCCCTGGAGTAATCTGCAGCAAATTTTCTGCCACAGTCTCTATCGGAATGCACATGCGGTGCCACAAACCATGCAAGGCGTTCTTGAGATTAACAACTGGCCCCCCAACACGAATGGTGCGGAAATAAAAAGTAAATCAACTGTGGAGACAAACAAAGAGCTTAAGATTCTCATCCATTTGTCTTACGAATGGAAGTTGAAGGCTAAAGCCGGCCGGGGTGGCCGAGCTTTTCTAGGCGCTACAGTCTGGAACCGCGCGACCGCTACGGTCGCAGGTTCGAATCCTGCTTCGGGCATGGGTGTGTGTGATGTCCTTAGGTTAGTTAGGTTTAAGTACTTTTAAGTTCTAGGGAACTGATGACCTCAGAAGTTAAGTCCCATAGTGCTCAGAGCCATTTGTACCATTTAAGGCTAAAATCTTTCGATGAACACACAAAATTTACATCTCTAAACATTACATGGACGTTGAGCATTCACAAACAAAATTTAATACACATATGACATTCCTCATGTCATCCGCTCAACCAAAAAGCTG
Organism: Schistocerca nitens; assembly: GCF_023898315.1. Lineage (NCBI taxonomy): Eukaryota > Metazoa > Arthropoda > Insecta > Orthoptera > Acrididae > Schistocerca > Schistocerca nitens. Next base: position 654,962,845 of record NC_064619.1, read on the forward strand.
GAGGTATTTACCCGTTAGTCTACAATCAAGCTTCAGTCTGCAGTATTTTAGACCGCTACTTAATTGAATATACGGTTAGAGATAATTAAGTAAAAATCACGGAGATGAAAGCTGTGGGAGATTTGTCCTATAGTTATTGCTTGAGTTTTGGGAGGGTTTGTCTTGAAGAATCATTTATTACACAGAAGGTAAGCTCTTTAAGTTGGAGCTGGATTAGCCACAAACTTTTTTTTCTTCACTGTAATTTCATTCCCTCGTTCCAGATGGGCGAGAGTAGGAAGGCAGCAGAATAATACTCCAGTCTTCAACCATAGCAGTTTAAAAGATAAAAAGGAGGAATAAAAAGCTTGAAGAAGTGTACTGTATACAGATATTTTTAAAATAATTTAAAAGGCGCTTTTCGTTGATGACACAATAATACACATGAAAAGGTTTGACATTTAAAACAATGATTATGAGTTGCAAGTACATTAAGACAGACACTACACTGTATCACACTTCACTAGCACCTGATGGAAGGGACCTGCACATACTTGGTCCTTTTCAGCAACAAAATTTCTGTACAGATGCGTGGTTCAGGTGATTTGGGTTTCGGGGATAGTTGTAACGTGGAAGAGTGGGTTGGAAGAAAATAGGGCTGGCCACTGTGGCCGAGCGGTTCTAGGCGCTTCAGTCCGGAACCGGGGTGCTGCTACGGTCGCAGCTTCGAATCCTCCCTCGGGCGTGGATGTAAGTGATGTCCTTAGGTTAGTGAGGTTTAAGTAGTTCTAAGTCTAGGGAACTGATGACCTCAGATGTTAAGTCCCATAGTGCTCAGAGCCACTTGAACCATTTGAAGAAAACAGGGGATTGGGAATACAGGATGGGGGCCAAGCACAGGTCAAGAGGAGGAGAGAAAGGGAGGGATCGGATTGACGAATGGTATTCAGTCGCTGTTACAAACCGACTTGAAAAAACTGGGAACTTGCAAGATCACCATTTCGATTCTGCTTTAAAAGAAATTTTGAAAGTTAACGTTAACGTGAATGTAAATAACGGTTGTTGTGCAGGAACGCACAGAAAATTAGTGTAAGTGATTATAAACAAACATGGTCTGATAAATGTTGATTCAATGAAATATCATTACTAAACTTCCTGGCAGATCAAAACGGTGTACCGGACCGAGAGTCGAACACGGGACCTTTGCCTTTGCTGGCAAGTGCTCTACCATCATTTTTTTTTTCTTTTCTTGCATTTTGCTCGTTGTTGATCGATGTGTTTGGTCATTGCGGACGTCACATGACATCCGGTCAAGTTCGTTTGTTGATCCTTCCACTCAGTTTTTTTTTATTACAGAGGCTAACCAGCTCTCTGACCGAGCACGCTGAGCTACCGTGCCGGCTGAATGATGATGAAATGATGAGGACAACACAAACACCTAGTCATCTTGAGGCAGGTGAAAATCCCTGACCCCGCCGGGAATCGAACCCGGGACCCCGTGCTCGGGAAGCGAGAACGCGACCGCGAGATCACGAGCTGCGGACACCATCTGAGCTACCCAAGCACAACTCACGCCCCCTCCTGACAGGTTTACTTCTGCGAGTATCTCGTCTCCTACTTTCCAAACTTAACAGAAGCTCTCCTGTGAACCTTGCAGAACTAGCACTCCTGAAAGAAAGGATATTGCAGAGACTGAGAATGAGATTTTCACTTTGCAGCGGAGTGTGCGCTGATATGAAACTCCCTGGTAGATAACTGTGTGCCGGACCGAGACTCGAAGTCGGGGCCTTTGCCTTTCGCAGGCAAGTGCTCTACCACCGAGCTATCCAAGCACGACTCACGCCCCGTCCTCACAGCTTTACTTCTGCCAGTACCTCGTCTCCTGCCTTCCAAACTTTACAGACGCTCTCCTGCGAAGCTTGCAGAACTAGCACTCCAGAAAGAAAGGATATTGCAGAGACATGACTTAGCCTAGGGGATGTTTCCAAAATGAGATTTTCACTCTGCAGCCGAGTGTGCGCTGATATGAAACTTCCTGGCAGATTAAAACTGTGTGCGGGACCGAGACTCGAACTCGGGACCTTTGCCTTACACGGGCAAGTGCTCTACCATCTGAGCTACCCAAGCACGACTCACGCCCCGTCCTGACAGCTTTACTTCTGCCAGTATCTCGTCTCCTATTTTCCAAACTTTACGGAAGCTCTCCTGCGAACCTTGCAGAACTAGCACATCCCCCAGGCTGTGGCTAAGCCATGTCTCCGCAATATCCTTTCTTTCAGGAGTGCTAGTTCTGCAAGGTTCGCAGGAGAGCTTCTGTAAAGTTTGGAAAGTACGAGACGAGATACTTGCAGAAGTAAAGCTGTCAGGGGGGGCGTGAGTCGTGCTTGGGTAGCTCAGATGGTAGAGCAGTTGCCCGCGTAAGTCAAAGGTCCAGAGTTCGAGTCTCGGTCCGGTGCACAGTTTTAATCTGCCAGGAAGTTTCATATCAGCGCACACTCCGCTGAAGAGTGAAAATCTCATTCTGGAAATATCATTATTGCTTCAAATCGTCAGTAGCCTCTTTGTAACCAGAAAATAACAATGTGAGCCGTTTGTCTAATTATCTTCCTCATTCAGAGACGTTAAATTATACAGATATTTCATTTCTCACCAGTCTGAAGTACGTAGAAGTATCTGAGAAAAACAACGAACATGTGTCTATTTCTGTGAACGGTATTCAATACTCTGAGCGTGTGTGGATGGCTATAGGAGGGTAAAAAAAATTCGAAGGAAAAAATTTAAAGTTGTTCCACTATATGTCTCTAAATACCGGTTAGTAAGTACTAGTGGTGCTGCTCATCAGCATTCAATTGAAGCACGAGAAAGAATGTTCAGAGTTTCAACTCAAACCCAGGTTCTGACTACATGGATTCGTTTAGCAAACTGCTATATCTGATTTCTGAACACATAAAAAATTACTTACTGCAAAACAAGAAGATGACCGTTAGACTTGCCACATATGCAAGAAACGCTTCAAGCAAACTAATGTAAATGAAATGTTGCGGCGTTATTGATCGGGAGACCGCATCTGGGGTTGTTTGGCCGCCTAGCGCAAGTCTTCTTACTTCACGCTATTTAGGCGGCTTACACGACGATGATGGTGAAATGATGATGAGCATAACACAATACCCACTCCCCCACGACCGGGAATAGAACCAAGGCCCCCACATGGCAATCGTAGATGCACAAAGTTCCGTTTAATAAGCAACCTAAACTGCCACTTTCGGCAAAAGATGGAAAACTGTTCTTACTCGATAACGAAGCGAGCGCTGTAGCGTGGAGTCATTTTCGAGAAAGTACAGCCAATCTAGTAGCCGTATGTGCAACAGGAGACGACTGAAGATTGATTTAGCAGTAAAATAGATGAATACGAAATTGAAACCGACACATGATATCAATATAATGTACTGGAAAGAATACGTTGTAAATATACTATGATACTGAAAATGTAACATATTGGTTATAGATGTAGATGATATATAAATGAAACTTACTGAAATTGTATTCTTTGTGCCATTGATGTGTCAGGCAAATGTGATTGTAACACACCAGTTGCAGATGTATTGAGGATGTAACATACTGGTTGTGGATGTGGAACAGATGCAATTGATGTCCACTACTGGCTATTAAAATTGCTACACCAATAATAAATGCAGATAATAAACGGGTATTCATTGGACAAATATATTATACTAGAACTGACGTGTGATTACATTTTCACGCTATTTGGGTGCATAGATCATGAGAAATCAGTACCCAGAACAACCACCTTGGCCGTAATAACGGCCTCGATACGCCTGGGCATTGAGTCAAACAGAGCTTAGATGGCGTGTTCAGGTACAGCTGCCCATGCAGCTTCAACACGATACCACAGTTCATCAAGAGAAGTGACTGGCGTATTGTGACGAGCCAGTTGCTCGGCCACCATTGACCAGACGTTTTCAATTGGTGAGAGATTGGGAGAATGTGCTGGCCAGGGCAGCAGTCGAACATTTTCTGTATCCAGAAAGGACCGTACAGGACCTGCAACATGCGGTCGCGCATTATCCAGCTGAAATGTTGGGTTTCGCAGGGATCGAATGAAGGGTAGAGCCACGAGTCGCAACACATCTGAAATGTAACATCCACTGTTCAAAGTGCCATCAATGCGAACAAGAGGTGACCGAGACGTGTAACCAATGGCACCCCATACTATCACGCCGAGTGGTACGCCAGTACAGCGATGACGAAATAACGCCTCCAATGTGCGTTCACCGCGATGTCGCCAAATACGGATTCGACCATGATGATGCTGTAAACAGAACCTGGATTCATCCGAAAAAATGACGTTTTGCCATTCGTGCACCCAGGTTCCTCGTTGAGTACACCATCGCAGGCGCTCCTGTCTGTGATGCAGCGTCAAGGGTAACCGCAGCCATGGTCTCCGGGCTGATAGTCCATGCTGCTGCAAACGTCGTCGAACTGTTCGTGCAGGTGCTTGTTGTCTTGCAAACGTCCCCATCTGTTGACTCTGGGATCGAGGCGTGGCTGCACGATCCGTTACAGCCATGCGGATAAGATGCCTGTCATCTCGACTGCTAGTGATACGAGGCCGTTGGGATCCAGCACGGCGTTCCGTATTACCCTCCTGAACACACCGATTCCATATTCTGCTAAGAGTCATTGGATCTCGACCAACGCGAGCAACAATGTTGCAATACGATAAATCGCAATCGCGATAGGCTACAATCCGACCTTTATCACAGTCGGAAACGTGATGGTACGCATCTCTCCTCCTTACACGAGGCATCACAACAACGTTTCACCAGGCAATGCTGGCCAACTGCTGTTTGTGTATGAGAAATCGGTTGGAAACTTTCCTCATGTCAGCACGTTGTAGGTGTCGCCACCGGCGCCAACCTTGTGTGAATGCTCTGAAAAGCTAATCATTTGCATATCACAGCCTCGTCTTCCTGTCGGTTAAATTTCGCGTCTGTAGCAAATCATCTTCGTGGTGTAGCAATTTTAATGGCCAGTCGAGTATTATGGCAGTGTAACGAAACACTTCAACAGGATTATGAACTACAGCAGAGTTCAGAAATGACCTCTGTAAACTCTCTCAAATACATTGAGTGCCATGCCCATAATATTATGGCACAACATCTTACTGAGGTTTGCCATACCCATACTGTTACAGTCAGCGTTCCTCATTCAATTCTTAGCTCTCGTGTATAAAATTAGTCGTCCAGTGGATAAAAGATGACACATAAATGCCCCTAGTAGAGTCCGCTCGGGATGTGGCCGGTGGACGCACAGACATGCCCGGCAAGGCACGCGTGGGAAGAGCTGCAGTGGTGGGGGTTAAGGACAGGTGCTGTAGGGGAAAAGCTGAGCACTGGAGGGGAAGTGCCGTTCCAAACTGAAGGCTAAGTTCACATTTTTTGTATGTATTAAATAGGGCCCTTCCAAACCCACACTTGCATGGTGACGATTCAAAACGACCTGTCGTTTCTGCTTCAGTCAGTATCTGAAAAGTATTAAAGAATTCCGCTGTAAATGGAGTGGCTTATTTTCGATTGGCTCGTTAACCATTTGTAGCCGGCCGCAGTGGCCGAGCGGCTCTAGGGGCTACAGTCTGGAACCGCGCGACCGCTACGGTCGCAGGTTCGAAGCCTGCCTCGGGCATGGATGTGTGTGATGTCCTTAGGTTAGTTAGGTTCAAGTAGTTCTAAGTTCTAGGGGACTGATGACCTCAGAAGTTAAGTCCCATAGTGCTCAGAGCCATTTTTTTGTTAACCATTTGTAACTTTCAAAGAGAAGCACCATGAGTGGTGAATTTTGAGTAAAACCTGCACCTTTCTCTTGTTGCCATGGCAAAATTTGCTTCTCTTTCCAAAACACAGAGGAGTTTACACAATCTCACCTCACTGACATGTTGGTCAGACACAATTGCGAGAGAATTCTGTAACATTGGTTTATTTAGTGAGGAATTGAGGAAAAGTAAGGTTAGTGTCTTATGAAAAAAACACATCGTCGGTATAAAATAAACCTGTAATGGCCTCACTTATTTTGTTCCAAAACCAATAACATTCCTCGTTGCACCAGCTTTCGATTGCACTAAGAACTACATTCTATCATCGGCAAAATCTGCAGTTTGTGGAATAGCACGGTAGCTAATGAAGTTTTGCATAATAACCACAAGCCAAATATACACTCGTCTGTGCATGCTGTCATTTTCCAAAATCTCATTTCGATATCGTAAACCGTTTGTGAAATGTGAGGAATGTTGTGGATATTTCACTCTGGCTTTAGCAACGGCGCGACCCGATCACAAATAAGTGTGTTAGATCAGTTTTCTCGAGATTGGTGACAGTTAGAGAGACTTCCATCCTAGTCTAATGAAAAATTTCATATGTTATCTAAATTTCACATGCAGCAACATATTATGTGATATTCACCAAACACAAAATCACAGTGACCCTGTTTTTCATTGGAAACTTTTTCGAATTTCGCGCGATGTGTTACTTCCGTGTAAATAGCACAGTAACTATGACCATTAACGAAATGATGGGCATATTATCATGAACCTGACAAATAAAGCTGTAAGTACCGCAAAAGCTATTTTCTTTACAGAATAATTTCTGGAAAATCGTTTGAGAAAGATTGCAGGGTGTACACCTTGATTCTGTCATCGCGGACCGGCCGAAAGGTGGCCAACACTGTCGGTCTGCCCTTCCGAACGAACGAATGAATTCGTCCAGCACATTGGACGAAACTGGTCACTGCCCATCAACCACTGTATCCTGCGCGGACAACGCTCATTTCTGCCAGCTTGGTTCACGACGATGCAGTCCGATCAGTGTTCCCAAGCTGAAACGTGGCAACTGCCATACCAAGGGCGTAAAATTGTTGTAAATGGACCAAAATTATCGTACTTACCCGCCTAACGACCATAATAAATAATACTGACGGTCAAATCTGTTCGGTTCTAGGCGCTTCAGTCCGGAACTGCGCTGCTGCTACGGTCGCAGGTTCGAATCCTGCCTCGGGCATGGATGTGCGTGTTGTCCTTAGATTAGTTAGGTTTAAGTAGTTCTAAGTCTAGGGGAATGATGACCTCAGCTGTTAAACCCCATACTGCTTCGAGCCATTTGACCCATTTGAATCAAATCTGTTTGTGTATGTTTTCTAGTCTTGTAAAAAATGCTACTGTTTTCAAGCCAACAGAGACTTCTTTAGAATTAAAATTAATGTTTTATCCACGTCGTATAAAATCGTTGCATAAAAAGGTCGGTCACATATCGGCTCCAACACAAACACTCTGCGTCCAGTTTGTTCTTTTTTCCATGGCTGCCAACACTGGCGAGGTACACTATGTAATCAAGAGTATCCGGACACTGGCTGAAAATGACTTACAAGTTCGTGGCGCCCTCCATCGGTAATGCTGGAATTCAATATGGTGTTGGTCCACCCTTAGCCTTGATAACAGCTTCCACCCTCGCATGCATACGTTCAATCAGGTGCTGGAAGGTTTCTTGGAGAGTTGCAGCCCATTCTTCACGGAGTGCTGCACTGAGGAGAGATATCGATGTCGGTCGGTGAGGCCTGCCAAGAAGTCGGCGTTCCAAAACATCCCAAAAGTGTTCTATAGGATTCAGGTCAGGACTCTTCGCAGGTCAGTCCATTACAGGGACGGTATTCTCGTGTAACCACTCCGCCACAGGCCATGCATTATGAACAGGTGCTAGACCGTATTGAAAGATGCAATCGCCATCCCCGAATTGCTCTTCAACCGTGAGAAGCAAGAAGGTACTTAAAACATCAATATGGGCCTCTGCTGTGATAGTGCCACGCAAAACAACAAGGGGCGCAAGCCCCCTCCATGAAAAACACGACCACACCATAACGCCACCGCCTCCGAATTTTACTGTTTGCACTACACACGCTGGCAGATGTTCGCCGGGCATTCGCCATATCCACACCCTGCTATCGGATCGCCACATTGTGTACCGTAATTCGTCACACAACGTCCAATGTTTACGCTCCTTACACCAAGCGAGGCGTCGTTTGGCATTTACCGGAGTGATGTCTGGCTTATGAGCAACCGCTCGACCATGAAATCCAAGTCTTCTCACCTCCCGCCTAACTGTCATAGTATATGCAATGGGTCCCGATGTAGTTTGGAATTCCTGTATGATGGTCTGGATAGATGTCTGCCTATACATTACGACCCTCTTCCACTGTCGGCGGTCTCTGTCAGTCAACAGACGAGGTCGGCCTGTACGCTTTTGTGGTGTACATGTCCCTTCACGATTCCACTTCACTATCGCATCGGAAACAGTGGACCTAGGGATGTTCAGGAGTGTGGAAATCACGGTTACAGACATATGACTCAAGTGACACTGAATCACCTGGCCACGTTCGAAGTCCGTGACTGCCGCAGACCACTCCTTCTGCTCTCTCACGATGTCTAATGACTACTGAGGTCGCTGATATGGAGTACCTGGCAGTAGGTGGTAGCAGAATGCACCTAATATGAAAAGCGTATGTTTTTGGGGGTGTCAAAAATGGCTCTGAGCACTATGTAACTTAACATCTGAGGTCATCAGTCCCCTAGGACTTAGAACTACTTAAACCTAACTAACCTAAGGACATCCCACACATCCATGTCCGAGGCAGAAGTCGAGCCTGCGACCGTAGCGGTCGTGCGGTTCCAGACTGAAGCGCCTAGAACCGCTCGGCCACACTTGCCGCTTTGGGGGTGTCTGGATACTTTTGATTACATAGTGTATTACTACTTGGAATATTCTGTGATCTGGCTAAAGCTTTTGATTGTATTAAGCATGATATCCTTATACAAAAGTTAAAATATTATGGAATAACAGGAGTAGTAGGCTCATGGTTCTCATCCTATCTTTTTAATAGAAAACAGTGTGTGTCTGTATCAGGCTTACCACATAACAATACCCATTCAGAATATAAAACCATCAGACAAGGGGTACCCCAGGGCTCTATTTTAGGTCCCTTGTTGTTCCTATTATATATTAATGACCTTCCATATACAATGTCACAAAATGCAAATTTTGTCTTATCTGCAGGGGATACAAGTATTGGTATAAAAAAAGTACCCGTGATCGCACTGAGCAATCAGGCAACGAAATATTTGTAAGTATCAATGGGTGGTTCACAGCAAATAGATTGTCACCAAATTTTGATAAGACCCAGTACATACAGTTCAGTACCTCGGCATGAATACCTGTCCCTATAAGTATAATGTATTCAAACAATGAAATTAAAGCTGTAGACAGTGTCAAATTTTTAGGGCTACAAATTGACCACAACCTAAATTGGGAAACTCACACTCTAGACTTAATGAAACGCCTTAGTTCAGCTACATTTGCAGTACGCATGATAGCAGAAATAGGTGATTTCAAAATGAAGAAGTTAGTTTTATTCGGCCTACTTCCATTCACTAATGAGTTATGGAATCATCTTTTGGAGAAACTTCTCTCACAAGGAGAACATTTTCAAAATTCAGAAACGAGTGATTAGAATTATGTTTGGTGTCAGTCCTACATCAACATGCGGAGACCTCTTTAAGAAACTTGGTATTCTAACTACTACCATATATTCAATAACTTACCAGAGCATATCAGAGGTCTTGTAAGTGATACAGATCGGTTTCAGAGTGAATTAAAGAACTTCCTGTTGACAAACACCTACTCCATCGATGAATATCTTCACAAGGATTATAGCTCATAACTCTGTCTGCATTAGAATTGTACAATATCCATGTATACGAGAAAAAAAATACCTTTGACTCTTTTCACATCCCACAGACTCCTCTCCTAGGGATCCATGGAAAATGATAAATGTAGAATGAAGGCTTTCACACCGAACACATACGACGACCAATAACGAACAAACTGAGATTAAAAAAAAAAAGTAGTAAGATGGTAACATGCTTGCCTACCATTGAGCGAGACCGGGTTCGATTCCCGGCCGTGTTGAATATTTTCTCCGCCCGTGTACTGGGTTTGGTGTTCTCATCATCATCATCTTGTCATCACCGACGCGCATGTCGCCCAGTGAGGCGTTGCCTGAAATAAGACTTGAAACCCGGCGGGCGAACTTCTCCGGCCGGGGCCTCCCAGTCAACAATGCTACACGATCATTTCACTTTATTAAACTGATTTGGGTAAAGGGACGTTCACAATTAGCATTCGCATGCGGAAGGAAAATAACATCCAATACAAATTTAGACAAATTTATAAAAGTCGTTCCTTGTCGCCTTCTTCTCAAGCCGTCGATTTTCACCGAAAAATATCCACAGAGCTTTTTATTTCAACACCTGCCAGGAGCTCAAACGATGGTAATCATCGATTGTCACTGCATGCAACACGCGGCAACGCTTCCATCAATGATAGCAAACTTGTCATGGTATGTTCTTGTCTTTTGCAACAGTGCTTTGCAGATATGTCACTAGTCTAAGAACGGGATCCGAAAAACTGACCGTTTATTAATTTTCTTTCAGCCTTCCACGTTGTTGAAACATTTGATTTCAACTTTTCATTACTGCGAATCTCAACCTGGTCTAACATTTTCCTAACTTCAACGCCAAAGTACAAATTTTCCGGGCGTAAACGATGCGTCTCGTTGTGTGAATCTAGTTCGTTCAAATCAGTTTGGTAAATGTAATCCTTGTACTTGTACATTCTAACAACTCTTTGTAGTTTGTAGAGATTCTGTCATGGAGGTTCGTAAAGACAACAGACAATGACTGGAAGAATCATTCAGCCTGGTGAATGTAGATAGAATATGGTCCGGAAAAAGGTAGAATAGCAAACCGAGGATAATGGAATGTAGTCGAATTAAATAGGGTGATGCTGAGGGAATTAGATTAGGAAATGAGACACTTAAAGTAGTAGACGAGTTTTACTATTTGGGGAGCAAATTAACTGATGACGGTCGAAGTAATGACGAGAATAGACGCTTTCGAAATGTGGCGCTACAGAAGAATGCTGAAGATTAGATGGTTAGATCACGTAACTAATGAGGAGGTACTGAATAGAATTGGGGAGAACAGGAATTTGCGGCCCAACTTGAATAGAAGAAGGGAAGGATTGGTAGGACACGTTCTGAGACATCAAGGGTTCACCGATTTAGTACTGGAGGGAAGCGTGGAGGGCAAAATCGTAGAGGGAGACCAAGAGATGAATACGCTAAGCAGATTCAGTAGGTTGTAGGTTGCAGTACATACTAGGAGACGAAAAAGATTGCACAGGAAGAGTAGCATTGAGAGCTGCATCAAACTAGTCTCTGGACTGAAGACCATAACAACAGTTTGATTGGAGGACTGCTGAGAGCATGGACAATCTGTTCAGCAGACAACAATCTGATTGTCAACCTTTGGTTTCTAAAAGGCAATTCTAGTACAGCCTACTGTTCAGTTACACTAGAAACAACTGCTTTTAAAAATAACTCACCCGTTTGAGCTGGGCGAAGCATTATGTAGACATCGATGTCTAAAATGTTTAAAACTTCTGAAACAAATGTTGTCGTTTTGCGCTCTTCTTAAAATCACATTTAACATTTCGTGCTAGCCTTCGCAACTCCTTTGTAATTTCCTACATGCACTGCTAGCGCAAAGATGCGATGAGTGGCATAAGTACTTGAAAATGTAAATGCCAGGGCACTTTTCGAGGAATCTTGAAGCTATAGAACTTATCCCATCATTGTACTGGCTCCATCCGATGATGCTCTCAAATCGAATTTCATAATCTTCAAACAATTTTTTCAGTACATCGAAGATATGTTTCGCCGTAGCACACTCCACGCCCGAAGTTTGCTCAAAAAGTTGGCAGCGATCCCAAAATTTGCTGACCACTCGATTCTCTGCGGCGTCAGTAAACCTGCTTCACACAGGAGAAGATATACGAATACAATACTTATAATCAATAAACACAGTGAAATAACAATTATTACCTCACAACGACAGACATCGTTTGCATGCTCCCAATATCAGTGGATTCGTCCAAATCAACTAGTCTGCAATTTTTGTTGTAGTAGTTCTTTTCTGGTGGTGGCGATGACGTTTTTTTATTATTGCAGTTCCTTCGTTGGCTTTAATTGCATATTTCTAATAATTTCAGAATCAGGCGAGGTACTCCTCAGAAACGTTGTCTGATGTAACAGTGAAGGACATATTGTGTTCAACTAAAAAACAACATATTTTATTTCAAGAGCTTGAGTTACTTTGTTTTTTGTGGTGATTTCACCAGTCTTCTTAATGAAAGAAGAAATCGCCGGTTGTTCTGGTACAAGATAGCGAACATGAGTTTTCGACGTTGTATGATTTTGAATCACAGTCAGCTCTGCTTCTACTATTACGTTGCGCATATGCCACTTAGCTTTGTACTGATCTTCAGACATCTTTATATGGCATTGCTTGTAATCTGCATTTTTTGTGCCATACATCTCTGACTTTCGTTGATGTTTGTAGTTTATTTCGGCGATTTTTCTCTGGGTTGAATCAGTCCCCTGACTGTCAATGTTTACGCATGAAGGATTCAAATTTCCTGCTACAAAGTAAAAAAGTCGTAAGAGCGTAAATGATGTATGTATATACAATACGCAGCCGACAAACTAACATATTTGAGATATACACTTACTTATCAATGGAAAAGCAATCACTCGTTCAGTTACAAAGTTGTTGCCCCAGAATATCGCTTCCTTTAATGACGCGAAACTTCAGCGCCGTCAACCACGTGATAAGATCGAACGCTTCAAAGACGTCTAACGTAACTGCCAACACTCCAACAGAAAATATGCGAAATGTGTAAAAGGCGAACATCAACAATCAAATTCTTGATATTGAACATTGTTATGTTCTCGCTTACTGATCAGTAGACCTTCACAGCCACTTACATGATTAAAGCGACAAGTTTACTTATGAAAATAATAAGGCAGTAGGTCTGTGAGAAAAAAATCGTTCTTCGTGTTGTTGATCAGCGTAAGAGCACAATGTATTGTCAAATTCTTTATTGCGTTTGGTCTGTTGCTCGTGGTCTCGCGGTAACTGAAATAGTGAAACTTAGTCAGTTGGGTAAGAGACTGAGAGATGTGTACTCGAAGGAATGAATGTGGCAACAGTCCACTCAGTGTGGCGGAGATACTTTGCACACTCGAAAAAATCTGGAGATGATTGTACGTTTTTCTAGATGCTGCTGGCGTAGATGAAGATCCTACTTATGATTTATCTGAGTCAGGTAAGAAAACAGTCACCTGAATGACATTCGAGAACGTATTGCAATCATTTTGCATGTAGTCTTAAAATCACTTCTTCAGTTGTAAACTAAATGCTATTTTTTATTTGCACCAGAAGAACGTTTAACTGAAGAACGATGTAATTGCCATTTATTTAAAAAACAGTTAATAAGCTTTGTTTCATGTTGCTGCTTGAGTTTGTGCGAGTGAGTCAAATTACAGTGAAATTAGTGGAACTGTATGAGACGTAGACAACAGTGTGGCACTGGGATAAGTAGATTTACGCAAGTGACTAGCGCTCCAAGTGTTAAACAGGCCATCGTGTCCTATGACATCATCTCCGATGCTGTCCATTTAACCGAAAATTCGTCATTTTAGTCTGTTATCAGGTACAAGTCTACCATACTGGCGTAGAAAGGAGAGTGAGTCCAAGAATCAAGCATAACCGACGACTCCTAGCAATGCTACTACACGCACAACGCGTGGCCTTGACGATTATGTATACATGTTATACACTGTCTGTATGTGGAGGCTAATATTAGAGAAACTTGTAGGTTTTGTGGTACGGTTCTCACTAATAGACAATCTGATTTGCGAGGAAGATCCCTGTACACAATTTATTACCTGTACGCCAAACAAGTCGTCTTGTAGATACTTATTGTTAGTAATACGTGCGATATGTCGGTTGGCATTGAATATTGTTCTACACATGTGTGTGTGTTTTATATATACTTGTGGTGTCACCGCCAGACACCACACTTGCTAGGTGGTAGCCTTTAAATCGGCCGCGGTCCGGTAGTATACGTCGGACCCGCGTGTCGCCACTGTCAGTGATTGCAGACCGAGCGCCGCCACACGGCAGGTCTAGAGAGACGTCCTAGCACTCGCCCCAGTTGTACAGCCGACTTTGCTAGCAATGGTTCACTGACAAATTACGCTCTCATTTGCCGAGACGATAGTTAGCATAGCCTTCAGCTACGTCATTTGCTACGACCTAGCAAGGCGCCATTATCATTTGCTATTTATCTTGTGATGCATGTACCGTCAGACCGATGTTCACCAATTATGGATTAAAATTAAGTATTCCAGAAGCTACGTACCTTTTTGGCTAGTCTTAATACCTTTGCCTGTTCCAGACCTCACGCCAGCCTGCGTGAGCTTAAACGCGTGCCTTTCGGCTACCTCACAGTGGCTTGGCTGTCTGGCCAAGTCACAACAATACTATCCAGCCAAATTAACGTGACCATTTGTAAAAATGCTGAATAACCACCTTTTGCAGTGCGGTCAGCTGCGAGACGTACAGATAGAGAGTCAGTGAGTTTCTGAAGGGACTGGTGGGGATGTGGAGTCATGCTGACTCAGTCCCATGACCAGCTATGCTATGTTTCTCGGTTGAGGATCCATGGCTCAAAACATCCGATCGAAGTAGTCCCGCAGATTCTAGATTGGGTTTAAATGCAGAGAGTTTGGTAGCCAGGGGACTGCAATAAACTGTTTCTGCTGCTCTTCAAACCGTTCACACACACTGCGAGTCCCGTGGTTCATCTGAATGGCCAGTTGCTCAACAGTCGCACGTCCATTCACCCGTACACATCTCTGCAGCTGCCGTTCACCCATCATCTGGGGCCTGTGGTGCACCAGAATTCCCTCCTTGCTTGTTTTGGATAGTGCCATTTTGTCTTACATGGTGTACTTTAATCACAACAGCACACAAACAGTTTACAAACCTATCCTTTTTGGAAATGCTTCCACCCTTAGGCCCAAAAACCAGTGCTGATGCCCTTTTGGACATAAGAGAAATTGCCCCATTTCCGCATTACGACAATAAGTGTTCTTTTTTCTGTATTGCCCCAACACATCTGATTTTGTTGCCGCATGCTGCCTTTGAGTTCTTACTGCACGTTAAACAGGGCAGTGATCACATTAAGGTGACTGGATCGTGTACATATACTGGGTGAGTCACTATTCCCACCAAGACTCATTCCGACAGTATGATAGGAGCTGAAAAGTTTGTGCGACTAAAGTTGCATGGGACAACGGGGGCCATAGTACGACGTTTTTTGTTGCTAGGTGGGGTCACTTCAGATACGAAGCTCAACTTTCTTCTTTTTTTTTTTAATGGTATGCTATAATTTGGTACTTATTTACTGATACCGGCTATCGAGGCGAATCCAATGATGTGTAACAGTAAGGTCTTTGAAGGTCAACGAAGGTCACCAAGGTGGCACTAACGGCCATTTACAGAAGGTGTTCGAAGTGATGACGATTCGTATCAATGCAGTGCTGCAATCTTCTTATCATGGATTTAGTGGTATTCCTTATCACATCGGCACTTATCGAAACACATGTAGTTGGAACGTCTTTAGAAACAATGTCTTTTACTAATTCCCACAAGAAAAAATCCAGAGGTATCAAATCTGGCGAACGAGCCGGTCACGACACATCTCCTCCGCGTCCAGTCCAACAATTTGGAAACTGCCTCTTCAGCTCATTTCTAGCCATCAGCGAAAAATGTACCGGACACCCATCGCGTTGATACCACATTCCGTTCCTTGTTCCTAAAGGTATTTCTTCCAATAACAGGCCTAATGTTTCTTGCAGGAATGTGGTGTGCTTCCTACCATTAACATTTCCTTCGATGAAATAATGGCCTATAATTCTGTCCTCCATAATCCCACACCATACATTCACTGACCACGGTTTTGGTGTGCAACTTGCCGCAGCCAACATAGATTTCAGTTGCCCAATAATGCATGTTACGCAAATTAACATTTCCATTGTTCGTTATTGTAGCCTCGTCAGTATATAAAATCAAATTAATAAATGTGTCATCCCACTGAATCTGAAGTTGAGTCCATCGGCAGAATTCAATGCGACGCATACAATTCGTACCAGCTAATTCTTGGTGGAGACAGATACGGTAAGGATAATATTTATGGCGATGCAGAAAACGAATTACTCTGGCTCATTCCAGATTCCCTTGCGATTTGACGCGAACTAACACAAGGATCTCGATCCACAGCTGCAAGAGTACCAATTTCCGTTTCCTCGTTAGTAACTATCCTTTTCTGGATCTGTTTCCGATGCGTTAAAGATCCAGTGGTTCTCAATTTATCATACACATTTCTAAATGTACTTGTAGAGTGAGTACGTTGAGGTTATCTTCAGCGTATAAGTCTCTAGCTCTCACTAAATTTCGTTGGCATTCTCCGTAAATGAGAAGCATATCGACTTGTTATTCGACGAATTACATCATTCACATTCGCTTGATTCGATGATACTAGCCTTACCGTTCCTATTAGAGTTGTATTGCGAAACTGTCGAATGGTGTTTACATGTCAATGGCACGTTAGAAGGATACGCCGTGTCCGGATAATATTTACTACACTCCTGGAAATGGAAAAAAGAACACATTGACACCGGTGTGTCAGACCCACCATACTTGCTCCGGACACTGCGAGAGGGCTGTACAAGCAATGATCACACACACGGCACAGCGGACACACCAGGAACCGCGGTGTTGGCTGTCGAATGGCGCTAGCTGCGCAGCATTTGTGCACCGCCGCCGTCAGTGTCAGCCAGTTTGCCGTGGCATACGGAGCTCCATCGCAGTCTTTAACACTGGTAGCATGCCGCGACAGCGTGGACGTGAACCGTATGTGCAGTTGACGGACTTTGAGCGAGGGCGTATAGTGGGCATGCGGGAGGCTGGGTGGACGTACCGCCGAATTGCTCAACACGTGGGGCGTGAGGTCTCCACAGTACATCGATGTTGTCGCCAGTGGTCGGCGGAAGGTGCACGTGCCCGTCGACCTGGGACCGGACCGCAGCGACGCACGGATGCACGCCAAGACCGTAGGATCCTACGCAGTGCCGTAGGGGACCGCACCGCCACTTCCCAGCAAATTAGGGACACTGTTGCTCCTGGGGTATCGGCGAGGACCATTCGCAACCGTCTCCATGAAGCTGGGCTACGGTCCCACACACCGTTAGGCCGTCTCCCGCTCACGCCCCAACATCGTGCAGCCCGCCTCCAGTGGTGTCGCGACAGGCGTGAATGGAGGGACGAATGGAGACGTGTCGTCTTCAGCGATGAGAGTCGCTTCTGCCTTGGTGCCAATAATGGTCGTATGCGTGTTTGGCGCCGTGCAGGTGAGCGCCACAATCAGGACTGCATACGACCGAGGCACACAGGGCCAACACCCGGCATCATGGTGTGGGGAGCGATCTCCTACACTGGCCGTACACCACTGGTGATCGTCGAGGGGACACTGAATAGTGCACGGTACATCCAAACCGTCATCGAACCCATCGTTCTACCATTCCTAGACCGGCAAGGGAACTTGCTGTTCCAACAGGACAATGCACGTCCGCATGTATCCCGTGCCACCCAACGTGCTCTAGAAGGTGTAAGTCAACTACCCTGGCCAGCAAGATCTCCGGATCTGTCCCCCATTGAGCATGTTTGGGACTGGATGAAGCGTCGTCTCACGCGGTCTGCACGTCCAGCACGAACGCTGGTCCAACTGAGGCGCCAGGTGGAAATGGCATGGCAAGCCGTTTCACAGGACTACATCCAGCATCTCTACGATCGTCCCCATGGGAGAATTGCAGCCTGCATTGCTGCGAAAGGTGGATATACACTGTACTAGTGCCGACATTGTGCATGCTCTGTTGCCTGTGTCTATGTGCCTGTGGTTCTGTCAGTGTGATCATGTGATGTATCTGACCCCAGGAATGTGTCAATAAAGTTTCCCCTTCCTGGGACAATGAATTCACGGTGTTCTTATTTCAATTTCCAGGAGTGTATTTGCACGATATACGAGAGAGAACTGTCAGAGCATGTGCTTCGATAAGTGCCGATGTGATAGGGAATATCACTCAATCAATGATAAGAAGATTGCGGCACTGCATTGATACCAATGGTCATCACTTAGAACACCTTCTGTAAAGGGACGCTCATGCCACCTTTTTCATCTTCATTGACCTCCAAAATGGTTCAAATGGCTCTGAGCACTATGGGACTTAACATCTATGGTCATCAGTCCCCTAGAACTTAGAACTACTTAAACCTAACTAACCTAAGGACAGCACACAACACCCAGCCATCACGAGGCAGAGGAAATCTCTGACCCCGCCGGGAATCGAACCCGGGAACCTCCAAAAACCTTACTGTTATACGTCATTGTATTCATCTCGATAGCCGCTATAAGAAAATAAGTAACAAACTATAGCATCCCATTGAAAAAAAAAAAAACAAAGTTGACCATTTCTCTGACGCGATCCCACCTGGCAACAAAAAACCAACGTCATATTATGGCCCCCGTTGTCCCATGCAACATTTGTCCCACAATCTTTTCAGCTACTATCATACTATCGCAGTTATTCTAGGTGTCAATAGTTAGTGACTCATCCTGTATATTAATCTGTTCCTTGTGGCTGTACCTACGTACGTGCTCAACACAGATATTGAATACACCTCCTCTTCCTCTCTGTGTCTGCCATATATATATATATATATATATATAGATGTGTGTGTGTGTGTGTGTGTGTGTGTGTGTGTGTGTGTGTGTGTGTGTGTGTGTGTGTGTGTGTGTGTGTGTTTTAATGTTTCAATAATTTTTCGAAATTTATTTTAATATATGCTGTCTGTTGAGAGAAAGTCTAACAATTACGTTGATATACGCACGCTTTCGACAAATTACTGAGTCTGTGAGACATCACAAGAAGACAGGACACGAGAATGTGGTGTACTCTGAATACTGATTAAATATTAAAATAAAGTTATAGCAGCCTTCGAAAAATAACTGAAATGAATGAGCCAACTTGCAATTGGCCTATTAATGGAAGAAACATTGAAAAAAAAGGACACACAAACTGACGCAATTGACTTATTAGTATATATTAGTAGTCTCATGCCATTAATATTGTACAGAGAATTCTACCTTGCACAATGAAAGAAGGCGCTTTAAAAGGCTGTTCGTAGCTGTGTGAGTTAATATGCGAAATTTCATTGTGTGCCATAATATCTAAGCACATACAGTTTTTTTCAATAGAATAAAGTAATTTTTAATAACTATCGATAGCTAATGAAATGGGAACTGGTATGGGTTTGTAGCAACATAAGTGAAGAAATTAGACATTTACTTTTTATGTCGACACTGAGCGTTCTCACAAGCTATTGGCCTGTCATTTCCTGTGTTGCTTGTTAATAAAGCGCTTTTTGATTTTGTTGCAATTACAACTGCATTAACATGTCAGCGAGATAAATGTTTGTTTGGCAGAAAATGCAAATTGCAACATGGCAGCAACAGAAGTGCAGGTGTAACTCAAAATTTTCCACTGATGTCACGCTCCTGAACGCTTTAATAAGGCAATAAGTTGAAGAGTAGGAAGCGGCCGAAATGCAACAGTTCTCGGACACGTCATACTTGAAAAACTATAGCGGGAAAGAGAGAGGCCAGTATAATAATGATGTAACAGCAGTGCCTTAATTTGTAACGTATGCAACCCTCAATATTGGACTCTACTTGCTCCGTATCCTATCTCTGAGCTTCATATCTCAATGTTTTCCTTGTGACCTATACCTATCATGCATGTTTGAACCTGTGTGGTAGACAAAAATCTCGTTCATCAACGTGCACAACTGCCTAGATTATAAAATGTGGTAGCTTTTGTGAAATTTCTTACTTTGTGATTGAGTATCTAAGGACTTAGCTGCGTGCAGCCAAACTTAGTATAAGCCTCTTCCTTGGACATTAACCATCCCAGTGCATGAGAATGACGCCACGCCTTATCTTTCCTTGATATAGGAAGCTGATTGTTCAATTTTTTCATCCTATTTAAAAAGATTAAATAGAAAAGGGTGAGGTCGCAGTATGGGTATGATACAGAAAAAAGGGTGGGGGAGAAGGAAGGAGGAAGGTTCAACGTGAACATTAGTCTCTTCCAATTATCCAAAATTGTCTTGATATCCTACCACCCCTGATGATTAGTCTTTCCTATCCTACACGCTGCCTCTGTCTTCACTTGAAAGCCGTAATTATTATTGTTGTTCTGGTGAAATATGTACATAAATATGTAAAGCTCCATCTCTGACAATATTAATATAGTACTCTTCTGATAAATCACGAAAAATCAAATTCTCTTGTACCTGACTACGCTTATAAAAATATTCTCTAACATCTGCTAACAATTAATGCGATAATGAACCTGCATACAACAGGCAACTTACCTCGTCTTGCTGCTGCAACTGCGTGAATATTCTGCAGCCTGCAACATGATAAACTAATTCAAAAGAAATACTGCGATTCATCCAGAGTGCAATGCATGGTCACAACTACTGATGCAACTACGCCGTTTATATATATAAAATCAGGAGGGGTAAATAAAAGAAACCAATAAAACTTTTAATTTTCTGTATTCTGAAAATTAACAATTTAAACGCTGCAAGCTGTACTCGGATCTTTCCTTTTCTTCGATAGATTGATTAACAACGACTGTGATTATTCCACAATGTCTATAATCAATAATTACGTATCTGGTCACAACAAAGATACAAATATTACTTTCAATGTATGTATATACAAATCTGACAAAATTCCTCCAGTGTGTAAGCAAGGAACAACTACGTGCAGCAAAAAGGCAGATTACCAGAAATCTTCAATTAATGCCAAAGTCTTCTATAGCGCTACTAGCGCGGTCATGGCAGGCTGTAACCTCATCTTTCAAGCAACATCTGTCCACTGCAGGCTGCTTCAGACTACCCTCAACAACTGTTGACTCGCTACTACTCGTGATAATATTTTAGCCTAAGAGTTTGTGTATGCACACCACAGCAGGATCAGTGGTCAACTTCCCAAAGAACTATTAACGTCCAACTTTCATAACCCCCACCCCCACTTTTAAGAATTTTGTGGGGTGATTCTTGCCTAACGTGTTGGCAAGGACCAAACAAAATTCTTAAATAACAACTGAGAAAAATAGCGTTAGATGTTTTACAAAAGTGGTAAAATACACAAACATAAGCATAAGATTACATAAGTTATGTACGTAACAGGAAATTGATAAGTTTTTCAATGTAGTCAAGGAAAATAATATAGAAGTATCATCTTGCATGTAAGCACTCATATTCACATGACACTGATAGTACTTCATTTGACAGGACAATATGTTATTTATAGTTCTCCAAGGGTGTAAAGAATGTCTTTCAGTTGTGTAGATACAAATATCACATACAATTGCAAATCGTGTTAAAATAGAGAAATTAAATTATACAAGCATCAGAATGACATACAGATTTGCCTAAAGACATTAATGGTGACATATTTAAAAAATGGTACAACTAATTGTAGATCTCGATGTTGGTATATATATATATATATATATATATATATATATATATATATATATATATATATATATATAATAACTACATGTGATTTAAATTATGAAACAATATAAAATTAGAATTGCTCGAAAATGCATTCACAGTCACAGTAAAATTACAGGTAAACAATGAAAATATAAGTTAATACAATCCCATTTTTTGTAGATATTTAAGAAAAAAAAATATGAGTAAAAATGCAGTTCCTTCTTATACATTATAGGGGACTTGAGCACCAGTCAACATAGGTTAGTAAAGAAGTCAATTCAGTTTTCATAACTTATTACACATTCAGTCTTTGAGGGATGGATCAGTGATTATCGCATAAACTTCCTTTTAAGTGCAGCACAAATATTTCATTTCTCATAAAATCATACAAACATTTACATGATGATCGTCGAACAGAAAATAGCAAGTAATATCACTAATTCAGTATCATCAGATGTCAAATGTCAACTTTTCTGTGTGTGGAGTGAGAATTGTATGGCCATATGTAGTTAGTCACAACATCAAAATAAATATAACATTCAAAAGGCATGTCTCATAAAGCAACTAATATTGACACAACTTACTGTAGAGATGCAACACAAAAAAGAATTATCCTCGGAGTGTTCAGTAGTAGCTGAAAGAAACAGTTTATTGATTGAAAATGAAGAAAATAGCTTCTCTTGAGTCTCAGTGTTGCTTAACGACAGTTAAAAAACATCATCTTGCAGTCATTAACTCAATGTGCTATAATCGGCACTCCATCACTGCTGTAGGAGAAACTACATCTTCATTCATCACCATAAGAGAAATTCTCAAATAAAATTGTTTAAATAGAATACTAAACTACTGAAAGAACTTATTTTAATCAGTTATTTACAACACACATAAAAATGTAGCAGATCAACTTGCATCGAGGCGTAGAAGTACTACAAGTTGGAAAGAAAGTTGTCAAAATACATGACATATTTATATACAAGTCACGGGCAATGTTTTGAACATGACTGTATTTCTGGAATGTCTAGTTCTCCATAACAGACCACAGCATCATTTGCATTTTTAGAATGTAACTTGCTCGCTATATAGGTTCACTCCTATCTGAAAATACATACATTTCTGTGTTTTTTATTTACTTGTGCAATAGAGAAAAATTCAATTATGATCTTGTCACACACAAAAAATAAAGTACAATAAGTTTAGACACTAATACGAGTAAGTAGAGAAAGAAAATTTTTCACTGAGACAATTTCATTCCACAACTTCGCAAAGCTAGAAAAGTCATCTCACTCTTACATCCCATAATTCAGTAGGGGACACAAAAATCTTTGTAAAACCATTCATGCTCATTACTCGACAGATACATCCACATCTGCACTATCATCTGCAAATAGGTGAAAAGAAAATGTGTCATCCGCAAGCGTTGGTGTTTCATACAGATAAAGGTTTCGTGTTTCTGTAATTTACAATGTTTATAGCAGGTATGATTTGGTAACTCAAACTGTAATTCGTGTTCTTTCCGTAGTGGATAGCTCTTAACGTCGTAATACATCTCGTCAGTAGCAACAAAACTTCAATAGTACTGTCCTCTTAGAAATACTTTCATGACAAAATAAATCTCTCTTGAAAATACCACTGTGACTCTACCTTCGAATAAAGTGTGTACAAACAGAAGCTCCATGTATCTAATACAGCTGTGGGTTGCTTTGTTTAAAGACTGTACGTTCCTTACCTTGTCTTGTTTCATAAAGAGCCGCAAAAAAATACCTCCTCAGTATATCGTATATAGTGCCTTTTGTGTCTTCGTGTCTTCCTCACAACAACAGATTTCATTAACCTCAGAATAATTTCCTATGAATCACAACCCACTTCAGCTAATATACCATAACTTCACCATAATATACCATAGTTGCACAATAATAAACCATAATAACATCATAAGCAGCACGTGGCAACTTCTAAGCAAAATTTCTCATCATATTCCATACCCATCACCATAACTGGGAAATTGAATTTGGAAAACGATGATAATACTGATTCCATATCCATATCACACAGAACTCCATAAATTCATCATGTGTATGCACACAAGTCTGAAATGATCACTCTTCAACATACTTCCTAAATAGCAGAATAAGCATCAATTGAAAATGTTCCTAGTTAAACTACTGCTCATCAGAAATACCTTTTTCAGTTCAGAACCACTCATACACAGTCTGTTACCCAAACCAAGTCAGCAGTTACCTACGCCTCTAAAATTCATAACCTAGTTCAGAAAATATGTACCTGCAGAAAATGTCATCCCATGCACTTTCCTTAAAAATGACACGGTATTCTGGCTGGTAAAGGTACAGCTAGAATCCACAAGTTACCATAAGTCACGAGAAACTTCATTATATGTGCACACTATCTTTCTGAAGAAAGTATGATTACCTTATAATCTCAAAACCAAGTCTACTCTGCTATACCAAGACCTCAAAGAAAAGTTCCAAATTTATGAAACAATATAAGAGTGTTACATTTCAATCAGATACTTTGTAACCTCCCCCTCACTTATCGACCTTAATGACAGTGAAAAATTAAACCGCGTGTACCTAATGGAAATTTGGGAAAAGCAATCATCACCGAAGTTAATCTGTCAGTAAAGAGGGAGGAAAGGGTTACATCTAAATGAAAGGAAAAATGCAAATGAAACCGGTGGAAATTAATTTTGAAAAGGGGTAAAGTTAATAAAGAAAGTAAATGTGCGGCCGTTACGTTAACAATTAACTAGCGGTAATTAGATATTTGAGATTTGGGGAAAATTACGGTCGCCAGTCCTATGGACAATTACTACAATAACTGAAAAAGAAAGGTTATCACACATATAATTAGCACTAGAAGCGTGGCAACTGAAGGTTGACACATGTAGTGTGAAAACTGAAAGTTTGTCAGAAGTAATAAATTTCGCCACACTCTGACTTAATTTAGCAAAAGAATTAATAAAACCGGAAAATCGAAAGTTAATTTAGTGACTGAAGTTAATAGTGAGCTTTCTTTCTGAAGCACATCGAAATTCAGTAAAATACGGTTAGTCTTGGACTACCGCAACAATCATTTCAAAAGCTACTTGAATCTACGCAATTTAGAAATAGGAGATTTAACTTTGAACTTGAATTAAATGATTCTGAACAATTAACAATAGTAAAAATTAGTACGTACCAAGCTGAGCTGCAGTCACAGGTAAGATAAAATATGGTAACAAAACTAGCACTCTTAATTTGTGCTTGTGTAATCTAAGTATTGTAGCCAGCTATGAATACTTTAACTGAACTTTGAAATTAAAGCAGTGAAATGGAATTATGCTGGCGTTTGAATTTCAACGAGACTCTGGTTCATTTCGGAAAAGGAAGGGACCCTGCTTGGTAATGCAATTGGGACAATGAGCAACAAAGGTTCATGCTAAGTAGCTGTAATTTTGTGATGCAACAATTTTAAAAGTTTGAAAAGCTGAGGTCTGCCATACAGTTCTAAAACTTTACGTGCTTCCAGTCTTCCTTGTTGTTTGATTGAAGGTTTGAAGCCTTCGATCGAGGATGTGGCGACAGTCACTCATTGTCGGCCGTCGCTGTTGCAGAAGCTGGATGTTGGCGCGCCTTCTTCTCGACACGGTCACCAGACGAAACGGGCTCTTGATGTGCGCCAGCTAATGCTTCCCGTCCGCGACACCATGTCAGAAACTATCATCGGAAGTCGAGCGCAATTACATGCTGCCAAACCCCGAAAGCGCGGCAACTCGCGGGAGCTTCACACCACACACCTGCTCCACTCGCTACTCCAGCCAGACTCTCTCTGCCCGCGCTCCACGCGACAGAGTTAACACTACCAAAGATCCTAAACACTTTCGTTCTCCACACGACCTATCGATGTATTCGTTCGATAGTATAGTTTTCCCTAGGCCAGACCCAGCGTATAAATACAAATAATATTCACAAAACAAACCAACATAAATGCATAAATATATATATATACAAACAGTAAAACAATTACGATATATAAAGAGACATAAACGTCATATCTTGAGGTAACAAACCAAGGAAAAAAAATTTACAGTACAATAGATGGAAATAGGAGGATATGCATTTCCGGCGTTACAACTTCACCAATAAACTCATAATAACACCAGCTAAATGCAAGTTGTTCACAAATGGTTTACCATTCCATATTGCCATAGTACAAATATAGATGCAAAAAAAAGTCTACTTCCACAGTATTATCATCTTGTCAGACTCTGCTCAGCAATTCTTTTTGACAGCACAAATCATAGATCATCACTATACATTAAAATTCCCTACTAAGTAGATTGACGGTAACAGATACATTAACAGTTATACAGGTTAGCTGAAGAGTATGAAAGAGTGCTGAAAGCTAAAGTAAGAAAATGCGCTGCAAGAGGTGGGACACCCGTGTAGGTATCGTGCATTAAATCAGGGACCTAGAAACGACGGAGAGGCTTCGTACCGCCTTAGCCCTCAGTGGTTCACAACCTCACAACAGGCTACAGCAGTCCATTCACCCCACTACTGTCCCACACAGAACCCAGGGTTATTGTGCGGTTCGGCCCCCAGTGGACCCCCCGCCCCCCCTTCACCCCGGGACGAGTGTAACCCCCAATGTTTGTGTGGTAGAGTAATTATGGTGAACGCGTACGTGGAGACAGTGTTTGCGCAACAACGCCAACATAGTTTAACTGAACCAGCCCTCATTTGCTGAGGCACATGGAAGCCTGCCTTAAGAACCATCCACAGGCTGGCCGGCACACCGGACCTCGACACTAATCCGCCGGGTGGATACGTGCCGGGGACCGGCACTCCTTCCCGCTCGGTAAGCAGCACGTTAGACCGACACGGTTAGACCGCGCTTCTAGCCGAGCGGGATGGGCCACCCGTGTTCTCCGCTCCACATGTTTACCAGAAAACAGTAAACCCCGTAGGGTACTATTCTTTGTATACTTTGATGTTCGGTGCATGATTAAGATCTCGTGATCTATGCATGCGTATGATCTCAAATTACACACTATTTGCATGTGTGATTCGCCGTATGGGTAGACGACTTTCATACTCCAAGAAAAACTTGCTACTTTCAGATTTTCCTTTATAAGATACACGATGCTATTTATGCAACACTTTCTGACCTACCTGTAAGCTCTTGGTGTTTTCTTGTGGGTTCGGTAGCTTCATCCTTTTCTCTGCCGCTTTCTTGATGTTTTCCAATGCTAAATTGATCGTCTTACATCGTCTTAAACGTCGTTGTCTAGGGAAGGCTATTATCTGTTTTGTACGCTCTGGTGGTGGAGGCAAAGTTGTAGAATCATTCGGTAGTTCGTTAATGATATTTGGAAAATCCGACAAGCGTAAATCCCAGTTTCTTTGTTGACGATAATAATACAATCTTTATAGTTTATCTAATTCTTTTATAATATGTTCCGAAGGATTGCAAGATGTCATAAAACTTGATATAAACATTGGTTTAATTTTTCTACATCTCAAAGTTTTTATCCATGCGTTGGAACGAAATTGTGGGCAATTATCAGAAATTACTTTGTCAACATGTCCTATTTCTTTCAGAAATTTTTTTACGAATGCTACAGAAACATTTTGCAGTTGCTTTCCGTAAAGGTGTGAATGACACAAATACAGAAGAAAGCTCAACAGCTACAAAAAAAAAGCAAATGAATGGCCATGTATAGAGCTCATAACTGGACCGAAGATGTTAACAGCAGCTAATTCTCTTAGTTTCACAGGAATGATCAGAAATAGTGTTGTTCTGTGTGTAACGGTAGGTGGTTTTGCTTTTTGGCACATTTTGCATTTTGCCAAGTCAGTACGAATTCGCATTTTCGTATTGTTGAAGTAACATTTATCCCGTAATTTCTGAGAACATTTCTTAGCACCAAACAGTGCTAACTGAGATGTGTGAACCAAATGAGACGAGCTCGTCTGGTATCCACAATGCCAAAACTATGTGACGTAAACTGATAGGTAATTTAGTCAAAAAATACACTCCTGGAAATGGAAAAAAGAACACATTGACACCGGTGTGTCAGACCCACCATACTTGCTCCGGACACTGCGAGAGGGCTGTACAAGCAATGATCACACGCACGGCACAGCGGACACACCAGGAACCGCGGTGTTGGCCGTCGAATGGCGCTAGCTGCGCAGCATTTGTGCACCGCCGCCGTCAGTGTCAGCCAGTTTGCCGTGGCATACGGGGCTCCATCGCAGTCTTTAACACTGGTAGCATGCCGCGACAGCGTGGACGTGAACCGTATGTGCAGTTGACGGACTTTGAGCGAGGGCGTATAGTGGGCATGCGGGAGGCCGGGTGGACGTACCGCCGAATTGCTCAACACGTGGGGCGTGAGGTCTCCACAGTACATCGATGTTGTCGCCAGTGGTCGGCGGAAGGTGCACGTGCCCGTCGACCTGGGACCGGACCGCAGCGACGCACGGATGCACGCCAAGACCGTAGGATCCTACGCAGTGCCGTAGGGGACCGCACCGCCACTTCCCAGCAAATTAGGGACACTGTTGCTCCTGGGGTATCGGCGAGGACCATTCGCAACCGTCTCCATGAAGCTGGGCTACGGTCCCGCACACCGTTAGGCCGTCTTCCGCTCACGCCCCAACATCGTGCAACCCGCCTCCAGTGGTGTCGCGACAGGCGTGAATGGAGGGACGAATGGAGACGTGTCGTCTTCAGCGATGAGAGTCGCTTCTGCCTTGGTGCCAATGATGGTCGTATGCGTGTTTGGCGCCGTGCAGGTGAGCGCCACAATCAGGACTGCATACGACCGAGGCACACAGGGCCAACACCCGGCATCATGGTGTGGGGAGCGATCTCCTACACTGGCCGTACACCACTGGTGATCGTCGAGGGGACACTGAATAGTGCACGGTACATCCAAACCGTCATCGAACCCATCGTTCTACCATTCCTAGACCGGCAAGGGAACTTGCTGTTCCAACAGGACAATGCACGTCCGCATGTATCCCGTGCCACCCAACGTGCTCTAGAAGGTGTAAGTCAACTACCCTGGCCAGCAAGATCTCCGGATCTGTCCCCCATTGAGCATGTTTGGGACTGGATGAAGCGTCGTCTCACGCGGTCTGCACGTCCAGCACGAACGCTGGTCCAACTGAGGCGCCAGGTGGAAATGGCATGGCAAGCCGTTCCACAGGACTACATCCAGCATCTCTACGATCGTTTCCATGGGAGAATAGCAGCCTGCATTGCTGCGAAAGGTGGATATACACTGTACTAGTGCCGACATTGTGCATGCTCTGTTGCCTGTGTCTATGTGCCTGTGGTTCTGTCAGTGTGATCATGTGGTGTATCTGACCCCAAGAATGTGTCAATAAAGTTTCCCCCTCCTGGGACAATGAATTCACGGTGTTCTTATTTCAATTTCCAGGAGTGTACGTATTAATTCCAACGGACTTCAGGGATTACTTAAATATCTATTCATGCGCATCTTGTTTTCGTAGTACTGCACATTAGTTAAGAAATTCGATTGTTCATAATTGTGCATCCTAGTAAGGTTATGTTTCACGTGATCTTGAGTTGTTTCAGACCAGCAAGTGGTCAAGAACGCATGATAAAAATAACCGTACGTGCGACATTCAGGTGCTATCGATCTTAGTCTTGTCGCAGGTTCTCCTTTGAAATAACTGCAAATTAATTCAAGTTTGTGGCCAACTGGCCATGTTGATGGCAAAAAATAGTCAAATTGTTGTAGCCACTCCCTTGGGTGGATTTCATTGCTGGCACTGCGAAAAATTTCAAATTTCCTAACTGAGGGAAAATGTTTGTAATCAAAACCATCGTTTTTCTGAACGGATGAGTTTAACGCGCACTCCAGTCATTGTATCCTACACGTACCCGAGAGAAGTGATCAGCTTTTCCAAAATTAGAGCAATCATTGTGATTTTATTGAACTTACTGATATCGTTATAGCGACCGTTATTTTCTTTGATATAGGCAAGCTGTTCCTGTATCTTTTTCACGTCATGTTTATTTTGCTGATTAGTCGTTATCCGCCTTGTTTAAAACATTGCAGAATCTAGAATTCTTCGGTATCAGCGTCACTCGTTCGGATACTTCTTTGACTAGTTTTTGCAACTGTTACCAACTGATTTTGCATCTTATTCTGTAATGACTCGAACTTTTATCGTAATTCGTCTTTTGCAATTCTAAATGAGACATCTGTTGTCTCATCTCAACAATGTCAACAGACTGTTCATGGTCAAGTCTGGACTCAATATTAATATCTGACTTGAGTTCCTCACGTGGCTGAATTTTCAACCGTTCTGACATTTCCTCGAATTTACGATTTAAATTTTCATTAATCTCATCCCTATATTCTTTTATATCTCCACGAAGTTCGTCACTGGATTTTTTAATCTAACCAAGTTCAGCTAATATTAATTGTGTAATATTATTACTGAACGAGGAGAAGACAAAATTATTTGCTCCGTAGAAGTAGAAGCAATACCTAAATCTCTCATAACAAAATCGGATTGTGTCACGGTATTTTGCCCTTCTGAAATGCGAGTAGTTCCTTGCAGTTCATCACACACGTGATTGGCAAATAGTCGTCTGCTGATTATTCACACTGTTGTTCGAAAGTTCCCTGACTTTATTGTCCTGAGAAGAATTTTCTACACTATGTTTCAAATTTTCCGAAACATTTTTTGGAGCTACCTGCCTATGCTCTAGTTTTCATTGTCGTTGTAGCAATAAAGAAAAGACGCAAAAATGCAAAACAAATGTCTTAACATAAAACAGCGCGCAAACTACAAAAAATGCTATGCAGCAACTACTGACCAACTACTATGGCCTAAAATTTTGTAAATGCAGTAGCAAGACGAAGCATCCCTCTCTGCGAAATCATCCAATGAAACGAAATCCTGGCACACAGGTCGAAAGGTGAAAACTGTTTAGTTACGTATTTACAACTGTTACTGTTGCGGTGAAAGACGTGCGGAAACGTGTAACGCTTCTCTGACAATATTAGCATTCTGATTGTTACTCTTGCTATAAATCATGAAAAATCAAATTCTTTTGTTTCAGACTGCGATTATAAAAACATTTTCTAATTATCTCCTAACAATACAGTACGCTTCTGCACGCAAGAGACAACTTACCTCATCTTGCCACTGTAACTACGTGAACATTCTGCAAGCAGCAATAATCTAAACTAATAAAAAAGAAATACTGCGATCCATCCAGAGTGCAAAGCAAGGTCACAACTGCTGATGCGACTACTGTCATTTTTTTTATATATAGAAATTGAATGATCAGGAGGGGTTAGGTCAACAAGCCTTAAGAGGTGCAGAAAAAATGAAAGAAACCAATAAACTTTTTAATTTACTATAATATGAAGATTGACAATTTACACACTGACAAACTTTATTCTTATCTTTCTTTTTCTTCGATAGATTGATTAGAAACAACTTTAATTATTCCACAATGTCTATAATCAATAATCACGTATGTCGTCACAACAAAGAGACGAATATTACTTCAATGTATGCATACACAAATCTGAAAAAATCCCTCCACTGTGCAGGCAAAGAATAACTACGTGCAGCAAAAAGGCAAATTACCAAAAACCTTCAATTAATGCCAAAGTCTGCTGCGGCGATACTAGCACGGTCACGGCAGGCTGTGAGCTCATCTATCACACGGCTTCTGTTCACCACAGGCAGCGTCTGACTACCATCAATAACTGTTCACTCACTACTACTCGTGATAATAATATCCCAGCCTGAATGTTTGCACACCACAGCAGATTCAGTGTCCAACTTTCCAGAGAAATATTGACGTGCAAGTTTCACACTCAAAGGAAGTTTAGCTTAAAAACTTTGATCAACCTATTTGCTGGTTTGGGACTCAGTGTATCTTATTTAGAAGCTCAACGGCTGGAGCTAACAACTATCTACTACACTGAAGAGCTTGCCCAAAGTATTTCTTTCTGTCATTATGTATTCAACAATGTCGATTTCATTGTACCCGCTATCGGTGGTTGGAATACTTTTCACAACATGTGGGGCATCAAATGATTCACCCCAGCCTCACCTCTCCCACCATCTGAAGGGATCCAGAAGTTTAAAACACATTCCTCTACCTCAGAAGAAGGCCACATAGTTGTCATGAAACATTAGATACTTGAACGTCGGACAAGCCGTTACAGTAAATTACTGTTCTTGATGTAAGCATGATCAGTCCCATTCCATCTGGCATATTGACACCCACCTTGCAAGATGTGTGTTGATGTGTGTTGAGAGGCCCCATTACATAAGAGGTAGAAATTTCTGAATGGAGGGGATGGATGCAGCCTGTCAGTAACAGACTTAATGGTGAAAGAAGTGAAGTAAATTTCCTGCCGTTCATGACTTCACCAGAAGGTGGCTGCAGTGCAGTACAGGCACACGGCTTTACACTACGCTGCCAATAATAGCCAGCAGCAGCAAGATGTTGCAGTCTGTTTTGTTACTTTCAAGCAACCGTCGTACACAAAGGCTCGAGAAATCCATTCTGACACGAGGACCATCAGACCTGTAAATCATGGGTTTTGATGAGACAGATACGTTGTAGAGGAATCTGGCTTGAGTACTTGGCTAGCGACTTTTTTTACGACGCCCCCAAGTTGAAATTTTATGCGTGTCTCCTATATCTGTAACATTAATCATGTTTCGATCCAGCTAATGTAGTGCAGCGACTAAGGTAGTCTGGCTTCATCAGTGGACCGGCGCAGACATCTTGCTTATATCCTGCCTGCAGAGACACAGTGCATGTATTTTGTTTACTTCCTCGCTGCAGTTAATACTAGAGTCCGTTGACAATCAGACATTATGGCTCACTCTTACAGGAAAGTCATCATCAAGACCAGCTTCCGACATGACCACACATGGTTGCGAGCCTTCAAAATCGACCACTTTGTACGTGACGAAGTTCAACTAGAACCACAGCACATCGTCGGTATCCGGCTGTGCATCGTAAGTCGCGTCGTCTACTTTAAGACGGTCAAAGACTTGATATGTAGCGTTGTTGTGAGCAGATGTGTGAACACTGTGAAATTCAAACACTGCAATGGCCAGATTGGGGTGGTTACCGTTGATCACATGGGACTAGGATTATGCTGTCTACGAGTCTTCAAACTCTTGTTCGAAGCGCCGCCGTACATAGTCACCGCGGCCTTCCAACGGTATGGGACGGTCATTAGCCATGTGGCAAGAGAAATGGAACACTTTCGAGATGCGCCCAGTCCTCATTAGCGTACGACAAGTAAAAATTAAATTAACAAAACATGTGCTGACCTATCTACTCATTGGTGGACGTTGGGTGATCTTGGTGTATGACTGACAGCCATATACTTGTTCTAGTTGCGGCCAAGAAATTTGTGTAAGTTGGGCGTGTATTCAATGTAGGCGTAAAGTAAGGTGATCCAGCGCCACCACCTATGATTATGGGGCACCCCTCAGCTATGCAGGGGTGACACAGTAGATCATCATGGCAGGCAGAGGACCACTTGGAAGACAGGGTACATCAGCCTGGACAACCATAGCAAGTTTAGAACCATGCCAGCGTCGTCACAGATTGGGGTAGGTCACCTGTCGACTTCATAAGGAAATTTGGGAGCAAGAACAAAATGGTTCAAATGGTTCTGAGCACTATGGGACTTAACATCTATGGTCATCACTCCCCTAGAACTTAGAACTACTTAAATCTAACTAACCTAAGGACATCACACAACACCCAGTCATCGGGAGCAAGAACAAAACTCGACACTAGGTTTGTACTGGCCCTTCTTTCCCCCCTGAGAAGGATGTGAAGAAGGATCCACATACTCATTTGAACACAGAAATACATGTCCGCAAACAGAGGTCACTGAGGAAACACAAAAATCGACGTCATACACCTTCTGATGATTGCTTCCTGTGGACGTCTACCTTGGTAGACGACCAGACGGCCGATGACACAAGAACCATTGATGACACAGGGTGGTCCTCACCTGTTCCACTCCCTGACTTCGACGCAGTCCTTTCTGGTCCCTTGGACAAACAGATCACTGGGACAGCACCTGTCATTGAGACACGGCAGGAAACGACTGCAGACTGAACTTTGGTCACCCAGCACGCAGGTACCCACCATAGCCACAGTCAACTTACAAATCTTGGGTGGACGACAATGGAGAGGATTCTATGCCCACCATGGTGAATGAGAAGAGAGATGTCTCCTCATAGACTTCAGCCTCTCCCAAGTAGCAGCAGACAACGGCGAGGACAGAGCCTGCAGATGACTGGCCACAGCATTTACAGCGATGCTGATGGCGGTCCCCCTGTGGGAGACGATCTACAGATCTCTTGCTTAGCGATCATCAACGTTAACACCATTTGGACACGTATGAAGTTGTCGCTGCTCCAAGACATACACAGTGCAGCAAACATTAGCACTGTCTTTCTGCAAGAAGTCTACGTCGATTTCCTGGGTATGTACAGTTATACAGCTCACTGTCCCACGCCTCGACCGCTAACAGTGGCACCGCATTTCTCCTTAGGAAGCTCCTCAAGACGGATGAAGTACCATATCTCGCTGACTCTAGAGGTTCTGTGTCGGCTACTGTGGGAGTCAACACCAACACAAACGAGGAAGGAGAGTAGAAGCAATGGCTGGTAGCAGGAATCTCAACACTATTTCTAAAAAAAGAGGTGGACCATTACTTAACTTGTTGCGCCTCCTACGTGCAAATACACTGAATCTTTTACTACTCGCAGAAGGCATTCTAAGTATGACATTTGAATTATATTAATACCTTCAGCTGCTAACGGGCGTTGATATACATCAACAAGGAGAGGTGAAAATGTGTGCCCCGACTGGGAATCGAACCCGGGATCTCCTGCTTACACTGCAGACGCTCTATCCATCTCAGCCACCGAGGGCACAGAGAATGGCGCCACTGCAGGGACTACCTCGCACACGCCTCCCGCGAGACAAATTCTCACCTTGTATGTCCACACACTGCGTTCGTAGTGTCCCACCCCAACACACTCATTACGCGTGGAAGACATTCTTACCAAGTCCTGTAAGAGTACGGGGAATATGTGTGCATCCGCACAGAAGAAGAAGGTCATGGCCGGTGTTGCCAGAACTATATACTTATATGGATATGGTGTCTGTTCTTTCGGACATGTCCGGATACACACATATTCCCCTAACTCTTGCGGGACTTGGCAAGAATGTCTTCCACGAGTAATGACTGTCTTAGGGTGGGACACTACGAAAGCAGTGTGTGGACATACAAGGTGAGAATGTGGGTCTCGCGGGAGGCGTGCGCGAGATAGCCCCTGCAGTCGCGCTATCCTCTGTGCAATCGATGGCTCATATGGACAGAGCGTCTGCCATGTAAGCAGGAGATTCCGGGTTCGAGTCCCGGTCGGGGCACACATTTTCACCTCTCCCCGTTGATATATATCAACGCCCGTAAGCAGCTGAAGGTATTAATATAATTCCAATTTCTTCTAGACGGCTGCAGGTCATATATCCATATAATAATTCTAAGTATTGTCTTGATATTACACAGTACTGGTGATCTCTAAGATTGCGACCGAACTGGGCCCACCAGCGATGGGAGGCTGGTTAAATCAGCGTTGACAGCGGGCGCTGAACTCTCGTGTTCTTTGAGGTACAGCGCTGCCCCCTCTTTCCATTGGCGCGAGGGTCAGCGCCTTCATGATGCCGTTCCGCGGCGCTGCGGTGGTCGATGTGCAGCCTTTACCATCACCGGAAGCTTTCACAACAGACACATCTACATCTACATACATACTCCGCAATCCACCATACGGTGCGTGGCGGAGGATACCTCGTACCACAACTAGCATCTTCTCTCCCTGTTCCACTCCCAAACAGAACGAGGGAAAAATGACTGCCTATATGCCTCTGTACGAGCCCTAATCTCTCTTATCTTATCTTTGTGGTCTTCCCGCGAAATATAAGTTGGCGGCAGTGAAATTCTACTGCAGTCAGCCTCAAATGCTGGTTCTCTAAATTTCCTCAGTAGCGATTCACGATAAGAACGCCTCCTTTCCTCTAGAGACTCCCACCCGAGTTCCTGAAGCATTTCCGTGACACTCGCGTGATGATCAAACCTACCAGTAACAAATCTAGCAGCTCGCCTCTGAATTGCTTCTATGTCCTCCCTCAATCCGACCTGATAGGGATCCCAAACACTCGAGCAGTACTCAAGAATAGGTCGTATTAGTGTTTTATAAGCGGTCTCCTTTACAGATGAACCACATCTTCCCAAAATTCTACCAATGAACCGAAAACGACTATCCGCCTTCCCCACAACTGCCATTACATGCTTGTCCCACTTCATATCGCTCTGCAATGTTACGCCCAAATATTTAATCGACGTGACTGTGTCAAGCGCTACACTACTAACGGAGTATTCAAACATTACGGGATTCTTTTTCCTATTCATCTGCATTAATTTACATTTATCTATATTTAGAATTAGCTGCCATTCTTTACACCAATCACATATCCTGTCCAAGTCATCTTGTATCCTCCTACAGTCACTCAACGACGACACCTTCCCGTACACCACAGCATCGTAAGCAAACAGCCGCACATTGCTATCCACCCTATCCAAAAGATCATTTATGTAGATAGAAAACAACAGCGGACCTACCATACTTCCCTGGGGCACTCCAGATGATACCCTCACCTCCGATGAACACTCACCATCGACGACAACGTACTGGGGTCCATTACTTAAGAAGTCTTCAAGCCACTCATACTTGGGAACCAATCCCATATGCTCATACTTTAGTTAGGAGTCTGCAGCCGATGCTTTAGGACCGCACATACTCCCCCCCCCCCAAAAAAAAAATGCCTCACCGTTGTGTAGCGAGCCATCTTACGTCAACGGGGGAGTGGAGGGAGGCAGGAACCTGGGTGGTGTGAGGAGCCGGAGTCGCAAGTGGGACCGATGCCGAACCTCCAGCCGCGTCCCGACATCCGTCCTGCGTCGAGGGGAACGTCGGTCAGATAACCCCCGGAACGGCGCGCAACCTCTTCCTGAACCGGTCCGACGAAAAACAGAGTGGCGACGGCGACGGCGACGGCGGTACTGGTGAAGACGACGGAGACGGCGTCGGGTTGACGGCGGGCGTCGGGACGAGCGCCGGGAAGTTGAGCTGCTGCGCCTGCGAGGATGATGGGCCCAGCTCCATCGGTTTAGCAGGTGGTGCCAAAGAGGCACCTGGGGTAGGACGCGCTAGCCGCAACATGCCGGCAGTATGAGAATCTGGGGACAGAAAATCTGTGGAAGAATCACGCAATCGAGAAGCATGGATCTCTTTCTGATGGCAGTGCAGCAACCCAGCAGGACCTTGAATTAAATACACTACTGGCCATTAAAATTGCTACACCACGAAGAAGAAGTGCTACATACGCGAAATTTAACCAACAGGAAGAAGGTGCTGTGATATGCAAATGATTAGCTTTTCAGAGCATTCACACAAGGTTGGCGCCGGTGGCGACACCTACAACGTGCTGACATGAGGGACGTTTTCAACCGATTTCTCATACACAAATAGCAGTTGACCGGCGTTGCCTGGTGAAACGTTGTTGTGATGCCTAGTTTAAGGAGGAGAAATGCGTACCATCACGTTTCCGACTTTGATAAAGGTCGAATTATAGCCTATCGCGATTGCGGTTTATCGTACGCGACATTGCTGCTCGCTTTGGTCGAGATCAAATGAATGTTAGCAGAATATGGAATCGGTGTGTTCAGGAGGGTAATACGGAACGCCGTGCTGGATCCCAACGGCCTCGTATACTAGCAGTCCAGATGACAGGCATCTTATCCGCATGGCTGTAACGGATCATGCAGTCACGTCTCGATCCCTGAGTCAACAGATGGGGACGTTTGCAAGACAACAACTTTCTGCACGAACGGTTCGACGACGTTTGCAGCAGCATGGACTATCAGCTCGGAGACCATGGCTGCAGTTACCCTTGACGCTGCATTTTTTCGGATGAATCCAGGTTCTGTTTACATCATCATGATGGTCGCATCCGTGTTTGGAGACATCGCGGTGAACGCACATTGCAAGCGTGTATTCGTCATCGCCATACTGGCGTATCACCCGGCGTGGTGGTATGGGGTGCCACCGGTTACACGTCTCAGTCACCTCTTGTTCGCATTGACGGCACTTTGAACAGTGGACGTTACATTGCAGATGAGTTACGACCCGTGGCTCAACCCTTCATTCGATCCCTGCGAAACCCTACATTTCAGCAGCATAATGCACGACCGCATGTTGCTGGTCCTGTACGGGCCTTTCTGGATACAGAAAATGTTCGACTGCTGCCCTGGCCAGCACATTCTACAGATCACTCACCAATTGAAAACGTCTGGTCAATGGTGGCCGAGCAACTGCCTCGTCACAATACGCCAGTCACTACTCTTAATGAACTGTGGTATCGTGTTCAAGCTGTATGGGGAGCTGTACATGTACACACCATCCAAGCTCTGTCTGACTCAATGCCCAGGCGTATCAAGGCCGTTATTACGGCCAGAGGTGGTTGTTCTGGGTACTAATTTCTCAGGATCTATGCACCCTAATTGCGTGAAACTGTAATCACACGTCAGTTCTAGTATAATACATGTGTCCAGTGAATACTCGTTTATCATCTGCATTTCTTCTTGGTGTAGCAATTTTAATTGCCAGTAGTGTACATGCAAGCGCCCAGACTTCGCAGAATCGTTCCTCTCTCCCAGAACCTGGTGCGACCAAAAACTCTGTACAGAATAGGATCATTAGGTGCAAAGCGATAGTTGCATAGCGTGGGAGGCGCCGTACGCTGCGGTGGGTGCAGCAGCTGGAGCAGCGTGCACTTGTGCCGGCCGTGTAGAAGATCCGCCGGTGGCGCACCATCGCTTGGCTGGGGGCGGTACGTTACGACAAAGAGCAGCAGTGGTTGCCCCGTGTGTGTGTGAGGCACGTAGTTTGGTCGTCTGTTCTTGGACGTACGTACAAATCATTCAGCTTCTCCGTTTGACTGAGGATGAAAGGGAGCACTGGTAAGGTGAATGGTACCGTTGGCCGCGCAGAGCTCTTCATAGTACAGAGCCGTAAACTGTGATCCATTGTCTGTAGCCAACATTTCAGGCAAATCTTCCATACAAAAAATAGATGTGAGAGGTGGCATGAGCCCCCCTCTCATATTTCTATCTTACGACTCTCCTCTCTATTTGCATGCGGTGGAGGGCTGCTATTCCTTCACACGCGGACTTCCCATGCAGCGTCTCTCGTCACCCGGGTGGTCCAGTGACAGGCGGGCTCTTCTGACTTTGAAAGGGTAGGCCGACAGGCGTGGGGGGTCGAGTGAATGCTTTCCAGACGCCGGCATTGTCAGGAGATGCGCCCGTTTGGAGCCGGAAGTGGCGGCTGGGCTGGAGGTTCCGTTGCTTCGCAGAAGCTTAGCGAAAACACTTTCTGGCGGGCTACCAGCGAGGCGTGGGAATGACTTATGTACCCAGGCAGCTGTGGCGGGAAAATTCCCGCGCTTTCTGCAAAATAGGACTGTGATTGGCGTGCTCAGGGCATAGCTCCGTGACGGAGCAAAATCAGCACAGAAATTGGCGCCAAGAATCTCCATTGGTGGAATGGTAGTGCCCCGGCAATGGAGTGGAATTTCCGCCGGTTTTCGAGTTGCTGATTGGAACGTAACCACGGCCACTGTCGTGGGGGCGGGAATGTTGTGTGTTCGGCCTGTACGGGTGCTCTAGTAGTCGGCAGTCGCCTTTCGGTCGAGGACGTCGAAGCAACCAGCCAACGGCTCCGGTACGCCAGATCGTGTCCTGGCAGTCAAGAAGACGGTAATGTATGTCCGCAGCACCGGCAGACAGAGATTTTCCTAGGTGATAATCAGAGCTCAGCAGAGCGCGCCTGTTCGCTTTTTTCTAACTTTGTTCTGTCTTGAGTAGCAGCAATTTACTGTTGGGTTAGCGGTGTGTCTCTCTTGAGATTTGAGTGGCAAGGAATTGGCTCCACATACCACTTCGTCTTAAACCTCACGATCTAGTTTAGGGACAACTTCACCTTTACAGTGTTTGTATGAGTCTCCAATTCGAGCCAATTTAATGTATCATAAATTAGAATTCATGTGTTTTTGTTTATTAATTTGTGTTTAGTCTTAATAAATCATATTGTTATTTTGGACAGAACTTTCATTCTGTTAATCGATAGAGCAACCCTATCACTCCTCACTATGCTAATGAAACCTTTGTTTATTTAACTTATTTATCAAATTAAATTATTGCAGGTGCCAAACTCTCTTCTACTCCACTGGCAGGGTTGATTAGAGTCAGTTCGCGTATTTTTTTTATCCTTGTGCAACAGCAAAAGTCGGAGTTAGAATAGGGGGGGGCTTAGAGCATGATTTACATATGTGGATTCTAGTAGAATTTAGTGATAAATACACTGCTAGCCCCGGCACCTCGCATAATATGGCGACCCTGCCAGGATCTTTCCTGAGAATCACTGATTAACAAACAGTATTCTTAGTACGAACATTCAAATTTTTTTTCTTTAATTTTTTTTATTGATTAATACCCAAGTTTTTTCTGGTAGTTCCGCATTTAGTTTTAAGTAGCAGCGCATGATTACAGTTTTTGTTTTCAGTGTATATATTTTTTTTGTT
Organism: Schistocerca nitens; assembly: GCF_023898315.1. NCBI lineage: Eukaryota > Metazoa > Arthropoda > Insecta > Orthoptera > Acrididae > Schistocerca > Schistocerca nitens. Next base: position 655,003,235 of record NC_064619.1, read on the forward strand.
CATTGTTTTTTTGTGTTTCGTTGATGTGGTGTCCGTACCACATCGCACTTTGTCGGATTTGTGTGCGGTTTCTGTACCACATCAAATTGTGTTTGTGATTACAGCGTTGGAACAGCGTTGTTGAAATTTTATGTCTATGTGTAAAAATATATGGAGTAGATTAATTTAATTGTGCATTCTAGATAAATTTGTTTTTCATGAATGATAACGAGAAGTAAGGCACGACTATTATCGATCGAAGCTAAAACAAAAGAGGATAGAATAATGGATAAGGGGCAGTTTACTGACGGGAATAGGTTCGGAGATGAGATGGGCACATTTTTAGCAGGACAGGACGCCAGGGTCATTGATGAGGAAGGTGATTTGGACGAGATCTTAGAGCAGCGTTGCGGCCGTGATTATGATAGTGAGGTAGAGGATGAAACAGAGACAGTCACACAGGTCGAGACGGTAGCAGAAGTTTATAATCAAACGAACGAGAGCAGACAGGGGCCAGCTCGGCCACGTCAGAGCTCTAGCGCACAGGTGTCCAGAGTTACATCACCCATGTGTGACGAGGATCAAATTGATGACATTAACCCAATACTGAGCTTCCTACGATCAATGAAAGAAGAAGCTGACGAACAACGCAAGAAGGAGAAAGAAGAAGCTGACGAACAACGCAAGAAGGAGAAGGAAGAAGCTGACGAACAGCGTAAGAAGGACACTCAGGCAATAATTTCGCATATAGGGAAAATTCGTGGGGAATTACTAACAATAAAGAAAGAATGTGGAGAAGCCAAACAAATGTCATTGGTAGCACAAAAAGTAGCAGGCCTAGCCAAAACGGCAGCAACAGGGGCAATGAAAATCGCAAAAGTAACTTCTCAACTCGCAGGTCGCTTGCGACGTACAACACAATCCCACTCAAAATCCCTAGCATTCTTAAAGACTCAAGGTAATATTGTCGTTACGAACATCACGAAACGAATGAAAGAAGTAGAGAGTCGGATAGCAACACTAGAGCGAAACGGGCACACGAGCACTGCGCGTTCGGATACCAATGATGGAGTACACAGAATTGTATCTCCGAGGAAAAGCCCGCCGTGCTCTAGCCCAGTGACAGAGTGCGGAACTAACAATGCACACGCAGAAACAGAGTAATAGCTCCAATAATTGCAGCCCACTTAGAAGAGCGAATGCTGAATGCCACTTCCACTGTGATACAGACGTAGCACATCACAGTTATCAGCAAGATAGATCAGGACACTCAGCAGACGTGCAAGTATCGGAAACGAGTGACAACACCAGTGCGAGGATCGGACAGAATTTTGATCACAATCACTTCCTGTCGATACTAAAATTCCAGAAATTCAAAGATAATGGAGGGTCGATGCATCCGAAGAGCTGGGTGATGCAATTTACAAATTCATTACCGTCGTCATGGCCAACCCAGGCCAAATTAGAATTCATGTGTGGACACATCGAAGGCCAAGCTGCGGAAAAGATGCGGGGCGTGGCAGCGACGTGTCGGACTTATCAGGAATTTGTTGGTGCATTCCTGCGGACCTACTGGTCAAAGGAAACGCAAGACAGGATTAAAGAGGAAATAATATTTTGTCCTGAACTGGAAGTGTCCGGGCATAGGAGCGCAACCAAATTTTTTGATGATTTACTCAAGAAGAATCAGTTTTTAGATAGTCCATATTGCAACGGAGAAATCATTAAATTTTGCTTTTCCAAATTGCCAGTTAGGTATCAACAGACACTTGTCGGGAAGTGTGGATCTGACATAGATGCATTCAAGAGTCTACTGCGCGAACTCTAAGTAGTCTTCGATAAACAAGACGCAAAGGACAGGAAGAAGGCGCAAAATAACAAATACCACGGGCCAGCAAGGGAAGACAACAGATCGCATAATCGCACTGGTCAGTTAGGAAACCAGGGTTACGGAAATCAAGGTTACGCTATTCAAGGTTATGGAAACCAGAGACACGGAAACCAAAACGTCAGGGAACAGGGTCAATCTAGACAAGCAATCTGGGACAGGAGGAATGACGAACGGCAAAGCGACCGTAATTGGAGAGAGCGAAATCAAGGACAACAGGAGAACCGGGAGATAGAAATTAGACCTCCAAATCCTAATGCACGTCAGAGGAGGGGGAGTCTAAGAAGGGATTGACGCTAGTCCATAGGACTCCACCACTTCTCTCACACAAAGAAGTTCGTGGAATAATAGTAGTTTAAGTGGTGTACATATTAGAATAGGCAAAGATATGAACCTTTCTTCGGGGAACAATAATCGTTGCATTAATAGATTAAGATTGTTAAAGTATTAACACGCTGCGTTTTCTCGCTTAAGAATTTACTGCTGTTAACTTTTTGTCTATGTTCGGGATCTCCTCTGTCGTTGCGATAAGAGGGACTACCTTTCCATGAGCAATGTTTTTGTCCTCTCCTATCTGGTGTCCATGTTAAGGGATAAAGATGAGTGACGAGACGTCGCACAAACGGGCGCATACAAGAACGTGCTCTTAGAAGCGTTCTGAGAAGTCGTGATACGCTCAATAGCGGCCACAACCAGTTCGTGAAACGTTCATACCAATGCTTGCAGGCACGCGTCAGTGCACGGCAAGATTGTGGTATATTGCGTGATTTCGAGGATGAATATGGGCAGTATAGTTTTTTTTGCAGAGCTGCGCCAGCATCGTTGTCTTGCAAGTCGGGGTGATCCTGTGAGCGTTTGACTCCAATGGTGCCCTAGACGAGAGAAATGCGAGCATAAAGCCTACCATGCCAATGTGCTGGTTGGGGATTTAGCGTGCTGCTCGTGACTGTCACAGATGAATAACCAGGGACTTATACTTGGATATTCGTGACATACTGTGTAGCTGGCGTGTGTTGGGCGACTGAATCCTCAACAGGAACCACCCCTGGCTTGGTCATATTACATTGCTTCTGGAAAGGTGTGCTTTGATCCCGAAAACCGCATCAGATAGAGAAGGAAGTTGCAACTATAAATTTATTGTCGTGTATAGCCATGGCTAACCCAGTCTCTGGAGTTTCAGTGAGGCGTAGTGAGAACTCGGAGGCCATGTCGTACGGCGCGGACATTACTGTCGGCAATAGCGGCGAGCAGCGAGACATCTCAACGTAACAGGAATTATGTAAGAGTATTGTATAAAAAAAAAAAAAAATAATAATAATAATAATAATAATAGAGTACCATATTCTAGGATAAATTAAACTTTAGGATTTTTACAATAACTAGATTAATATTGTGTGGGTTTTCTACCACAAGTGTTGTGTTTGGCGCGCGCCTGTTGGGATGTTATTTTTCAGGTCATGAAACCACAGACCCGAGATGGAGGGACGACCGGCGAGCGGACGTACAATAGTTGCATGTTCGAACGTACAATAGTTGCATGTTCTTTATAGCTCAGTAAAACTTCAGCCTGCATAATAATATAATTTATTTAGAAGACATAGAATGTAGATCGTTGGCATATGGTAGTTAATTCTTGAGCATGTCTACTGTCGATCTATATAATTAATAGTAATATTAGTGCGGGCCCGCACATTTAGTTGTTCATCCATTACAAAGCATCAGTTATCACACACCATGTACATACTGAGTCGGTCTCTACACATATATCAAAATAAATTATTTCCATGTCTAGATTAGATGTTATAATGATTGCCATAGATTAATAACTATAAAAGTAAAATAAGAGTGTCTGAAATGACAGACCATCAATGTTTCATTATGTAAATTTATTATAACATAGAAGGTCATGGGAAAAAGTTAGGCATAAGATTTTTGTAAGAATTGTGCAGATGACGGGGATCGTGGCAATGCGGAGGCCGGCCAGAGCGGGAACAAGAGGTCTGCGGCTACCTGCAAGAAAAGAGCGTCAGCACCCCACCTGATGTGAAGGGCGAGAGCATCCGGTCCTACGAGCTGACAGCACGGGGCCGTGTACCTGAGGGATTAGGCGGCAGACAGCCCTCGCCGGGCCACAAGCGAAAGTGGGGCTGGCCGTTGACACTGACACGCGACCCACACGCGACAGCCTGCTAGCTCTCCGGACGTGGCAGCCGTTTGGAGGGATTCCCTGCGGCAGACCACGTTGTCGTGAGTACACGAAGAAGATCACATATCGTGTCAGAATCTGCGCCTCATGTGCCTCAGGACAGAAAGGGACGCTATATACTCACCTGTTTGGGTTTTTACAACTCACTAGCATTGGCCGATCTGCATACACAAAGCAGTATCGTGCCACACTAACAAATGTATGGTCTCATTTCTTACTTCTCCTCTCTATTAGAGAGCAGTTTTAACAATAGTCGCTCCTAGTTCGATCCTGTATGGATGACCTCACACACTTGTGGAGTCACTCCACGTGCCATCATCCCTCGTCGAACTGCAATATTGGGAAACGTAAAGTTCTGTCCAGCGAGAGAAGAGACCTAGACTAGTGATGTATCCCAACGAGTAGACCTCAGAGACAATTAATCGACGTGATGAGAGCCTATCACTGTGTCTTCCTACGGTACTGCCGTGATCATATGCGTGGGTCTGACTACAATCTCAACAGCGTACTGCAGACACTCCAGAACTCCCTATTGCTGTTGCCACAACGTAGCAACAACACCCGACGTTTAGCCTTATGTGATGTCAGTACTGTGTAATTAGTGAAGTGCTACGGATATTTCTAACAATGTGATTTAGTGCCTCATTCTCAGCACAGTCGTGAACATTGTGCAATGTGCACGCACAACTTGATGCCCCATGAACCCTTTTTTTTCTTTTCTTTCCAAAATTTCTTTCTCTAGTGTTGGTTTTGTAATGTATGTTATACCTTGTATGTGTTTGTGTTTTACACTGTAATTCTTATTACAGATTACTGTATTGTTCTCCACACCATGTTTTTTTTTGGATTTTGTGTTTATTGTTGTGTGTATGCAAACAGTGTGCCTGAAGTCCCCATAAACTGAAGCAGATACCACCACTGTCATTGTGAATGGGCCATCAGTTCAGGGAACATTTTGTAAAGGTTATTCTTGCTGCAGGGAGACAGAATGAATCGGAGGTTGTAATTAGATTCTGAAAGCTCACAAAGAGATTGTTAACTTAAATAGTATCATGTGTGAGTGAGTTCAGGTAAGTTTAATGATTAAAATTGTTGTAACATCTTGGGCATTTAATTGCGGAGCACTCCAACTCTGATTGTAAAGAATAAACTGCTCCATATTTGGCTCAGATTCCCGGGCCATATTTAGAGCGTGAATGTCTGCGTGAATCGGTGTTTGGAAGGGGCTCCCTGGGTATGGATGTGTGATGTGAGTGTTAGTGTTCCATATTAAGAAGGTGAAGTTGGCTACATCATAAATAATCCTCCCTCTATGAGCTGCATTTTTCAGTTGCAGTGATTTTCTTTATAGAGTGCGGCATGTGGAGCCAGTTGCGAGATTGTTCTTGGGCGATTGACTCTCTACCTTGCTCCTAAGTGAGCCAACCGCTCACCAATTACAATCTAAAATGGCGTAGGGGCTATGAGAGGTGGCATGAGCCCCCTCTCATATTTCTATCTTACGACTCTCCTCTCTATTTGCATGCGGTGGAGGGCTGCTATTCCTCACACGCGGACTTCCCATGCAGCGTCTCTCGTCACCCGGGTGGTCCAGTGACACGCGGGCTCTTCTGACTTTGAAAGGGTAGGCCGACAGGCGTGGGGGGTCGAGTGAATGCTTTCCGGACGCCGGCATTGTCAGGAGACGCGCCCGTTTGGAGCCGGAAGTGGCGGCTGGGCTGGAGGTTCCGTTGCTTCGCAGAAGCTTAGCGAAAACACTTTCTGGCGGGCTACCAGCGAGGCGTGGGAATGACTTATGTACCCAGGCAGCTGTGGCGGGAAAATTCCCGCGCTTTCTGCAAAATAGGACTGTGATTGGCGTGCTCAGGGCATAGCTCCGTGACGGAGCAAAATCAGCACAGAAATTGGCGCCAAGAATCTCCATTGGTGGAATGGTAGTGCCCCGGCAATGGAGTGGAATTTCCGCCGGTTTTCGAGTTGCTGATTGGAACGTAACCACGGCCACTGTCGTGGGGGCGGGAATGTTGTGTGTTCGGCCTGTACGGGTGCTCTAGTAGTCGGCAGTCGCCTTTCAGTCGAGGACGTCGAAGCAACCAGCCAACGGCTCCGGTACGCCAGATCGTGTCCTGGCAGTCAAGAAGACGGTAATGTATGTCCGCAGCACCGGCAGACAGAGATTTTCCTAGGTGATAATCAGAGCTCAGCAGAGCGCGCCTGTTCGCCTTTTTCTAACTTTGTTCTGTCTTGAGTAGCAGCAATTTACTGTTGGGTTAGCGGTGTGTCTCTCTTGAGATTTGAGTGGCAAGGAATTGGCTCCACATACCACTTCGTCTTAAACCTCACGATCTAGTTTAGGGACAACTTCACCTTTACAGTGTTTGTATGAGTCTCCAATTCGAGCCAATTTAATGTATCATAAATTAGAATTCATGTGTTTTTGTTTATTAATTTGTGTTTAGTCTTAATAAATCATATTGTTATTTTGGACAGAACTTTCATTCTGTTAATCGATAGAGCAACCCTATCACTCCTCACTATGCTAATGAAACCTTTGTTTATTTAACTTATTTATCAAATTAAATTATTGCAGGTGCCAAACTCTCTTCTACTCCACTGGCAGGGTTGATTAGAGTCAGTTCGCGTATTTTTTTTATCCTTGTGCAACAGCAAAAGTCGGAGTTAGAATAGGGGGGGGCTTAGAGCATGATTTACATATGTGGATTCTAGTAGAATTTAGTGATAAATACACTGCTAGCCCCGGCACCTCGCAGATGAAGCCTGAATGGAACTACGCGACGTCGTCGAGTTCATGGGCACTGCAAACGGATATTACCTAAAAGAGTCTACAACAAAAGCCAACGAGCGCTTGAAAAGAGACCAGCGAAGTAATTATGCTCTTATTGCCACAGCGTTTAAGACTTTGGCCAAGCTAAAAACGTTTGCAGTGGGGCTGACAGATTTTCAGCATAAGCGAGACACTGTGGCGTCATCTGTTTAACCCGAGCGTCCATGCCTGGCCAAGTATAGTGCCGACGCGCTAACAGGTTGGTGCGTACAATTCGCTAATGTCCCTGGTGGAGCAATCGCAACACATCTTTTTGCGATACTTTACAAAAAACCACACGTCACTGTCCTGAGTTATTTTGCAATAAAATCACACTGTGCTGGACGGAGAGGCTATGCCGACGAACAAAATATCGGTGCACAAAAGAATTGTGAACGTTTTCACTGAACGAGGCCAAGTAGCACGGATGTAGTGCAACAAAAGGTTCAAGTCAGTGTCTGCTTCTGGGGCAGTTGCAATTTTTTTATAGTGCAGTGGAAAAGAGTGTAAAAAAAATGGCTCTGAGCACTATGGGACTCAACTGCTGAGGTCATTAGTCCCTTAGAACTTAGAACTAGTTAAACCTAACTAACCTAAGGACATCACAAACATCCATGCCCGAGGCAGGATTCGAACCTGCGACCGTAGCGGTCTTGCGGTTCCAGACTGCAGCGCCTTTAACCGCACGGCCACTTCGGCCGGCTAAAGAGTGTAAAAGTTCAGTGTCCTGTGCACAAGATGCAGCAGTAGCTTCGAATTCAGAATCAGGACCAACAGGAAGGCGAGAACGGGGATCAGCATTTGCATGCTTCTACGTGGGCAGGTACAATATTTCGTACTGATATTGAGACAACAACAAAGGCCAATGTCGCATCATCTGAGCTGTGCATGGCGGAACTGTTTTGGACAGACGAAACGAAGACTGAAGTGGCTTATGCTCTGTCACTAGATAAAACTTCCGACCAAACAGATAATGGTGAAACTTTTTCACGCTTTAGATAGTAGCAAGCGCTTCCTTCTCGATTTGGGAATAGTCACACTGAGTCTTGGTCAGTAACCTGGAAGCGAAAGCAAGCGGCTTGTTCTGTGAACCAAATCTGTACGAGAGCGCAGCTCCTTATCCGAACAAAAGGCTCATTCTTGCGGCGCAAACGATGCAAACAGTGTATCATATGTAAACTTACGAAGAACTAACTGCAATTCCGTCACGTTCCGCGGGGCAGGGACATCCCGGATGATCACCAAATGTGAGTCAAGGGGATGAACACCCTGGCTATTAAGAAAATGGCCCAAGTACTGAATTTCAGTCTGAAAAAAGGCACATTTGTCGAGGCGACACTTTAACCTGCAGCCGAAAGTACTTGAAAAAGCATATGAAGGTTTGATATGTTCCTCCGGTGTACATTCCGACACCACGTTGTCGTCCAAGTAATTTGAACGGAATGGAACTTTTGCAGTAAGCTGTTCCAAGTAGCCTTGGAATACGGCAGGCGCGGAGGCGCTGTCAAAGGGTTGAGAGGCACCCACATGCCTTGCTCATACTATGGCATCAAGCAGTCCGGCCTGCAAGATGAGTGGTCTGCCAAGCGAGTGGATTCATTCTTATTTATCGAGTAACATTAACTCTCGTACTCACAATTGAGTTACAAATTATCCTCCTGTATGAATAATACGCAACGGAAACGCATATCTGACTATCAGTAATTTACAGAACTCTGAATGTTCACTACGCACTGGCAATACCACATTTTTTTTGTCTTAACGGCTTTTATCAACACGTGGCCACCGCACTGAATATGAATGGCGCACACATTATAAATTCGGGACATCATGACAACATACAATTCGAAGGAAAAGTCCAATCTTTTTCTTTTCACTAACTTATTTATTCCGATAAATTCTATAACCTAAACACACAAATTCTATAACTTACAACAATAACACACGAGAAATTCCGCCCAGTGGGCATGGCTTAACATTGGTGATTCTCTACCTTATGGTCTCGTAATTATTTAACGCTACAGTGCACTTTCTGGATAGGATGGTGGATCTTTTATTATATCTCACACTTCGACTCTCACAATCATCATCACGAAACTTTCCTCCAGACCGAGCAGTACAAAAGGAACACGCATAACCCACTAATCTTTTGAAACTACCTCGCTACTCTCCCATGCAAACCACACATCCCCAAATTACATGACATACACCACAGTACAACATGGAATACAATACAATAAATAGTCACAACATTATCACTTTCAGCTTTCCCACTTCAATTAATATTTATCCCAGTTTCACACGACACTGCCCCACTTTGTAATTCTACTTTCCTACTATGAACTCTGGAGATATTTGCACGTCTTCCTGTGCAATGCAAGCCAAGTGGCGTTGCTGGATAGACGGCCGACTCACCTTGCTTCTCTCTCAGAGTTTGAATCTAGCGTCACACGGAATCATATCACGCAAAGTAATATTAAGAATATATTCATCACACACGCGAGTCCTCAACTGATACCATGGACGAGTACTTCTCTTTATCCTTTGTCTCATACACAGATTGAGACTCACACAGTACTCACCACGTGGAAGTACTCGTCTCTAATTTCAAGTCCTGCACACGCCATTCCTTAAATATTTCAACTTATGGTACACACGCTATTTCTTAAATATTTCAACTTATTGTACACACGCTAGTAATTCAGCTTAACTTAAGCACACGGAAGTATTTCAACTTATTGCTACACGTGGTTTCATTGTGACCGTTGGTCACTTCCGAAGATTACTACAATCCCATTAATATTACCTGCCTGACATTTAATTCTCCCCACAAAAGTTCCTGAAATAGAGAAATTATTATTTCAAACTACTCTTAAATATTCCACATGCATACCATGTCTCCACTCTTTTGTCATTACGGAGCACAACTAAAACAGGTCTTAACAGCGCAAGATCCAGCGGCAGAGTGCTGAAACATGGCCGTTCTACCGGTCCTCTCACACCTCTGTCGAAGTGGGGGAGCACCTTGCTACCGTATTGGTCAGCCACATTTCAGGTGCTCAAAGCTCAGGTAAATTTCAGCTCTTTGGTCCCACCAAAGGTGGCCAAAGGATCGTATCAAAGATGATCATATATTCACATTCACTATCTGCAGTTAGCAGACGACCATACATTCATTCATTTCACAGATCTCACCAAACTGGATGTAGGGATTTATTTTGTGGGAGTGCACATGTGATCAATTAAATAAATAAATTGTCATTTTTTCCCACATTGGTATCCGGCTTCGCTGTATTAATTGAAATTGAGTTATTTTACCAAAAAAAAGTGTTGCTCTGACAAAAATAATTAAGTATGTTGTACCTATTTTAAATGTCGGGCGGTACTGTACCCTTTCAGGGTAAGGGCAAAACGGAACAATCCTAAATATGTGTTGACCACAGACACTTCCTGAGACTCCTCACCGAGCGGAATTTGGAAATACTTTTGAAAAATAGCGGTCTGCACCAAGCCTGTCCATTAATACCTCAGAGCAAGAAAACAGATAAATATCAATTATTTGTTGTGGATTCACAGTGGGTGTAAAGTCAGCACAAAGACGAAGTCTTCGAGAAGGCTTTGGTAAGATTACTAAGGGAGAAGCTCATTGACTAGCCTGGCTAGGAGAAATAACACCATTGTCTTGCCATTCCTTAAGTTAAAAAGAATGGTTCAAATGGCTCTGAGCACTACGGGACTTAACATCTGAGGTCATCAGTCCCCTAGAACGTAGAACTACTTAAGCCTAACTAACCTAAGGACAACATACACATCCATGCCCGAGGCAGGAATCGAACCTGCGACCGTAGCAGTCGCGCGGTTCCGGACTGAAGCGCGTAGAACCTCTTGGCCACCGCGGGCGGCCCATAAGTTTACTTTGTCTCTAAGGGCGAGAGGGATGGGACGCACCAGAAAAAACTTCGGTTGCGCGTTGTCCTTCAGCGTAACGTGGGCCACAAAATTTTCTCTGCCAAGTCCTTCAGAAAGTAAATCAGAAAACTCCTCAGTCAATTGGGTAACACTGTCTTGTGGGTTGCAAGGAGAAACAGAAAGTACATTGTCCTGAATATGAAGACCGAACAAATAAACTGAATCTAGCCCAAAAATATTTTCACAGTTTTGCGAACGAAAAATTATAAATGTCACTGTTCTGGTTTGGGACTGGAATGTGGCAGCATACTACACGTACGAAGCACTGGAATGTACTGACCGTTATAGGCAGTAACTTACGTAGAAGATTTTGTGAACTGTGACGAGACCAACAGTTCATAAGTGGCACGATTGAGCAATCGGAAGCGTCAGCGTTTAACTGAAGTCGCACACAGCGTCCGGCAATGACTAAGTTCACAAACTGTTTGTTTGATTGCCGTTGCACAGCACTCGGGTTGGGTGAAGGTACCTCCTAAATCTGGTCATTACTAATACCGATAGCTGGTTTAGAAAAAAACTACATACGCTGCCTGAGAAGTTGATCCCCATTTATCAGAGCGAACGTGGTTCAATTGGCTCTGAGCACTATGGGACTTAACGGCTGAGGTCATCAGTCCCCTAGAACTTAGAACTACTTAAACCTAACTAACCTAAGGACATCACACACATTCATGCCCGAAGCAGGATTCGAACCTGCGACCGTAGCGGTCGCGCGGTTCCAGACTGAAGTGCCTAGAACCATTCGGTCACTCACACTACACAAAAAAAAAATCATTCGAGAACGTTAACCACGGCAATAGTTGCTGACCCAGGCTACTACTGACAAGGGAACCTCCCCATCGCACCCCCCTCAGATTTAGTTATAAGTTGGCACAGTGGATAGGCCTTGAAAAACTGAACACAGATAAATCGAGAAAACAGGAAGAAGTTGTGGGGAACTATGAAAAAAATAAGCAAAATATACAAACTGAGTAGTCCATCCGCAAGATAGGCAACATCAAGGAGAATGTGGGCTCAAGAGCACAGTGGTCCCGTGGTTAGTGTGAGCAGCTGCGGAACGAGAGGTCTTTGGTTAAAGTCTTCCCTCGAGTGGAAAGTTTAACTTATATACTTTCAGACAATTATTATCTGTCCGTCATCACTTTTTTGGGAGTGATTATCACATCCACAAGAAAACCTAAATCGGGCAAGGTAGAACAATCTTTTTACCCATTCGCCAAGTGTACAAGTTAGGTGGGTCGACAGTATATTCGTGTCATGTGACGCACCTGCCGTTACCAGTGTCGTATAGAATATATCAGACGTGTTTTCCTGTGGAGGAATCGGTTGACCTATGACCTTGCGATCAAATGTTTTCGGTTCCCATTGGAGAGGCACGTCCTTTCGTCTACTAATCGCACGGTTTTGCGGTGCGATCGCAAAACACAGACACTGAACTTATTACAGTGAACAGAGACGTCAATGAACGAACGGACAGATCATAACTTCGCGAAAATAAAGTTAGTGGACTTTTCACTCGAGGGTAGTCTTGAACCAAGGACCTCTCGGTCCGCAGCTGCTCACGCTAACCACGGGACCACGGCACTCTTGAGCCCACGGTCTTCTTGATGTTGCCTACCTTGCGCATGGATTACTCAGTTTGTATATTTTGCTTATTTTTTCCATCGTTCCACACAACTTCTTCCTGTTTTCTCGATTGATCTGTGTTCAATTTTTCAAGGCCTATCCACTGTGCCAACTTAAAACTAAATCTGAGGGGGGTGCGATGGGGAGGTTCCCTTGTGAGGATGGCTACCGCTTCACCACGCTTTGTGGTATTGGCACATCCTTCTTCGACCATCACGCACGGCTGTATTCGGCTAAATCTTCCGACCTGACGACGGTGAAAGGCTTCTTATGACTAGTTTATGGCACTGTTCCAGAGGACTTACAAACTAAATTGTTGGACGAAATTACGGAAGAAGAAATTATCGACAACACTGTACGGATTCATTAGCGTCGTAACCAGAACAGCTTATTCGTGTTCTGTCAGGTGCAGTCTTCTTTCTTGTCCTGTTTTAGACATTCAAGCAGCCTGTCCGCACTCTCGTCTTAATAATTCGTGGAATTGCCAGGCGCGTCGAACATTGGCGATCCGGATAGATGGCCCTGTACCACTGTACTTTTTACGACATTTCTTTTACATTCACTATATAAGAGTAGTATATCCAGTTTCTGCTCATTAGTGTACATGTCTGCACGCAACGAATGTTGAAGCAGGAATGTGAGTGCAGCCAAGTAAACAGGCAAATGCGTCGACATTCTGACACTGCGTAGCACGAGAGCTCTGCTTGGCGGTGTTTGGACCTCTAATGCCGATTCCGGGGACTGTGTTCACACATTTTAGGACATTTCACGAATTTTTTACCACGGGTTTCGAGGTCAACATTAACAAACGCTGTAGCACTGTAAATGTCTTCCAAGAGCTATCGGATGCAGTTATAAAAAGTATACGGTTTCATTTAACAAAAACGTACTTGCTTCAATATATCTATTGATACTAGCGCTAAAAACATTAACCAAACAAAAAAAATACGTGCCTTCGACTCTCTAACATTTGCCGAAAACCGCGTTTCGAAGTTCACGAAATAAAAGTGGTGTTACGTCTTATGTGACTCATCCTGTAGCTAGCCTCGGCGTACGATAGTGCCGTGTTATTTTTTTCATTACTTAGTGCACAGTGTTGTGCTAGCTGCGCGTATTATAGGTATGAATTTTTTTAAAAAAAAGAGGTCCCACTATTATTTTCCCCTGACCGCGAGGGGAACGCTTCGAGTTACGATCTCTGTCCACTGCCACACATGTTCCCGCCTTCCTAAAAACAAAGTTGTTATGTAACACTGACGGTAAGTGTTCATATCCTGCACTTTCTTTTAATTTCATAGCACAGAATTTCATCCAATAGTATATACCACGCAATATTATTCAAAAACACTCGTTTTCGCCGAAGTAATTTCTTCAATAATTTAATCAATACAGTCAACTTTCTGCAAATATGTATTCCGTTCGTTATAGATCACAGAAGCGTCTTACTCGCTATCGCTTGCATAGCGTTCTGTGCCGGAACAGAATTCCGGATGGTATTTGTCGTAGAAGCAACGGGAACAGGAATTCGTATAACACCGCGTACATTTAATGAAAGCTGCTGCTTTGCAGTGACACGAATTTTTCAGAAGAGATACTGAAAACACTTTCAAAAAGACTATTCTTTCTTCACTCACCTTCGATGCGAACCACGCGTATTTAATCATGCCTGTGAAATCAGATGCGCTAAATTGATGCAGAATTGAAGAATACATTTTTATGGCATCTTCCCTCGAAGCGACTTCTCTATTAGTCTTTAGCAAGTCAGGAGCATTTTGAACATTCTTCATGAAAATTTTACCCTACCTGTAAAAATAAACAACACAGTTTTGGCAAAGGAGTTCATGTGGGTAGGACATTTTTTTCAGTGGAGGTCCGTGCTTTCCTTTCATCCACGAAGATTTGATCACAAGGTGTCTGATCAGTCTGCCCTCTATATGAATCAATGATGTACAAATAAATATATGGGCACTATTTCAACCGATATAACCGATGTCATAGTTGTGAATCTTAGCCGCTGCAACACACTCACTGGGGCGTAAGAAAACTAAAGCTACGGATATAGAGGTACGCATAAAACTACAACATCCATTTTCTCAGAAACTGGGGGCCGTTGCATGAAAAGCCGCCAGCCAACTACTCAGGACAGATTCTTCTACAACATATCTAAGGTACACAGAAATCCTTTATTAACAGGTCTGACAGTCTTCTTGTGAGATAATTTTCGTGAGACTGGGAGATTTCATACCCTCACGTCCTTCATGCGGTGCATTGTCCACTCAACGGCAGGGTCTGCACTGAAAGGAGTGTTAAACTTACAAAGGGAGGCCGCCAATTGTGAAATTCAGATTCGATTCATACTGCGCATAATAAAAGCTCATGGCCAGAGGTGCAATGTGGCAGAGCACCAAGATGCACTTCTCAGCCGTTGTCGAGAAAATCGACAGTTAAAAGAAACCGTTGCGGTGAAATACTCTCTACGATTACCAATTTTCTACGGCGTCGTGGCGCAGCGGTAAACGCTCGGGTTAGTAATCCGAAGGTCGCCGGATCGAATCTCGCGCCATGCAATTTTTTTTGTTTTTTTGTATTTCAAATTATATATACTATTAATGAATTGCTTATTCATGTTGAAGGCGGATCGCTCTCCAATTGTATAAACGGAGTTTATATTTCATACCTGCCACAGCAAATTTGTGTTCGTGGGATCTCTGTTCTAATTCGAACGTTTGACTTACGCTATACGTGTTCGTTTACGAATATCGTTTCTACGTCTTCCGTTAACTATGCGTGGTTAACATTATGAAGACAATTAATAACATTTGTGAAATACAACTCTGTTTGCGGAAAACAATGTTCGAAGTCGCAAGTTTTTCCACGAGAAACGACTTTCAACAACTTATTATATGCATAATTGTTGCAACTGATTGCAGGGAATTATATATATATATATATATATATATATATATATATATATGTGTGTGTGTGTGTGTGTGTGTGTGTGTGTGGGTGGGTGGGTGGGTGGGTGTGTGGGTGGGTGGGTGTGTGTGGGTGGGTGTGTGTGTGGGTGGGTGTGTGTGTGGGTGGGTGTGTGTGTGGGTGGGTGTGGGTGTGGGTGGGTGTGTATACACATTTGAATTACAAAAAACAAATACTAAAAAAAAAGTTGCATGGCGCGAGATTCAATCCGGCGACCATCGGATTACGAACCCGAGCGCTTACCGCTGCACCACGACGCTGTAGAAAACTATTAATCGTAGAGAGTATTTCATCGCAACGGTTTCTTTTAACCGTCGATTTTCTCGACAACGGCTGAGAAGTGCATCTTGGTGCTTTGCCACATTACACCTCTGGCCATGAGCTTTTATTATGCGCAGTATGAATCGAATCTGAATTTCACAATTGGCGGCCTCCCCTTGTTAGTTTATATTGTGAATTCGCTTGACAAGATGTTAACTGGGCACGCTTACAGCACACACGTTCCAGGGCATTTACCCATTCGAGCTGTTTCTGATGGGATCATTCTGGAGGAAGCCAGCATCTCAAAAGCAGGAAAGAACGTAACAATCAGCATACTAAGGGAAATTCTTGTTTGGCATCAGTTTCAAATAAATTCAACTGTGTGCTGGATCGTCTCAAGGAGAATGGGCCTACTGTGGCTTTGTGGGTGCAGCAATTTAACGTGGTTTCACTGACGAAGGGGAGATGGAACCGAGGGAAGAACGGATCGCTCAGCCCAGTGACATGTTAAGAGTCAGCAGCACCTGAAGTGATACTAAACATGTTTTGACGACGTTCTGCTGGGTGTAAACAACGATGTCCATGCCGGAAAAGGAGCATTCTATGCTCCATGGCGTGCGGCGCATGCCATGGTACGTTTACGGACCGTGAAGCGTTACTCGATCTGAGAGATGACAATGATTCAGTTGTTGGTTTTTGAAATGTACGATTCAAGATAAGATCTTTGTTTATAGCAGTTAATGTAGATTTTATGTTAGTTTCAATTTCAAATGACGTTAGACATTAATTTTATACTATAAGAACACTATTTTAACTATTTTATCCATTAGAAACTATTCGATAAGATGGCGACTGCAAAACAATTGGTTTTTTCACAAAATAACTGCTGGCAGTCACGAGTTTCGTTTTAACTGTATTTTTCACGAGTAGATTCAGGAACTGATTACCATTTTCAAGTGCGTTTTTCGGTTGTTATTCCATTAATTTGTAGTGTTTTCTCAAATGGCTCTAAGCACTATGTGACTTAACATCTGAGGTTGTCAGTCCCCTAGACTTAGAACTACTTAAGCCTAACTTACCTAAGGACATCACACACATCCATGCCCTCTGCAGGATTCGAACCAGCTACCGTAGCAGCAGCGCGGTTCCGGACTGAAACGCCTAGAACCTCCCGGCCACAGCTAGTGTTTTCTATATATGAGAGTTTGAATTCCTCTGTTGTCTTTACTGTAATATATTAAAATACGTGAGACGCCCTGCTAAACCCGCAGGACTGGACAGGTAGTTTCAATTGTGGAAAGAGGTCAAAATAAGGGACTGTCAGTTACAATCGAACATACAACTTTATTTATGTGACGAAACATTACAAGAGCGAAGAAAATTCTTTAAAAAAATCCAGCCTTAATTTTTGGAACTTAATAACCGTCAAAGTACACCGTACAATCCCATGCCTTGAGACAAGACCACTTTAAAATCGACTGAAAGCCAATAACTTAAGACTCAAACCAAAATCAGAAATTTAAAAGGCAGAAGGCCTTATCTTAAATCTGTTTCATTTAGGCTAAAGACCCAAACAATCCCACACCTTAAGAGCAAAACAACTTTAATTCAAAATCGGCTGAAGGCCCATCATTTGAGACTCAACAAAATAATTTTTTAAAAAGACCAAAGCCCTTACTTAAATCAGTTCTTTAAATTAGGCCGAAGGGCCAAACAATCTTACGCCTTAAGGGCAAAACAACCTTAATTTAAAAATCGGCTAGAAGCCATACAAAGACAAACAAGAACACATAAGAAAAGGCAGTACACCCAACGGCGCTCAGAAGTTTCCGAGGGTCGGCCTGGAGTTCGCTTAGGTGAGACAGGCAGTCGGCCCAACCATTCTCGATCCGACGACAACCCAACCGACAGACAGTCAACGGACCCATCGACAAGATAACGTCAGCTCCACTCGACCAGCACGCAACAGGGCTTTCAATGGTACAACGTAGAAGGTATTGGCGCCCACAACCAATTATACATTGCGCTGTAAAACTACACACCGTGCTGGACAGCAACAACACGATGAGGAAAATACATTGCCTGAATTTACGTCAGCGACCAGGTCAGGTAACCGGAACGTTAACAGCCACAAAGCAGAAGATACCGCTAGAGCACTTCAATTCAAAATAACCAAGCACACAAACTCCACTGGAGGGTGGCTAAAATTTGCCAATTTGAAAACACACGTTGTTGCTCGCAGGATTGTCCCTACAGCCGACAACGAAATCCAAATGACACAATGTGAACAGTCGTGAATTACTGGTAGATTAAGTGAAAACTCAACTTTCGTGTCCAGGATTGGTGAGCCACAGACCTCATAGCAATGGTAACAGCACCACACACAGTCCGACCGCGAGTAGACGCCAACAGCGGCCCCAGCCAAACCACGCGCCATGGAGATTTCCTCGCTGCTCCACGCCAACCGACAAACTTCTCGCACACAGCACAGCCAGAAACTGTAAGCGCCAGGCCAAAGATAGTAAAAAGTACGAATATCGATACACACCACTGCTGCCACTCGCGGAGAGTGAGGATAACAGCATAATCGCGATAACTGCGGGAGACTAACACAGAATAGCAACCAAGGTTTAATCCTATGAATAACATGAGTCAGCCATGACTCAATACGCTCAAGTTTTTATTAATGATCTATCGTTAAACATAGTTAATGACGAAAGGAAAGAACGTCTACTTAGATTTTCTTGTGATCCACTCACACATACTGAAATGTCACACACAGTTTTCTGTGCACAGAAAATTATGACTGATTTTTAATGCTCGTGGGATCCCGCATAGGTGGGTCAGGAGAAAAGCATAAGTAGACGTTCTTCCAAATTCGTCATTAACTATATACGCAGCCGGAAGTAATTTGTACATCTTTTGAGAGTTTTCCAATACACTCCTGATTTATCATAGCAACAGTGCATATGGAGTACATGAAATAGTTACGTTTACAGGTCAGCAGCATAAGCGGTTTTGAGGTAACCCATGCTGAAACATCCATATTAGCACGCGGTGTACCGGCCACGGGCAGCAATGGAGGCGCTGACTCTGCCATCCAGTCAATCGTACAGATGGTGCATACTGCCTTTGGATACGTTCTCTTGTTCGCGTAGTTCTGTAAGAGTTGTTGGTTGACGAGTCACAAGTGCCACTTGTCGTCCCATCATATCCCACACGTACTCGATTGGAGACAAGTCCGGATATGGTGCTGGTCAGGGAAGTTGCTGTACGTCTTGCAGTGCACGTGTACTTCCACGGGCAGTGTGTGGGGGAGCACTGTTGTGTTGGAACAACACATCACCTTCCTGTAAAAGAACGGATCTAACAACATTCTGCACGTACTGAGCGCTGGTTAGCATCCTCTCCAAAAGTAAAAGAGAGTTGTAGGTTATCGCACTCCAGACCATAAGGCGTAGAGTGGAGCCAATGTGTCTCGGATGAATGCACTCTGCGAGACAGCGCTCACCATGTCTACATCGTACGCGCAAACAACCATCACTTATGTGCATAGAGAATCTGCTTACATCACTGAAGACCACGGCGCCCCATTTCGTTTTCTAAGTGATTCTCTGACGACATCAGTCGACACATGCACCTCGATGCTGTGGCGTGAGTGGCAGACGGACTATTAGCATGTGTGCCCATAGAACCACTGCTCAGAACCAGTTCGCAACAGTTCGTGATGACACGCCTGGGCTCACGAGCCCTCTTGTCTGTGCTATGGTAGCTGTAAGGTCTGCCACTGTTGCCCTCACAATACGACGACCCTGGTTGGCACCTGTGCTGCGTAGACGTCCAGAACCTCGTGTATGGGTGTGAGAATGTTCACGTGGCCACTGATACAAGCGTCGTTGTACAGATGACGCAGCACGTCCAACTTGGCTGACAGTTCTCCAAAAGGACCATGTCGTCACTCGGAAGGCCACTACTTGTTCTCTCCAAACTAACTCATCTGGCTGTAGGAAGCACGGGTGCGTCTCTGTGACACGGTTGCCTGCTCGCTTCATACGTTTGCACAGCACTGAGCCTTCTGGCTGTGAGCATTCCCTGTTGAAGGGTAGACACAGATGGTGCTCAGGTAGCTATGCCACTACGCTATCTGTTGGCGGACGACACTGAAAGCATCTACTACACTCATTCTCATAAATGAAGGATAATTGTAGAATGTGGCGCCACACAAAGTGGCACTCCACAAAATTGGCGCTAATAGCATAGGCGCCCGCATCTCGTGGTCGTGCGGTAGCGTTCTCGCTTCCCACGCCCGGGTTCCCGGGTTCGATTCCCGGCGGGGTCAGGGATTTTCTCTGCCTCGTGATGGCTGGGTGTTGTGTGCTGTCCTTAGTTAGGTTTAAGTAGTTCTAAGTTCTAGGGGACTTATGACCACAGCAGTTGAGTCCCATAGTGCTCAGAGCCATTTGAACCATGTTTTTGAGCATAGGCACATAGGGAACACACACGACACAGATCTGTAAGTCCATGGTAATGGTGATAAGTTGAGAAAACCGTCCCGAAACACATGTGCTACTAAACGCCACTGTTTCCTGCGCATGTACCCCGACATCAGTATGGGATATGATCACCATGCACATGTACACAAGCTGCACAACGGGTTGGCATACTCTGGATCAGGTGGTCGAGCAGTTGCTGGGCTATAGCCTCCCATTCTTGCATCAGTGCCTGTCAGAGCTCCTGAAGTGTCGTAGGGGTTTGAACACGTGCAGCGATACGTCGACCGAGAGCATCCCAGACGTGCTCGATGGGGTTTAGGTCTGGAGAACAGGCAGGCCGCTCCATTCACCTGATATGTTCTGTTTCAAGGTACTCCTCCATGATGGTAGCTCAGTGGGGCAGTGGGTTATCATCCATTGGGAGGAAGGTGGGACCCACAGCACCTCTGAAAAGGCAGACACGCTGATGCAAAATGACGTCCCGATACATCTGACCTGTTACAGTTCCTCTGTCAAAGACATGCAGGGGTGTACGAGCACCAATCATAATCCCACCCCACACCAAAAAACTACGACCTCCATACAGGTCCGCCGGCCGAAGTGGCCGTGCGGTTAAAGGCGCTGCAGTCTGGAACTGCAAGACCGCTACGGTCGCAGGTTCGAATCCTGCCTCGGGCATGGATGTTTGTGATGTCCTTAGGTTAGTTAGGTTTAACTAGTTCTAAGTTCTAGGGGACTAATGACCACAGAAGTTGAGTCCCATAGTGTTCAGAGCCATTTGAACCATTTTCCATACAGGTCCCTTTCAATGACGTTAAGGGGTTGGTATCTGGTTCCTGGTTGACGCCAGATGAAAACCCGGCGAGAATCACTGTTCAGACTATACCTGGACTCGTCCGTGAACATAACTTGGGAGCACTGTTCCAATGACCATGTACTGTGTTCTTGACACCAGGCTTTATGGGCTCTCCTGTGACCAGGGGTCAGTGGAATGCACCCTGCAGGACCCCAGCCGAATAAACCATGTCTTGTTCAGTCGTCTGTGGTTCAAATTGCTCTGAGCACTATGGGACTTAACATCTATGGTCATCAGTCCCGTAGAACTTAGAACTACTTAAACCTAACTAACCTAAGGACAGCACACAACACCCAGTCATCACGAGGCAGAGAAAATCCCTGACCCCGCCGGTCAGTCGTCTGTAGACTGTATGTCTGGAGACATCTGTTCCAGTGGTTGCGGTAAGGTCCACCGCATGGTCATACCCCGAAGTGATTTAAACCCGCATACCGCCCACCAGAGCGTTGTGTCACCATGTATCAGCATCATCCTTAATTTATGAGCATGAGTGTATTTACTACGTCCGCCGGTGGTGGTCTCGCGGTAGCGTTCTCGCTACCCGAGCACGGGGTCGCGGGTTCGATTCCCGACGGGGTCGGGGATTTTCACCTGCCTCGTGATTACTGAGTGTTGTTGTATCGTCTTCATCATCATCATTCATCCCCCTTACGGTTGGAGGAAGGCAACGGCAAACCACCTCTATTAGGACCTTGCTTAGTACGGCGGTGCAGGTCTGCCGCATCGTTCCCCTACGCTCTGTCGAGAAGCATGGGACTTCATTTCCACTATCTACTACATCAACTATCCCCTAGATGGCGTACGCCGCCATCGGATGAAAATCGACGTCTTCTTTCCAGGCGTGCTAATCTTTTTTCCGGCAGTGTATAAAGATCTATCACTAATTAAATATTGCTCATGGTTTTATATATTACAGTAAAGACAACAGAAAACGCAGCACATCACACATCGAAAACATCACGATTATATGGTACAGCACACGAAAAACGCACTTGAATATAGGAATTATTTCTCGAAACCCGTCATGCGAAACATAAATAAAAGGAAAATCGTGACTGGAACAGAAAATGTTATTTAATAAACAAACATTATTTTCAATAATCTGCGGTTTTTGTAATCCGTGCATAGCGCAAACTGTTAGTTCATCAGAAGAAACGAACAGGACGTTTTTGTAGGGAATGTAAAGTAGTTTAATTTCGTACTGCGACATGTTTTCGCTATAAGCGGCGGTATTCGAGTTGTTCCAGAAAGATATAAAAAAGTTATAAACCCTCCGCACCACCGCGCTGACTCTTCACCGGTCATAATTTTTAATAGGGAAACGTGTTGTGCCTTAGAACTTGATAGTCGCCATGTTGTTTTCGTCACCTGCCACGACGTGGTGCCCATGGGAAATACGGGCCTTGCAACAAATTTGTGGCGTCACAATAGTTGGCATGTCCACCATACTTCGCGAACGCTCGGCTCCGTGCAGGAACCACGGGAATTGAAGATGTCAATGAAAGGGCACTCACGAAAGCTCTTAACTTCGTCATATGCTATCGAGAGCTTGCATGCATTTAAACGCACAGTTCAGAATTATTAAAATAATCTGAAATAGTTACTTGCTCCCCGCCGGAGACGGCTGCAATGTCACATGATGTGACATGAGAGCCGCAACTTGTTTTTCTCATGGGTCTCGACACGATGTGTGTTAACTGGCTTAGGCCATATCTACCTACAGACCATGCATGCCCCTATCTGACGTGTTACGATACGAAGCCAACTAGATAGATATGTCAGATCTGTCTTCACTTCTGAAGAATCAAGGACTACATAAGTATTTAAAGGAAATCGACAAAAAATCATAGAGGTGACATTGGAAAACTTGAAACGAGCTGAGGAGTGCAGGACCATGTACGGGCGCAAATAGCTGAGGCATAGATTTTCATCTTGGCAGATAGTTTTAGTACGCACTCAGCAACTGTCTAACAAAGGCAATGTGTTAACAAAGAAAGTTTTGAAGCTTTTTGGTGGACCGTATAGGATATGGAGGATCTCACACCCTAATGCTGTCGAAATAGAAACAAACTGGAAGCACAAACTAAAAGGTTTGAGACATATTTCAGTCATAAAGCCACGGATAGAGATACAAGGAACAAGTAGTATTGGATAGTACGTAAAATTAAGTGTAAATAAGAAAGTCATGGTCAATGTAAATATTTTACTTTTGTGTTGCCTTCAAATGTACGTATGCAGTGTGTTATGAGCACGGTGCGGTTTTCCACGATTTTGGGTTTCCATGAGTGACATTTTTCTGGAGCAGTATTGTACTGGCCGTGCATACAGTTTTTCAGTAATTCTGCTCTGTCGGTTAGTTAAATAACTCTCCAACTGGTAACTTTATTTGTGTGATCTTAAATATATGTAATTAAAAGACGAATAGATACAGGATATGATTTTTGCTTAGTATCTTTGGTCGGATAATTTGTGTGTATGAAGCACTGAAGAGATCTGACATACATAAGAGTGAACTGAATTCGTTGTTAGGTGCATTTAAGATTTTCGTGCATTTTTCTGCTCTGGGTGATATTGTCATGCTACTTTTGAATTTGTAGTGTTGTGATATTAACCATCTCTATACAAAAACCTCAGGGGTACATGTTTCTGTATGTGTCATGCGCTTAACTAATATGAGGTAAGTTAACTGAAACATTATATATTTCGCATTTTATTACTTGTACCGTTTCCTATTCTTATTCTGTTCTGTATGTGAGAGTGTGATCCTTTTACTATCGGTATGCTTGATGCGAAAGTGATGTAAAATTTGTCGTTCTGCAAGTAAGTGTGTGTCTAGGTGAACGATTGGAATATTGCAGAAGTTGGGGTTTCTAATGAAAGTGTTTATATGACTGAGAAATATCGGGGATGAATTAGTTTCCAGATTCATGTTGTGTAGATTTCTAAAATGCGAACTTATGGAAGGATTGTTTAATAAGATCTGATGAGATAGTCTTTTTCAGTGAGGTTGTTTTCCTTAAGAATCATGAGTGGTTCTGCGCAGACTGTGGCGGTACCGAAGAGTTATTTACGATATACTGTTGAGATGTGAGTTTTTGCTGTTTATTGATTTCCTCTTAATTGGCTTGGTGATATTTGGTGATATTTAGTAGTTTTATTGATTTCCTCTTAGTGACGATGATGTTATGACTTTTGGTTGCTATGTTGATTGTCTCACCATTGAGTTATTTAAGTTTGATGATTCTTTTTCATGTAGAGGTTGTTGTGAGATGATTTCTCGGATCGTGGTTAGTGGATACAGTTGGTCAGCTGTCAAATGGGGCTATACAGGACCTATACTTATACTATATGTTATTGTGAGTTAGGATTGATGACTGCAAGTGCCTGAAATGAGGACAGCACCTACGTAAGCAAAGTTTATGATGAATTGCTAGTTTCGCTTGTCAGAAGTAAGAGGAACATGGCTGTTATTGAGGATTTTATAGGTTATTCGCTGGTGTATGATGTGTTACTGCTGTTTCAGGGAATAAGAAAGGATACTGGAGCCGCGAAAAGATGAAGAACACCACTATTTCGCGTAAACTTTGATAAGATGTTGATTTTTCTGCAACTGTAACTGAAGGGAATTAATGAGATTTGACTTTTACGTAGAGACCACTTTATAATGTGTTTACTGAAGGACACAAGATTAGATTTTAAATATATCACCACCAACTAAGAATGTCGACCATGATGGAAATTGAAATATGACTGATTTCTGGACTTTGAATATAGGCATACAGTTTCCATCCTCCCACAGGATGATTTTGTGGTAAGGAAACAAAACGAGATTTGGAAAACAAGGTGATTGAAAAATAATCACAACCCTTTTACAAGGACGTGTCTTTTGTGCAGTTGTAGTATAGTGTTTGGCTACTCTCAGTAGTGCAGTGGATGAGGTTTGAGGTTTGTTTATGTGGTAACTGACCTTAAGTAATGTATTTTGAATATTTTTCAGTGATAGAAATAGAAAGTCGTGTATCCAATATGTCAGAACACGTGTGTGTGTGTGTGTGTGTGTGTGTGTGTGTGTGTGTGTGTGTGTGTGTGTGTGTGTGTGTGTGTGTTGTCCATAGGAGGAAACTTTCATAGGTTGGAGTGAAATAGTGAAGAAAAAGTGAGTCAGACGAAAGAATATCCTTGGGCACTGAAGTAAACGCAGAAGTAAAGAGTAAGTCCAAGTTAATTTAGTTAACACAGTATGATGTATATAAATTCTTCTCACATGTGAAATATTGGCATATGAATTAGGAGTGGATCGGACAGTTTCTTTGATTGGTAGATAATGTGTGAGTGCTGATGTGATTTCTAAGTTACAGCAAACAGAAGGAAACAATGGTGAAATGAAAAGAAATGGATGATAGGAAGTGAGACCAAAATGCCGTAGCCAGCATGGTGTTTCATTCTGCGTTTTACTCAGCACATTCAATCCATCAATAAAATATGTCTAATTAATCAATTATTTGCGAAGTATCCGCAAAAAAGCAGTAAAACACAACCACCTGATTCCGGCGCGCGGCAGCCCGCTGCAGCATTCACTGCGTCAGAGGACGGCCTGTGTCGTTTTACAATATTAGCCACGCTCGGAAAATAAACAGGGTGACAGTTACTGAACTATATGAAATAAAATTGTCATAACTTCTGAACGGTTTGCGTTAGGAAGTTCAAACTGCACCATTGACAGCGGGGCATGGTGGGAATTAGTACACGCATGGCTCTGTTTAGCCTACTTTCAATTGGATGAGTTCGTCAATAGTCAAAATTGGCGGGTTTGGGGGACTCAGAATCCGCATTTTCCGAATGAGACGTCTCTTCATCCTCAACGGGGGATTGTGTGGTGTGCAATGTCCAGTCACGGAATAATCGATGCGATATTCCTAGACAGCACGTGACTGCCCAATGGTACGTGAAGGTTTTGGAAGATGATTTCATCTCCATTATCCAAAGTAACCCTGATTTCGACAAATGTGGTTAATGCAGGACGGAGCTAGACCCCATCGAAGTAGGAGAGTCTTCGATGTCCAGCAGGAGCACTTTGGGGACCGCATTCCGGCTCTGGGGTACCCAGAGGACACTGGCATGGGCCTCGATTGGCCGCCATATTCTCCGGATCTGAACTCGTGTGACTCCTTTTTGTGGGGTTATATGAAAGACAATGTGTACGTCAATAGCCCCAAAACTGCTGCTGAGTTGAAGACATCCATTCAGGAGGTCACGGATGTTCCGACACTTCAGCAGGCCATGCAGAATTTCGCTATTTCCTATGCACCACATCATCACCAATGATGGCAGGCATATGGAACATGTTATACCCTAAATCCGAATATCTGTGATGACGTTTACATGTTGAATTAAGCGCGTGCACGCCGTAGTTTGTAACTAATTTACGTTTCTTTTCATATTGTTCTATATTGTCACCCTGTAGTTGTGTGCTGAGTTTGGCGAACTCACCCTGTCCTCACCAGTTGCTAAATATGAATACAGAGGTTCCTCATAATGACACACTACCCACGTAAATGGCGTGTCTCTAGCGATAACATGGCAATACTGTGCAGTAGTCATGGGGCACCTCCACAGGCGTCGGGCGTGAACACTGAGAAGACAAAGTTACGGAAAGTTTTTGGCGGCACGCCGTTTGATAGGTCAGAACTCAGAATCTTTAGGAATGGCGGTGTGTCATAGGGTGTCACTCGCAAGTTACTGAATAGAGGAGTCAGTATAGGTCGGCGTTCCGAATCTTCCAAAACGCAAATACAGAAAACGCAAACATCATCATACATAGTCAATACTTGCGATCTCACCCCTCCTTCCCCTCTCCTAAGTCCGCTCCTGTTTGCCAACTCCCTAAACCAACTCCAAAATTACATCAAATCCCTGAATGATGATAAGCCGACCGAAATCCTCTCCAAACCCACCGACTCGACCCAACCCTCCACTCGATCCAACTTCCTAAAATCCCCTCCGCAGAAATCCACATCCTCCAAACAGCGGCGAGCAAAGAAAGAGAGCAAGGACAAGCACTCCAAAAGCAAGAACAGGTCCACCACCCCTACCCCAACCACTCCCTCGCCCTCAGAGGAGCCTGCGCCACCAACAGCACCTGTTGTCGCAGTGGGAGGGAACCAGGAAACCATCGCCCTGGAGGGAACTGCGTAACCGGGCAGGTTTCTGATGGTTTCGCGTTAGCGGGAAAAACCTTCCGCCAGCTGAAGCTTCCGACCGCGCAGGGAGTAGAATCCAACCCGAACAGGTTTCAGGTGGTGGCCGATAAGCCAGAGACACTACTGCCCGATGAGCCAAAGACACTACATGAACAAACGACACAAAAGCACGATACACACCATCTCCCTCCAATCGTTGCGGAGTTTCCTCATAACTATGAGAAACTCTACAATATAATAAAAACAGCTATTAAAGGCAACAACTTTAAAGCTAAACCATCTGGAGGAGACAAGATAAAGATAACACTCAACACTATCGAGGATTACAACACCATCAAGGACCAGACAAGAACATACGACACCACACGTTCCCCACAACCAAAACTAGAAACAAGAACATAGTCAAGTCATTAGCAACCTTCCGAGATGGCTGCCCCCCCGCCCCCAGGCAATCAAAACAGACTTGACTGCCCAGGGGTACATCGTCAAAGCTGTCCAACAGATGGGCAAACCTGGGGCAGAAAGCAAGTGGCCATTGTATCAGATTACTCTCCTTGATATCACCCAAAATAAAAGGGAGATCAAGGTGGTTAATTCCGTCCTTGTCACTACAGAGCCCCTGCGCCGCGAAAACCGTACAGTGCAGTGCTTCAGGTGTCAGGGGTTGAACCACATAGCCGCATACTGCAATATGGCGGTGCGCTGCAGAAAGTGCGCCGGGCCCATGACACCAGAGAATGTACACTCAAACTCACAGAACCGCAAATAAGGTGCGTGCTGTGTGGCGAAAAGCACACAGAGGTTTACCAAGGTTGCGAGTTCCACAAAAAACACACAGAGCAGGCTAAGGGCGCTAAGGCCACCCACCACACACACTCAAACGAGACACCACCACCCCATCCAAACACACAAAGAAACAAAACACGTCAACACACACGGACAAGACATGGGTAAAACCAGGACCTGACATACTAAGGGCAACATATGCGGAAGTGGTTTCTCCTTCAAGAAGCTATGAAAACGTAGCCCTATCACCACAACACCATACACAGACGCAAGAACAACACTGTGGAAGACACAACAATAACGGCCAGGTCCCCCAGAACAGAGAAAGCTCTAGGGAACACAAACACAAGCTGCAATAGAGTGTGCAAGCTTCTCCTCAGCAGTCCCCCAATCCCCTCCCTCCCCCCTCCCCCTCAGATCAGCTATTAGGCGTTATTGTCCAGGCCATCAACCTCGTCATGGAGTTGATGAAGGAATTCAGGGAAGCCCAGAAGCAGAGCACGCAGATCCTCGTTTCCCTTCAGGCATCAGTTCAAATGGTTCAAACGACTCTGAGCACTATGGGACTTAACTTCTGAGGTCATCAGTCCCCTAGAACTTAGAACTACTTAAACTTAACTAACCTACGGACATCACACACATCCATGCCCGAGACAGGATTCGAACCTGCGACCGTAGCAGTCCCGCGGTTCCAGACTGTAGCGCCTAGAATCGCTCGGCCACACCGGCCGGCGTCAGGTATCAGTCCAGCAGTCACTTCCCTCTGCGACCTCATCAGTAGCAGCAAAATCCCATCATGGATAGACGACCAAATATACAAGTCCCGACAATGAGCGCCTTTAACGCAGACGGCATTGTTAACCAAGTGGTCGAAGTCATGGAATTCATGAACGAGTTCTCAATCGTCATACACATGATGGCAGAAACCCGCTTCGAGCCGGGAATCAAAGTGACAGTTCCGAATTACAGAAGTTATCGTGCAGGTAGGCCGACCCAAAGCGGAGGAGCGGACATATACATAAAAAGAGAGATTCCCCACCCTCACGTATACATACCACCTACCAATAAAATCTAAGCAGTGGCAGTAGAAGTAACCACTGCCATCGGACCCCTAACAGTAGTCGCAATTTACCTACCACCAAATGATAAGATCGATTAATGAGATATAGCAGCTTTAGGCCAAATTGAAGGTAAACTCCTAATCGGAGGTGACTTCCATGCGAAGCACCAAGACTGGAACTATAGAATAATCATGGAGGTAGGCCCGACGTATTAGAGATAGCTCTCACTAGGAGGATCACGGGGTTTGTGGCTGCGAGGACAGTCAACAGGATGTCCTCCGACCACGATCTTGTCATCTTCGCGGTCGATGCGGGAGAATGGATAGCACTCCCGCGGTACTAGTCGTCCTATAAATGTACAGACTGGGAGCAATTAAGAGAAACTGTCACCTCGGATATCGCTCCGCCACCTATTGCTGAAACCGTAGAACCAGCGCTACTAGACCTAATAGGCACCATCTTGCAGGCAGCGGAAGAGGCCACTCCCTCCCCGCCCCCCCTCCCCACAAAGGGACGGGCCGTCCCCACAAATACAACTCCTGGGGCATTTGCTAGCTAAAATTTGACACAAAAGTAGAGTAGCAATAAGAGTGGAAGGTCACCAGAGGTCAGGCCACCAGGAGGCTGCTCAGTCGTCTACAGAGAGAGCTGAAGGCAGCTCTCAATGAGCACAGAAACCAGCAATGGCAAAGCCGCCTTTCAGCCCTAAAAATAGAAGATCACACACTTTGGCAAGGTACCTGGACGGCGAGCGGGGGTCGGTCTACAGCCATGCTGGAAAGGCCAACGCTCTCACCGATGCTTTCGAAGAGCAACTGCAGGCGGCAGAAGACCAAGATGATGAGCATGAAGAAGTACTTCACCGTCAACTGCCTGTCTTCCTCAATGCTGAGAAACACCCAGAAGGCGAACTTTCACTTTTCGCCCCGAAGATGTGGCAAAAGTAATTAAGTCCCTTCCAACAAAAAAGGCGCCAGGACACGACAGTGTTACCAATCAGTCAGTTAAAAACCTCCCGATCACGGTGATCACACACCTCGCGAACGTCTTCAACGAGATTACTCGTTCCTGTGAGTTACCAGCTTGCTGGAAACACGCGGAAGTGGTCGCGATGCACAAACCAAGGAAAGACCCTCTATTCCCGCAGCATAACAGGCCGATTAGCCTCTTGCCAACTCTCAGCAACCACAGAGGCTACTGCGGGATAGTGCTACTAGTCGTAGCCAAAGCCTTTGACTCAGTATGGCATAGATGGTTACTCCACAAGTTATACACACAAGGGTTCCCCAGGAGCATAGTTAAGCAAATCAAAAGCTACACTGTTGGCCATCGTAAATGCAACACCAAGAAAGACAAGAGGTAGCACAACAAGATTTATTTTGTAGATAACATGTTGACCAAGTATCAAATAATTACGTTTACAGACGTCTGTGACATGTGGTTCCTGCCAGAATCAGTAGCCAGAGTAGCCGCCATTGTTGGAGATCACCGCTGCCACACGTCTCGACATTGAGTCAAAGAGACGTTGGATGTGTTCCTGGGGTACAGCAGCCCAAGCAGCTTCCACACGTTGCCGAAGATCATTTGGTGTGGCAGCTGGGGATGTAATCTGGGTCACTCGTTGAGCAACCATGGACCACATGTTTTCTATCGGCGAAACATCCGGAGAGCGAACCGGCCAGGGAAGCAATTCAATCTGGTTATTGACGAAGAACCTTTGGACAAGGCGTGCCACGTGTGGTCGCGCATTATCCTGTTGAAATGTGGCTGTGGCCGAGCCCTGAAGGTAAGGTAGGACAACTGGCTCCAGCACCTCGGATATGTAGAGCCGGCTATTTAAAGTACCGGCAATGCGTACTAGAGGCGTGCGAGAGTAATATCCAATACCGCCCCATACCATAATACCCGGTGCAAGACCAGTGTGGCGGTGCATAATGCAGCTGTCCAGCATCCTCTCTCCACGGTGTCTCCACACTCGAATCCGACCATCGTGGTTCTGCAGACAGAAGCGTACCTCGTCAGTAAAGACAACGTCATTCCATTCTGCCGTCCTCATCCGTCTGTCATCACACCACTGGCGACGGAGACGTCTGTGGTTCTGCGTCAATGGTAGAAGAAGCAATGGACGTCTTGCGTACAGACCACTCTGCTGTAAACGGCGTCGAATGGTACGCGCAGACACTGGATGATGCGTTACAGACGCAATGTGCTGTGCTATGGTTCGGGATGTCCCTGAGCGATCCGTCACTGCCATGCGCACAATTTGCCTATCAGCACGTGCAGTGGTGCACCGAGGTTAATGCGATCGACCACGTCGGTCCGTCGTACCCTCCTGCATCCAACGGTCACATATCCGCATTACAGTTGTTTGGTTTCGTCCAACACGACTAGCGATTTCTCTGTATGATAATCCACAATCTCGGTAAGCCACTATCCTTCCTCTGTCGAACTCGGATACTTGGTCAAACGATGTTCGCTGTTGTCTACGAGGCATAACTGATCGTCTTGTGAAACAACCACAAGGTAAACACGCGTGCCGAACGTACACTCGTCGAAATCGCCAAGCCTTAAATTGCGCTATGAGGTGGCGCCACAGGCGCGCTTGATGTGCGTCTGCGCTGAAATTCTAATCAGTTGCATATCTCATCGCTGCAAACCCATGGTGTAAATTTCACTTGATTGGGATGCTTCCTTCAGGGTGTTGCATTTACGGTGGCCAGCAGTGTATATCATGGACAGAACTTTCTCTGTTAAAGTAGAAACAACCACCTCCACCAAAAGGCGTATCTGTGCTGGGATGCCGCAGGGATCGGTTCTGGGACCTGTTTGTACAGCCTGCGCACTGCGCGCCAACGGCCCCCCTGTTGCACACAGCACACCGCACAGAATGCAGACGACACAGCCTTATACACACATAATGCGAACAAGGACCTGGTCATCCATAAGCTAGAAAGCGTTTTAGATAACACAGAAACCCGGGCCCGTCGCTGGCGCATCACCATCAGCTCTGAGAAGACACAGGCTATGCTGATCACCCGAAGGCTCGGGAGGCGCGGACCTCCTAAACGACCCCCCTCCCCCTCCCTCCCCACCTTCATCTAAACGGAACCCAACTCCCCTGGCGCAGAACTGCCAAGTATGTTGGCGTAACCTTGGACTCTCATCTGACGTGGAAGCCCCCTATAGACGAGATCTACAGAAAGGTCTGAGCCAGAATGTACGTCCTATACCCGATTCTCAACACAACCAGCTCCCTTCCCTGCTCTGTAGGAGTGAATGTGTATCAGGCACTTATACGGCCGGTAATGGAGTACGCTAGTATTGTAACAAGGCCGGTCCCATTCCAAGCCGGTACCATTCCAAAATACCGTAACCAACCCCCTCCACCCCCCCACCCCCCTCCCCCCACCCCCGCCTACGTATACGCGCTAGACATGAAATGTTTTCATAACACCGTCACCTTTCCAAAGCATCGTTAGTCGACAAGGTCGCACGCAATGTAATGTGTTGACTCTCTAATCGTTATTACCGGCGCAGGGTTGTGACAGAGAGAGAGAGAGAGTTAGCGCCATCTCTCTCTACGCACGCAATGTATCCGGCACGTGTTGCCTCTCTAGTCGTTATTACCGTAGCGGGTTGTGACATAGAGAGAGTCCATTCCTTGACGTCAGAGTCGGCGGGAATTTCTTGGTCCTATGGCTAAACTCACATCCCTCCCCACCCACCCAGCCGGGAATTTGCGTGAAATTAAAAATGCCGGAGCCCTTTCTGGGACTCGAACCCTGGTGCTCCTGGACGGAATGCCCAAGTGCACCCCCAACACATGAAACCTGTCTAGATGCGGGAGAGGAAGGTTAGGTTAGTGTACTTTATTTATTTTGGTCGAGAAACTGACGCAAAGATCGATCCTAATTGCGTAATTAATCACAAAGATCGGTCCTAATTACACAACTATATGCAAAGCACTACAGAAGGACGGCATAAAATCGCAATACGCCGCGAAAACTGACGATACCATACAACTGGTGTTATCCTGCCAAAGAAAAAAAATTCGCAGAACCACTCGAAACCAGCGACAGAAACGTCGAAACTCTACCCTACACCTACAAGCTGCCAGAGTCGATATTAGCTAACTTTGAGACGGGTGTATTTCCTGCTTTTCATGTATGCGTGTTTCTACTGCATTACAGAGAAGTTATTATCAGAGTTTTTTTTTCTTTGTATACGTCTACGGCATTGCATGTTTAGAATTCTTTAAGTTCAATGGGCGCCGGTAATAAAGACTAGAGAGTCAACCCATGCCGGATACACTGCGTGTGACATAGAGAGAGAGTTAACGACATCTCCTCCCCAGGCGCTGTCGCAACCGTTTGGCTTCGCATCCCGTCCGCCGTCGCCACAGCCTGGCCCTTCAAACCGGCTGTCACCCCCCCCCCCTCCCCCCTCCTCTAGAAGCAGCAGCTCGCCACCGCCGCCCACGCAAGGTATGCGTTCCGAGACGTATACCTCTCCCCGCAAATGATGATGATTACGATCACCCATCACCAGCCCATTCATCTATCGGGTGGACTCCTAGTTGTAGCAACAGTAATAATAGTAATTTCCTTATGGCTAGCGGTAGTTCTCTCCCCCATCCTATCGATAACGAATTCGATCAGAATAACGGCGTAATGACTCCCTTAGAATACTCAGCAGTTGCTAGAGCGTTTGAGGGGCGAATCTCTTTCACCAGAATTGAGAATCCAGGCGGGAGGTATCGCGATCCTGTAAGGTTTTTGGAGGCGTGCCTCCCTGTCTTGGAGACCGAGCTCCTCAAACTCTTAGAAGATCCGGAATTTAACGCCATTAAATGCAGTGCGGTATTATGCAGTGAACTGAGTCATCCCCCTAAACATCAAGGTGACGCGGAGACGGCTGCTCTGCATTATATATGGGTGAAAATGGCGTTATTTCTCGGAGCACATCGATTGCTGAGTTGTACCGAGAATCAACCTTGAGCGCTATTATGGCCCGATTTTCCGAGATGGAAGTACGTGGATCCGCTAAAGCGCTCAGCAGTATACCACACCTCGACATCCATATACATGTCTATGATCCAATGAATGGAGGGTCCAGTTATATTAAACTCCCTATAGATATTGAGAAAAAGCAGGCGTGCATTAATGTTCAAAATAACTATGATAATGCGTGTTTTGCATGGTCAGTCCTGGCTTGTGAGAGAAATTACAATTACAAACATCATCCCGAGCGTCCCAGCAGTTACAAAGTCAAAGATATTAAGAGACAGTACAACTTTGACGGAATAGAGTTCCCTTTAAGAATCCAGGACATACCTAAGTTTTAAGCTCAGAATACCGCAATATCGGTCCACGTTTGTGGCCTGGAGAAGAAAAGCAAGTCAGATGAGCAGAACAAGCATACAGTAGTAGGCCCCCTCCATTTCTCAAAATTTGCGTGTCAACATGCTGCTCTTCTCCGAACGTGATAATTATCACTACGTCTGGATCAAAGACATGTCCCGACTCATTTCCTCCCAGTTAAGTAAAAATGAACATAAACAACATATTTGTATAAGGTGTTTGAATTATTTTTCATCTCAAGAGTTATTAGCGACACATCTATTAGATTGTGCATGCAAGGACCCGGTACGTGTTGTTATGCCCACTGAGGAAAATAACTTCATTAAATTTAAAAATGCTCACCACCAGCAGCGTTGTCCTTTTGTTGTGTACGCCGATTTTGATGCTTGCTGGCTCCTATTACTCGTTGTGAAGGGAACCCCTTAGCCTCACACACAACCTTCACACAAAACACGTACCTTATGCGGCGGCGTTCCAAGTTGCATGCGCATATGATTGTAAACTTAATAGCTATCAGTCTTATGTAGGGGACGATCCGGCGGTTTGGCTTCTCACTGAGCTTGGAAAACTTTCATGGCAAGTTCACAAGCTCTACAGCATCAATATTCCCATGACCAAATCAAAGGAAAATGATGATGACTTGTATGAAAAGGCTGTTAATTGACATATTTACGGGCTGGCCTTAGATAGAAAAGCGGTGACTCCTCGTAGAGACCATTGTCATCTTACGGGTAAGTTCCGCGGTGCAGCCCACAAAGCATGCAACTTGAAGAAACAATCCACAGTGACGCGATAATAGAGGACAAACATTATCCGCCACAGGAACGTAGGTGGAACCAGGGTAATAATAACTGGAAACCAACCAATAAAAATGGAAGGGACCAACCAGTGCAGAACTGGAGAGCGAGTGAAGACCGCAATCCAGAACCTACACAAATAATCAAAATACGTCCGGCGAACCCTGACCGTACGCAAACTGCGCAAAACAGACAAGAATGACTAGGGCGGCACACTCGACAGCGGAAGAACGTGGCCGGGAACAAAGTAGTGTATAATTAGATTAGATTTTGTGATTTGTTGGCGATGTTTATTTGTATTAGTATAGGCAGTGTTTTATTTGTGTTTTGTGATTATTTGTTTTATGTTGTGTGTATTTATTTTCCTATTTTCATGTGCTTGTCTTATTTTGGTATGGCTTGTGTGTATATTATGTGTTTGATGTTAAATTTTGTTGTATGGGGACCACTGGGTCGCTTAGTATAGAAAATTTGCTTCAGCTATGACAGAAACAATATTTAGAAGTATTAGATTAATTATAGAAGGGGTTATCTTATGTAGATAACTTCCTATACAAAATTTTATGGCAAGGCTATTGGACAGGAGAGCTTTCAGGATAAAATCTGGCTCTGTGGTGGATGGATTTGGGGTGTGTTGAGCGTGTTGTGATGTGGTAGGTGGATATTGCGTCCCACCGAATGTGTTGCGTTTCTTGAGACGAGTGCAGGGTATGACGTCCGACGCGGTAGTGTTCAGGACCCACCCGTTGCGTTATCGGCGTATGGTGATTGCGGGTGTTTCGGGTGATAATTATGAGGTGTTCTGTCCGACGCAGTAGTGTTCGAGACGTACCTGTTATCTCAATTGTGTTGATAGTGTGAGTACGGTGATCAAACTATCCGGTGGCCAGTCAATCGAAATTAGGCGATAGGGACGCATCCTCAACTAGGAGCGGAAGACCAATGCCATAATCAGTCAAACTAGCGTCGTCTTCAGAATTAGACTAACTGTTCTCAAACATATTAATCTTTAACACCACCAGTGGTTGAATTCGTTGTGTGGTGAACAGATCGAGCGTGTTCATCACACAAGTTGCTGAGTGGGACGGAGAGCACGTAAGAATGGCGTCATCAGCTGAGCTGTATGGGAGCCAAACGAAATCAAATTGACTGATGGATGAGTCTGCGAAACGTAATCCGAGTGGTCCTATACTTTCGGTTCCTCTGAGAAGGTAAATATGCGGTTAATTTCTTCCTTGATTACAACACCGAACAGTTGGTGAAGAGAGTCTTATTGCACTCCAAGTAATAGTATTACAGGGAGGGAGATATTGCTGCTGTCATGGAGAGCAGCCAGTGGCATCAAAGTTATAGTGTAAATTGATGATATATGGATAGGTACGAGGCTGGACATTACTGAAATAGACTGAACAAGGGTGTGCGATAGACTGATGTAAAAATCGAGGCTGTTGGCAGTTTAAGTACAATACATTCTATCTCTGTATTGGCATCTTTGGCCGCAACAGTGACAGTGTATCATTTACTCACTGTGGATGCTACGATGAATTTAGCAACTGTTGAGGCAACACACTGCGTATTTCTAAAGCATTAAACACACATGCACCTCTGTGGTATACTCTGTTGTAAGGGACTCGTCTTGTAGAAGATGGTGGATACTAGGAGAGAGTTTATATACGAGGAAGGGAAATTTAACAGTGGAAACTATTTATTTACAGCTCGTACAAAATAAATATGTCTTTCAAAGTTTTATTGACCTTCAAAGTAGTCTCCAGCATAGTGTATAACCCTTGCCAGTGATGCTTTTAGCAGTGTCACATGTGTGGACAGTTCGAGTGACGCGGTCTGTTAATCGATGAGTTGCAGCAGTCGTCAAGCAAATGCCGTGAAGTGTTTCCTTCAGTCAGAAATCGAGTTGAACTCACGAGGACTTACGTCAGTGGACCACAGTAGGTGGTACAGCACTCAGCAGTCCCATCAGTCAAACAAATCAGTAACAGTTTGCACTCTATGTGCTTGAGCATTGTTCTGCAAAATGATGGTCAGGTCCCGCAGAAAGTGTCATCACTTCTGTCTCTAAGCTGCTCGTAGGTTGTGTTCCAAAATATGTAGTGCTTTTACTCGATATTTATTATTTCACAGAGAAATATTACATCATCATCGTCATCATTATCATCTTTTCCATACCCCTCCTCCGGAAGTAAGTACCATCTTGGCAGTGATGGTAGTGGTGACGGCGATGCGGGGCTATCGGGGATAGCTTCTGAAACTAGAATCAATAAATAAATAAATAACATCAAAACAAAATGAAATTAGTTTTGTGCATCACATAGACAAAGAATCAGTTATGCACCGAATTTTCTGTGTATTAGCATACCCTGTCATAGATACCTGGCTATTTCGAGTCAGACATTATCGCTTTTGTAATGAATCGCTTTTGTAATGAACCTCGCTTGTAGTTACCGGTACTCATAACTGCGACGAGCACTAAACAATACTACTTGTAAGCCGTATATTTAGGAATGAAGTACCATCGACATTAATGGAAACGAAGATGATGTATAATTTGACCGATATTTCATGGCTGTAAGGTGCAGGGAATAGAATAATGGAATCAAGCACGTTTAATAGATTGAATCGAGGCCTCGTAAGCCATTAGCCGGCTGCCGAAATATTAATGCGTGAAGCACGTAACTGCCACCGTCACAACTTAGCAAAAGATTTGGCAGGGAGCCGAGAACTTTCAGGCTGTGTGTAAAATCGGTAAGCGAGTCTAAGGATTCCAGTCAGTTCCTTGTTGACCAGTCTGGTGCGGCAGTTGAAGATAGCAAAAGCCAAACCTAAGTTTAAAATTTCACGTTTAAGACATCGTTCAAGCATGAAAACCGTACAAACATGCAGTCTCTTGACCTTCGGACGGACTCCCGTATGGAAGATGTATAACTGACATAAGGAAGCACCGTCAAGATTTGAAAAACAGACAAATCATCTGGTCCGGATGGCATTCCTGCTAGATTTTAGAAGGAGTACTCCAGGGAATTGGTCCATCACCCCGCCTCTCTCTCTCTCTCTCTCTCTCTCTCTCTCTCTCTCTCTTTCTTTCTTTCTCGTCCAACACGAAGATCGAAACGAATGGTATAAAGGAAAGAAAGAAAGCGCGGGTCACTCCAGTATACAAGAAAGATGAAGGAACAGACTGCAAAATTACAGACCAATATCCCTTACTTCGGACTGCTCCCGAATCTTTGTACGTATTCTCAGTTCGAATATAATAAACATTCTTGAGGCTAAGCTGTTTATGTTGATGAATCAGCCTTGATTTTAGAAAGCATCATTCGTTCAAAACTCGGCATGCCTTTATTTCACATGATATATCTCGAACTATAAAGGAAGGTAACAGGTGGATTACATATTCTAGATTTCAGGAAGGTGTATGACACGATCTCCCATCACAGCCCGTTAACGAAGGCACGAGCATATGTAACAGGCTCAGAGATACGAGAGTGGCTATATCCAATATGCAGCCCAGTGCAATTGGATAGCTGCTGTTCTCTTTATACTTAAATGATTTGGTGGGTCAGTAGTCTGCCGACGATGCAGCGGTCCACGATAAGTCATCAAAGCTGAGTGACTGTAGGAGGACATAAGACGATTTAGACAAAATTTCCATTTGGTGTGATGAATGGTCGCTAGCATTAAATGCAGAAAAAATGCAAGTTAATGCTGATGAGTAGGAATAATAAACCAGTAACTTTCAGGTGAAGTATTACTATCGTCCTGCTTACTTCACTGGTGGGATTGATCCGTTCCAGATCATGTTGAAGAATTTCGGCGAATGGCTTCTAGATTTGTTACCTGTAAGTGCCATGGAGCTGCTTTCAGAACTCAAACAGAAGTCCTTGGAGGACGGTGTTCTTTCCTAGGAACTGTAAACACAAAATTTAGAGACCCTCATTTCAAGGTAACTACCAAACGACTCTACTGCAGCTACCATTAATTGCGCATAAGGACCACGAAGACCAAATACGAAAAAAGTAGACCTCATATGGAAGCGTCCAGACAGCAGTTCTACCATCACTCTATTTAAGATTAATTGTACATGGAGCCCATTGAACTTAAAGAATTCTAAACATGCAATGCCGTAGACGTATACAAAGAAAAAAAAAACTCTGATAATAACTTCTCTGTAATGCAGTAGAAACACGCATACATGAAAATCAGGAAATACACCCGTCTCAAAGTTAGCTAATATCGACTCTGGCAGCTTGTAGGTGTAGGGTAGAGTTTCGATGTTTCTGTCGCTGGTTTCGAGTGGTTCTGCGAATTTTTTTTCTTTGGCAGGATAACACCAGTTGTATGGTATCGTCAGTTTTCGCGGCGTATTGCGATTTTATGCCGTCCTTCTGTAGTGCTTTGCATATAGTTGTGTAATTAGGACCGATCTTTGTGATTAATTACGCAATTAGGATCGATCTTTGCGTCAGTTTCTCGACCAAAATAAATAAAGTACACTAACCTAACCTTCCTCTCCCGCATCTAGACAGGTTTCATGTGTTGGGGGTGCACTTGGGCATTCCGTCCAGGAGCACCAGGGTTCGAGTCCCAGAAAGGGCTCCGGCATTTTTAATTTCACGCAAATTCCCGGCTGGGTGGGTGGGGAGGGATGTGAGTTTAGCCATAGGACCAAGAAATTCCCGCCGACTCTGACGTCAAGGAATGGACTCTCTCTATGTCACAACCCGCTACGGTAATAACGACTAGAGAGGCAACACGTGCCGGATACATTGCGTGCGTAGAGAGAGATGGCGCTAACTCTCTCTCTCTCTCTGTCACAACCCTGCGCCGGTAATAACGATTAGAGAGTCAACACATTACATTGCGTGCGACCTTGTCGACTAACGATGCTTTGGAAAGGTGACGGTGTTATGAAAACATTTCATGTCTAGCGCGTATACGTAGGCGGGGGTGGGGGGAGGGGGGTGGGGGGGTGGAGGGGGTTGGTTACGGTATTTTGGAATGGTACCGGCTTGGAATGGGACCGGCCTTGTTACAATACTTACGCTTGCCCCGTCTGAGGATATGCAGCGAAGCAGCATATCGACAAACTCCAGAGGCTTCAGAACCGCGCCCTCATTAGGCACTGCATCTGCCTCTGGGATTCCCCACTGACGATCTGCACACCGCAGCTGAAATCCCCTTCCCGAAAGGGCGTTTCCAAGAACTGGCAAGGGTCTTCTATGAGAGCTCTTCCAGATCTCGAAACGACCTCATTCGCTCCCTGGGTCGGTATGACATGTCCTGCGACAAGCACAAACGCCCAATGACGATCTTCGACGACTAAGTCGAAAGGAAAATACCTATCTCTGAAT
The DNA here is from genome assembly GCF_023898315.1 of Schistocerca nitens. Classification (NCBI taxonomy): domain Eukaryota; kingdom Metazoa; phylum Arthropoda; class Insecta; order Orthoptera; family Acrididae; genus Schistocerca; species Schistocerca nitens. Next base: position 655,043,883 of record NC_064619.1, read on the forward strand.
CCGAATCTTGTACCCTCCCGCAAAATCAGTCACCTCGCCAACCTCAGACAAGTACCAGACACACACAGAACATTAATCACGTTACACAGACATCCAAAAATCATAGAAAAAATCATACACACAAACAAACGCTTGGAGTAAAAGCCAAAAGGCTACAAACTCCTCAACACACTTCCCCAAAAAGGGGAAGCATCAGATAAGAATGATGATGATAAATCTTCCTAAAACTCGACGCCGCACCATCTGGAACAAAACTGTTAGGTTTCGGATCGCCGAAATAAAATATGCGGACTCGGGTTGGCCGAAGTGGCCGTTTTGGCGGACTCACGCCGAAAAAGAGTAGGAGTGAATAATATCAGAATCTTCCTCGCTGGAAACCATAGTAAACACAGCTATTGTCTTTCTTTCCGTGTTTGCAGTTAAATTATAGGACATAGGTTCCACCTTTTTGCAAAAATACTGAAATCCAGCCATAGCCTATGCCACAAACTTAGCGTTCTCGCAACCCACGCACGGGGTCCCGGGTTCGATTCCCGACGGGGTCAGGGATTTTCGCTGCCTCGAGATGACTGGGTGTTGTTGTGTCTTCTTCCTCATCATCATTCATCCCCATTATGGTCGGAGGAAGGCAATGGCAAACCACCTCCTCTAGGACCTTGTGTAGTCGGCGGAGTGGGTCTCCCGCGTCGTTCCCTACGCTCATCGGAGTATGGGACCTCATCATCATATATCACAAACTGCCAATAGAATAGAACTTTCACATACGGAAGGCGGTAGCAGAAGAAAACAAGTTTTCAAGGAAAACACTGCTCTCTGTAAACGACATTATTTAACACGTTAAAGGAACTTTACAGAAAGGCAACACAAAAAGCTAAAGGAGCTTACACAGACACACACACGCACGCACACACACACACACACACACACACACACACACACACACACACATCAGAGAGAGGCAGAAAGAGAGAAAAAAAGCAAACAAAATTCAAATTCGGCGACAAATTCTCTTGGGAACAAATGAAAGCCGACGGGGTTAGGAAAAACAACATAGTGCTCACCGCGTTTTACGCGAACCATTTTGCCACGCCGAAACTACGTTTCTTAAACATCAAGGGATGTGTTAACTTGCCGATCAAATTTACGTTTATATCGTTCGGTTTGCTGATGATAAGCTCTCAGTGCAGGACACCATACAGATGGTCAATCGAAGCCGTTGTTGTTGTTGTGGTCTTCAGTCCACAGATTGGTTTGCTGCAGCTCTCCATGCTACTCTATCCTGTTCAAGCTTCTTCATCTCTGACTAGGGAACCTCCCCATCGTACCCCCCTCAGATTTAGTTATAAGTTGGCACAGTGGATAGGCATTGAAAAACTGAACACAGATCAATCGAGAAAACAGGAAGAAGATGTGTGGAACTATGAAAAAAATAAGCAAAATATGCAAACTGAGTAGTCCATGTGCAAGGTCAGGAGCGCCGTGGCCCGTGGTTAGCGTGAGCAGCCGCAGAACCAGAGGTCCTCGGTTCAAGTCTTCCCTCGAGTGAGAAGTTTATTTTTGTTAGTGTCGCAAAGTTATGAGCTGTCCGTTCGTTCATTGACGTCTCTGTTCACTGTAATAAGTTTAGTGTCTGTGTTTTGCGACCGCACCGCAAAACCGTGCGATTAGTAGACGAAAGGACGTGCCTCTCCAATGGGAACCGAAAACATTTGATCGCAAGGTCATAGGTCAACCGATTCCTCCACAGGAAAACACGTCTCATATATTCTACACGACACTGGTGACGGCATTTGTATCACATGACAGGAATATGTTGTCGACCCACCTAACTTGTACGCTTGGCGAATGGGTAAAAAGATTCTTCTACCCTGCCCGATTTAGGTTTTCTTGTGGATCTGACAATCCCTCCCAAAAAAGTGATGCAAACATAAGATTTTGTCACATAAACTGCAACAAAAGAATGCAACAGTTTCACAGTCGCACAGTTTCCCCTGTGCTCGGTCAAAACATATGTTTTTAACATTTTCAAATTTTTCCGTTTAGGTGTAGCGTCCCCATACTACAACGCAGTTACCTCGCATCGGACGGACGGAATGGCGGACAGATAATAATTGTCTGAAAATAAAAAATTAAACTTTCCACTTGAGTGAAGACTTGAACCCAGGACATCTCGTTCTGCAGCTGCTCGCGCTAACCACGGGACCACGGCGCTCCTGACCTTACACTCTCCTTGATGTTGGCTATCTTGCGCATGGACTACTCAGTTTGTATATTTTGCTTATTTTTTTCATAGTTCCACACAACTTCTTCCTGTTTTCTCGATTGATCTATGTTCAGTTTTTCAAGGCCTATCCACCGTGCCAACTTATAACTAAATCTGAGGGGGGCGCGATGGGGAGGTTCCCTTGTGAGTAACTACTGCAACCTAAATCCTTCCGAATCTGTTAATGTATTCATGCCTTGGTCTCCCTCTGCGATTTTTACCCTCCGCGCTCCCCTCCAATCATAAATTGATAATTCCTTGATGCCTCAGAACGTGTCCTATCAATCGATCCCTTCTTCTAGTCAAGTTGCGCCAAAAAATTCCTCTTTTCCTTAATTGTAATCAGCACCTCCTCTAAGGGATGCCGGCACGGTAGCTCAGCGTGTTCGGTCAAAGAGTTTAGTTACCCTCTGCAATATGCAATAAAAAAACTGAGTTAATGGATCAACAACGAACTTAAACGGATGTCTTACGACGTCCTCCCCGAGCAGATGCAACGAACAAAATGAGATTAATAAAAAAAAAGAAAAAAAAAGAAAAAGAAAAAAATAGGGGTAGCGTCTTTGATTCATAATCAAAACGTCTTCGGTCCCGGGTTCGAATCCCGCCGCTGCTTAAATTTTAATTAATAATCAGCACTGGGACCGAAGACTTTCGGCATAGGAAGTCAGCCTCATTCTGCCAACGGCCTTGTCAAAGAGGGCGGAGGAGCGGACAGAGGTTCAGGGCACTCTCTTGTCCTAGGGGTGGGAAACTGCCCCTAAAGGCGGAAGAATCAGCAATGATCAACGGCATGAGGATGCAGAAGGCAATGGAAACCAATGCATTGAAGACACGTAACGTGTATCCACAGGACATTTGGCCTGTAATTGAAGAAGTGTCATGATGTTCTCTCCATTGCCAAAAGATTCCGGAATAGTCCCTCATTCGGATCTCCGGGAGGGAACTGCCAAGGGGGAGGTTACCATCAGAAAAAGACTGAATAATCAACGAAAGGATAACGTTCTACGAGTCGGGGGGGAGGGGGGGGTGGAATGTCAGAAGCTTGAACGTGTTAGGGAAACTAGAAAATCTAAAAAGGGAAATGCAAAGGTTCAATCTAGATATAGTAGGGGTCAGTGAAGTAAAGTGGAAAGAAGACAAGGATTTTTGGTCAGATGAGTATAGGATAATATCAAAAGCAGCATAAAATGGCATAACTGGAGTAGGGTTCGTTATGAATAGGAAGGTAGGGCAGAGAATGTGTTACAGTGAAAATTTCAGTGGCAGGGTTATTCTTATCAGAATCGACAGCAAACCAACACCGACAACGATAGTTCAGCTATACATGCCGAGTCGCAAGCTGAAGATGAAGAGATAGAGAAAGTGTATGAGGTTATTGAAAGGGTGATACAGTATGTAAAGGGGGATGAAAATCTAATAGTCATGGGGGACTGGAATGCAGTTGAAGGGGAAGGAGTAGAAGAAAAGGTTACAGGAGAATATAGTATTGGGACAAGGAATAAGAGAGGAGAAAGACTAATTGAGTTCCGTTACAAGTTTCAGCTAGTAAATACTCTGTTCAAGACTCACAAGAGGAGGAAGTGTACTTGGAAAAGGCCGGGTGAAATAAAAGAGAAGTTCAGGAGTGGAATTTAAACTCAAGGTGAAATGTCCGCCTGCTTAGCAGGGTGGTAACGTGCTCGCCTCCCATGCCAGTGGGCCCGGTTTCTATTCCCGGCTGGGTTGGAGGTTTTGTCCGCTCGGGGACTGGGTGTTCTGTTGTCCTCAACGTCATTTCATCACCGGCGCGCAAGCCGCCAAATGTGGCGGCCGAACATCCCCGACTAGAGGCCTCCCGGCCAACGATGCCATACGCCCATTTCTTTTCCATTTCAAGGTGAAAGGACATCAACGATACGATTCGCTGATGACATTACTATCCTGAGTGAAAGTGAAGAAGAATTACATAATCTGCTGAAAGGAATGAACAGTCTAATGAGTACAGAGTATGGATTGAGAGTAAATCAAAGAAAGACGACGGTAATGAGAAGTAGTAGAAATGAGAACAGCGAGAAACTTAATATCAGGATTGATGGTCACGAAGTAGATGAAGTTACAGAATTCTGTTATCTAGGCAATAAAATAACCAATGACGGTCGGAGCAAGGAGGGCATCAAAAGCAGACTAGCAATGGCAAAAAAGGCATTCCTGGCCAATAGATGTCTACTAATATCAAATATCGGCCTTAATTTGAGGAAGAAATTTCTGAGGATGTACGTCTGGAGAACAGCATTATATGGTAGTGAAATATGGACTGTGGGAAAACCGGAACAGAAGAGAATCGAAGCATTTGAGATGTGGTGCTACAGACGAATGTTGAAAATTAGATGGACTGATAAGGTAAGGAATGAGGAGGTTCTGCGTAGAATCGGAGAGGATAGGAATATATGGAAAACACTGATAAGGAGAAGGGATAGGATGATAGGACATCTGTTAAGACATCAGGGAATGACTTCCATGGTACTAGAGGGAGCTGTAGAGGGCAAAGACTGTAGAGGAAAACTGAGATTGGAATACATCCACCAAATAACTGAGGATGTAGGTTGAAAGTGCTACTCTGAGATGAAGAGGTTAGCACAGGGGAGGAATTCGTGGCGGGCCGCATCAAACCAGTCAGAAGACCGATGAAAAAAAAAAACTTTCCTCATTAGTTACATGATCTACCCATCCAATCTTCAGCATTCTTCTGTAGCACCACATTTCGTAAGCTTCTATTCTCTTCTTGTCTAAGCTGCTTACAGTCCATGTTTCACTACCATACATGGCTATACTCCATACAAATACTTTCAGAGAAGACTTTCTGTCAATTAAGTCTATACTCGATGTCAAAACATTTATCTTCTTCAGAAACGCTTTCCTTGCCATAGCCAGTCTACATTTGATATCCTCTCTACTTCGACCATCATCAGTTATTTTGCTCCCGAAACAGCAAAACTCATCTAGCACTTTCAGTGTCTCATTTCCTGATCTAATTCCCTCAGCATCACCTGATTTAATTCGACTACATTCCATTACCCTTGTTTTCCTTTTGTTGATGTTCATCATCTTATATCCTCCTTTCCACTGTCCATTCCGCTCAACTGCTCTTCCAGGTCCTTTGTTGTCACTGATAAAATTACAATGTCGTCCGGAAACCTCGAAGTTTTTATTTTTTCTCCATGGATTTCAATTCCTACTCCAAATTTTTCTTTTATTTCCTTTACCTCTTGCTCAATGTACAGATTGAATAACATCGGAGACAGGCTGCAACCCTGTCTCACTCCCTTCTCAACAACTGCTTCCCTTTCGTGCTCTCGACTCTTATAACTGCTAGCTGGTTTCTGCACAAATTGTAAATAGCCTTCCGCTCCCTGTACTTTACCCCTGCCACCTTCAGAATTTCAAAAAGAGTATTCCAGTCAACATTGTAAAAAAGCTTTCTCTGAGTTTACAAATGCTAGAAACGTAGGTTTGCCTTTCCTTAATCTATCTTCTAAGATAAGTTGTAGGGTCAGTATTGCCTCTCGTGTTCCAACATTTCTACGGAGTCCAAACTGGTCTTCCCCGAGGTGGGCTTCTTCTCGTAGTCTGAGGGCATTTCGCCTGTGTCACACACCTTGCTCAACAGCTGGTAGAGTTTTTCCGGGCTGGCTCTCCCAAGGCTATCAGTAGTTCTATTGGAATGTTTTCTACTCCCGGGGCCTTGTTTCGTCTTAGGTCTTTCAGTTTTCTGTCAAATTCTTCACGCAGTATCGTATCTCCCATCTCATCATCATCTACTTCCTCTTCCATTTCAATAATATTGTCCTCAAGTACATCGCCCCTCTATAGACCCTGTATATACTCCTGCCACCTCCCTGCCTTACCTCCTTTGCTAAGAACTGGTTTTCCATCTGATCTCTTGATTTTCATACAAGTGGTTCTCTTTTCTAAAAAGGTCTCTTTAATTTCCTGTAGGCAGCATCTATCTTACCCCTAGTATATATGCCTCTACATACTTACATGTTTCCTCTAGTCATCCCTGATTAGCCATTTTGCGCTTCCTGTCGATCTCGTTTTTGAGAGGTTTGTACTCCTTTTCGCCTGTTTAATTTACTGCATTTTTATATTTTATCCTTTCATCAATTAAATTCAATATCTCTTCTGTTATCCAAGGATTTCTACTAGCCCTTGTCTTTTTACCTACTTGATCCTCTACTGCCTTCACTATTACATCCCTCAAAGCTATCCATTCTTCTTCTACTGTATTTCTTTCCCCCATTCTTGTCAATCGTTCCCTAATGCTTGCTCTGAAACTTTCTACAACCTCTGGCTCTTTCAGTTTCTCTATGTCCCATCTCCTTAAATTTCCACCTTTTCGCAGTTTCTTCAGTTTTAATCTACAGTTGATAACTAATAAATTGTGGTCAGAGTCCACATCTGCCCCTGGAAATGTCTTACAATTTAAAACCTGATTCCTAAATCTCTGTCTTACCATTATGTAATCTATCTGAAGCCTTCCAGTGTCTCCAGACCTCTTCCACGTACAGAACCTTCTTTCACTATTTTTAAACCAAGTGTTAACTATGATTAAGTTATGCTCTGTGCAAAATTCAGGCAGCTTCCTCTTTCATCCCTGACTCCCAGTCCATATTCACCTACCACTTTTTCTTCTCTTCCTTTTCCTACTATCGAATTACAGTCCCCCTTGACTATTAAATTTTTATCTCCCTTCACTATCTGAATAATTTCTTTTATCTCATCATTCATTTCTTCAATCTCTCCTTCATCTGCGGAGCTAGTTGGCATACAGGGTGAGTCACCTAACATTACCGCTGGATATATTTCGTAAACCACGTCAAATACTGACGAATCGATTCCACAGACCGAACGTGAGAAGAGGGGCTAGTGTAATTGGTTAATACAAACCATAAAAAAATGAACGGAAGTATGTTTTTTAACACAAACCTATGTTTTTTTAAATGGAACCCCGTTAGTTTTGTTAGCACATCTGAACATATAAACAAATACGTAATCAGTGCCGTTTGTTGCATTGTAAAATGTTAATTACATCCGGAGATATTGTAACCTAAAGTTTACGCTTGAGTACCACTCCTCCGCTGTTCGATCTTGTGTGTCGGAGAGCACCGAATTACGTAGGGATCCAAAGGGAACGGCGATGGACCTTAGGTACAGAAGAGACTGGAACAGCACATTACGTCCACATGCTAACACCTTTTTATTGGTCTCTTTCACTGAAGCACATGTACATTGCCATGAGGGGTGAGGTACACGTACACACGTGGTTTCCGTTTTCAATTACGAAGTGGAATAGAGTGTGTCCCGACATGTCAGGCCAATAGATGTTCAATGTGATGGCCATTATTTGCTGCACACAATTGCAATCTCTGGTGTAATGAATGTCGTACACGCCGTAGTACATCTGGTGTAATGTCGCCGCAGGCTGCCACAATACGTTGTTTCATATCCTCTGGGGTTGTAGGCACATCACGGTACACATTCTCCTTTAACGTACCCCATAGAAAGAAGTCCAGAGGTGTAAGATCAGGAGAACGGGCTGGCCAATTTATGCGTCCTCCACGTCCTATGAAACGCCCGTCGAACATCCTGTCAAGAGTCAGCCTAGTGTTAATTGCGGAATGTGCAGGTGCACCATCATGCTAATACCACATACGTCGACGCTTTTCCAGTGGGACATTTCCGAGCAACGTTGGCAGATCATTCTGTAGAAACGCGATGTATGTTGCAGCTGTTTGTTACAACACGCAACTGAACGTCGGAAGTTTCAAGCGTCAACTTTAGGTTACAATATCTCCGGATGTAATTAACATTTTACAATGCAACAAACGGCACTGATTACGTATTTGTTTATATGTTCAGATGTGCTAACAAAACTAACGTGGTTCCATTTAAAAATGTAGGTTTGTGTTAAAAAACATACTTCTGTGCATTTTTGTATTGTTTGTATTAAACAATTACACTAGCCCCTCTCCTCACGTTCGGTCTGTGGAATCGGTTCGTCAGTATTTGATGTGGTTTACGAAATATATCCAGCGGTAATGTTAGGTGACTCACCCTGTATAAACTTATACTAGTCTGGTAGGCGTGGGCTTAGTGTCTATCTTAACTATAACAATGCGTTCAATACACTGTTCGTAGTAGCTTACCCATGCTCCTATTTTTTATTCATTATTGAACCTACTTCTGCATTACCGCGAACTGATTTTGTATTGCAAAGCGAAATTACAGTAAGAAGCACAACGAACAAAAACTTTCTTTAGGTCTCACTTTGTTAAATCCGTTACAACCTAAAATATGTTCACTTTCTACAGTTTTCAATAAACAAATCGCACCGATGATGGCACAAAGGTGCTGAAGCATGTTTGGGAAAAAAGAAGAAAAATGTGTTTTTGCCAAAAGGCCGAACCTATACGCTACACTAAAACTTCTTCGCCAGGAGCCACAGAAAACACTTCTTCGCTGGATGCCACAGCAGATGAACTTGCTCATCGAGAGGACAAGAGGAGGCAATTCGCGAGCTGATGCACCACACCATGCAAGCGTGCGACCCCATCTGCAACATCACCGTGCGTCTTCTTGCACAAATGATGTGTCACAACAACGGCGTACGAAATTCGTACGAGAAGGCAGGCGTATCCGTTCAGACTGATGAGTCAATCACCTTTCGGCCATGATTTTACTTTTTGGCGTTCTATTGCCCTTTACCAGTCACATTCCGAGATAATCATCACCAACACTTCAGTTTCACGATTAGCAGTCAGGTAATACAATTTCTTGTTCGTTCGGTCTATTTTATAACTTCTCCAGTCCTTTTCGTCTGGAGATCCACATTTATCACACGCCCATATGTGTAAATGCACTCATTCTCCCGTGCCGAGTATCTGATCCTTGTTTGTTTCGAGCAATCATTGAAGCCGTAACAATAAATTTACTTAATTTGTTACGCATGTTTCATTATAGTAGCTGATAGTCTCCATGACTACTGAGTAATTATTGATGTTTAATCAGGGCACGCAACTGCAGTCCACGTGTTATGGCCAATTCGTTCCTTCCGTTTCCGTGTGCACATTTCCTTAACACACCTGGACTATAGTGGGGGACTTGCATCTTGAGAGGAGATACTCAGTGCATGTCAGTGGCAAAATAGATTGACTAGAGCCTTAGCTTGGTTGCACCTTGCGAAAGGAACATCCTCAAAGCAGAAACGAGGGAAAGATAACAGTACAGGTACAAATGGATGACGAGGGAGTAAAATCCCCGAGGAAGAAAGCAGTTTCTATACTGTTGATTTTATTTGCTTACTATAATAATTTTGAAAGATATATGTTTGATGGTTTTTTTACGTTTGTCCACATATGAGTTCTTTGTAGTAAGAGTGTTGGATTTCTTAGTTTACCCACAGGTAAGTTCTATGTAGGAAAAGTAATGGTTGGCAGGTTAACTAATGGAATGTAACTGCTTGATTTGAAGGTTTGCTATGTAGTTGGAGAAATGGTATGACAGTTGTGTCACGATAGTAATAAATCATGGATGCTGTAGTGTATTAGACGAGGAGAGCAGATAGAAGCGCAACTGCGGGAACATTTGAGCTATGAACGGAATCTGAGTGGCTGATGTATCCTAATTTTGCTTGTAACGCCTGTCTGCAACAAAAACTGAACGTATCCCCATTTATTGCACTTATGTATAGGGATTTATGATGTAATTTTGGCTTTTTTGGCAAGTTAATGATTATTTAATATTGTTAAATAGGGTAGGTATCTCAGTTGGAAATTGGAAATTTGTGGTAAGTTCCAATGGGACCTGAGGTCATCGGTCCCTAGGCTTACGCACTGCTGAATCTAACTTAAACTAACTTACGCTAAGGACAACACACACACCCACGCCCGAGGGAGGACTCGAACCTCCGACGGGAGGAGCCGCGCGAACCTTGACAAGACGCCTTAGACCGCACGGCTACCCCGCGCAGCCATCTCAGATGTTTTATAAAATTAACAGGGTAAAGCTAGTGAGAAGGAAGTCCGTATTTTTTGTATGTTTATGAGCGTTGTATGTGTTATTAGGATTGTTTTTTGTATGTTAGGACTGACTAGGCAAAGTGAGGGAAACACCTGAGTGAGACGGGATTGTCTTTCTCTCCTCCCCCTCCCCCCTACATGGTCGACGAACGCAGGTCGGAGTGGCCTATTATGGTGACGAGTCAGGAGTGCGCGCCTGCTGATTTAACTAGGGCTGTTTATAAAATATCGATAAATCGATAGGTGTGCAAATAAAATGTTATATATCGACATTAATTCTCCCCTGATATATCGATATCGAGATGGTAATATCGAGTCCTAATATTTTTATTTTGTATTACGTCTCTTTCGCAATTTTCAGTAAACATTTGAAATTGTTCTTTTGAAATTGTAGTAGAACATAGTTTTAGTTTCACTGTGTGGAGGAGTCTTACTACTAGTTGAGCTTTCATCTCGTCCTATCTTTCTCTTTGGCTGTGTGAAGCAAGTATATGTGATACAAAAGTCCGATAGCACTGGGGTTGGGTAGGGAGGGGGGGGGGGGGGGGGGGAATGGGTTGGCGGTGTGTATGGAATAACAAGATTTCCGATATGAAGAAATAGTACACCATTTGCGTTAAAAACAATTTAAAACTCAACAAGTGTGCTATTTCTTCACATTGGCTTTCTTCAAGGGCAATTGCTGAAAATGAAGAGCAAAAATCTAAATTACTAGACTGGTCTTTGCGGTGGGTGGAGAGACGGGAAATGCTAACGTAATCGGCCCTCGGCGCTAGCAACAGAAACTGCAACGTTTAACTGCACCACGCAATTTTGACACTACAACTGCTAGGTTGCTAGCGATTGCAGAAATGAAAAAACAGGGAAGTCGACATGAAGTGATTCGGAGAAATCCGTTATGTCACTAAATATCTAATAAACCGAACGAGCGACCCATCGGACACCTTCTGTTGTGATACTTACTTGCAGTTACCGTTGTTAGCAAAGTGGTTATCGCCAAGCGTGAACGTCCGTAGTTTACCTTTCAATTCTTGCTCTAAAGGGAATAATCAGGCTGCTAGCTTGTTGATGTATAGAATAAAAAATGTTCAAATGTGTGTGAAATCTTATGGGATTTAACTGCTAAGGTCATCAGTCCCGAAGCTTACACACTACTTAACCTAAATTATCCTAAGGACAAACACACACACCCATGCCCGAGGGAGGACTCGAACCTCCGCCGGGACCAGCCGCACAGTCCATGACTGCAGCGCATAAGACCGCTCGGCTAAGCCCGCGCGGCTGTACAGAATATCTACTAATAAATCAGTACTTAAACATACAGCTGTGAAACTGTCAGTGTTGTGACTTGGCAAGACAGCCAAGCCACTAGGAGGTAGCCGAAAGGCACGCGTTTAAGCTCACGCAGGCTGGCGTGAGGTCTGGAACAGTTAAAGGAATAGAGACTAGCAAAAAAGGTACGTAGCTTCTGGAATACTTAACTTTAATCCATAATTGGTGAACATCGGTATGACGGTACATGCATCACAAGATAAATAGCAAATCATAATGGCGCCTTGCTAGGTCGTAGCAAATGACGTAGCTGAAGGCTATGCTAACTATCGTCTCGGCAAATGAGAGCGTAATTTGTCAGTGAACCATCGCTAGCAAAGTCGGCTGTACAACTGGGGCGAGTGCTAGGAAGTCTCTCTAGACCTGCCGTGTGGCGGCGCTCGGTCTGCAATCACTGATAGTGGTGACACGCGGGTCCGACGTATACTACCGGACCGCGGCCGATTTAAAGGCTACCACCGCCGTCCGGAGTGGCCGTGCGGTTCTGGGCGCTACAGTCTGGAGCCGAGCGGCCGCTACGGTCGCAGGTTCGAATCCTGCCTCGGGCATGGATGTGTGTGATGTCCTTAGGTTAGTTAGGTTTACTTAGTTATAAGTTCTAGGCGACTGATGACCTCAGCAGTTGAGTCGCATAGTGCTCAGAGTTATTTGAACCATTTGAAAGTCTACCACCAAGCAAGTGTGGTGTCTGGCGGTGACACCACAGTCAGTATATTTACAATGTGCAGCCGATATTTTTACAGGCCGTTACGTCGATATTTTTTCGTTATATCGAGCGCCTATGATGATATTTATTTAAATATCGATATATCGGATTCCCGATATTTTTAAAAATATCAACAATCCAAATTGTAACAGCAACAGGCCTATCTGGAAACCTCTGTGCAAATGAGAATAACTGATTCATGGCCGCTTGTAGTCCACATTCATGGAGAAGCGTGAGAACCTATTAGCCAGGACAGCACATCATTAAGAGCCGGAGTCGTTTACGCGCGACTTTGGGCGATGCTAAGCACCTCAGTTTGCATCTTCATAAAAACAGGAATACTAAAGATGAGAACCTATGAGCTCCGGGCAGGACTCAAGTGCTACATACTATGGCATAAGAAGAGTCAGCACCTGAATTCTGGTACCAGTAACAGGATTAAGGATGGTCCATCCTGACATTAGTGCACGAGACTAACCTGATGACGAGGTGGAGACAGCTTCCTGGTGCCTGTAATGGCCATTACCGAGCAGAAATCACAGCGGCTGACATATCTCAGGTACCTGTCGACATGTACTCCATACCCACACACTGCTGTCACTTGCTGGGTGGCGGATGAGCTGAGCTGGGTTATTAAGACGACTTGAGGTACGTTAGGAGTGGCCGAATTGATCACGGTTCAACGGACCGTCCACAACGAGATGCAGCCACAAAAGCCTCCCTAGTTTTGCTCCAAGTCGCATGTGGAACGAGTTACCCTCCAAATGCCCCAATGGCACGGTCCCATCGCCAACTGTAAGGGGAGAGTGATCTGTAAGAGTTGCATTTAGTATGATTTAAGCTTCATGTGAACACGTGTAGTTTACTTGCAAAATCAGTGCTTCTGCCCCGTTATGTTAACTCGTGTATTTGTGTAACTGTGTTTTATCTTTTGCGTTCTGTGACAAGTGTGTTTTCAGTAATATTTCTTGTAAGATAACGCCAGTTTGTGATTTTTAAGGTAATTTACACTACTGGCTATTAAAATTGCTACACCAAGAAGAAATGCAGTGATAAACAGGTATTATTTGGACAAATATATTATACTAGAACTAACATGTGATTACATTTTCACGCAATTTGGGTGTATATATCCTGAGAAATCAGTACCCAGAACAACCACCTCTGGCCGTAATAGCGGCCTTGATAAGCCTGGACATTGAGTCAAACAAAGCTTGAGTTGCGTGCACAGGTACAGCTGCCCATGCAGCTTCAACACGATACCACAGTTCATCAGGAGTAGTGACTGGGATATTGTGACGAGCCACTTGCTCGGCCACCATTGACCAGACGTTTTCAATTGGTGAGAGATCTGGAAAATCTGCTGGCCAGGGAAGCAGTCGAACATTTTCTGTATCCAGAAAGGCCCGTACAGGACCTGCAACATGTGGTCGTGATGTATCCTGGTGAAATGTAGGGTTTCGCAGGGATCGAATGAAGGGTAGAGCCACGGGTCGTAACACATCTGAAATGTAACGTCCACTGTTCAAAGTGCCGTCAATGCGAACGAGAGGTGACCGAGACGTGTAACCAATGGCACCCCATACCATCACGGCGGGTGATACGCCAGTATGGCGATAACGAATACACGTTTCCAATGTGCATTCACCGCGATGTCGCCAAACACGGATGCGACCATCATGATGCTGTAAACAGAACCTGGATTCATCCGAAAAAATGCAGCGTCAAGGGTAACCGCAGCCATGGTCTCCGAGCTGATAGTCCATGCTGCTGCAAACGTCGTCGAACCGTTCGTGCAGAAGGTTGTTGTCTTGCAAACGTCCCCATCTGTTGACTCAGGGATCGAGACGTGACTGCGTGATCCGTTACAGCCATGCGGATAAGATGCCTGTCATCTGGACTGCTAGTGATACGAGGCCGTTGGGATCCAGCACGGCGTTCCGTATTACCCTCCTGAACCCACCGATTCCATATTCTGCTAACAGTCATTGGATCTCGACCAACGCGAGCAGCCATGTGGCGATACGATAAAACGTAATCGCGATAGGCTACAATCCAACTTTTATCAAAGTCGGAAACGTGATGATATGCATTTCTCCTCCTTAGACGAGGCACCACAACAACGTTTCACCAGGCAACGCCGGTCAACTGCTGTTTGTGTATGAGAAATCGGTTGGAAACTTTCCTCATGTCAGCACGTTGTAGGTGTCGCCACCGGCGCCAACCTTGTGTGAATGCTCTGAAAAGCTAATCATTTGCATATCACAGCATCTTCTTCCTGTCGGTTAAATTTCGCGTCTGTAGCACGTCATCTTCATGGTGTAGCAATTTTAATGGGCAGTAGTGTATAAACAGCCTTCGCATGGTGTAGCATGTTACTGCACTACATTACTCAGGACTGGCCGCGGCATGCGAGACTTCACGCGTGCAGTGTGTGGGCCGCGGGAGGGCCACATGTCGTCCCGTCTCAGCTTTGCCCGTTTCTTCCCGGAAGCACTCGATGGAGCCCGACGTTCCATTTAGTATTTCGGTGCCACATTTTTCGGGTCATAACCTTTAAAAATAAATGTGGTTGACAGAAGAGAGGGATATGAATTCTCAGTAAGTATTTCGCACTTGCATAAGTGACGTATACCACAAAATTATGATGAAACGTAATCACAGCACCATGCAGAAAGAATTAAAAGACTTATTTGAAAACTAAAAAGCAAAAAAATTACAACAGGGGTTCATTGTACATCAAGAAGCACTATGTGCTAAATTGCATACATGGAGCACGTGAAGAAAATGAACTGAATTCTTGAAGTCGAACACACATTATTCCACTACCTGTTGCAACAGTTTTCTTTGGGACGGAACGAAAAGTGCGTAGACTACATATTACTGCGAAGTATGTTAGTGAAGCCAAGAGGTATGCCAGGAACGATTTTACGACCTAAAACTCGCTATTGTTAAACTTGTGAAGGAAAAAGATTGCAGGAACGATAATTAGAACATCCCGAATTGTTGGCAGACCTCGCATTTTAAGTTGACTTGACCGCACACTGTAGCAAGACACTGCAAGACGAGAAATAACTTATTTATGATATGCGCGGTTGCACTTACAAAGAAACTCGCATTGTAAAAGAGGCAAAGTACGCCAAAAAACACAGTGTAGTTCTCTAAGCTCATAGGCGTTGATAAAAACGCGAGGTTTCAAGAATTCAATGCGATCTTGAATGATTTACAAGGATAGTTTTGTAAACGTTTCTGAGGACACTGCTAATCTTACACGTGTATTCTGTTTTCAAAACCGTTTTCCGTTTTAGCTCAAAGCGCTCCTGTGCATGTGCGTATGTAACTGACTGACCTGCAGTGTAGGTCCAGTTTTAAAGAGACATCCTTTTAAGTTCACACTGACCAGGACGTATACAGTTTTCCTCAGAGTTTCCACATCTTCATAATGAGTTTGCAAACGTGATAAAATATTTCTGTGAGATTATGAGCGGGAAAGGCTTGTTTTTCGACTATGAAACTAAATAAGTCACTATTACGTGGTCAGCCGAGTGCGAAAAATCTGTCAAATAGTCTCTGTCTGTCTGTATGCGTACAGCATGTACCAGATAAAAACTATGTCTTAAGAGTGCCACAAATTATTAAGTGATACTGATAATTTGGTTTGTTTGTGATCTGTGTTGCTGAGAAGTACGAAACTAAGTCGTATTGCAGCACTACTTCATTGCCATTTAAATACGGCGCGTTCACCAATTGCCTCTTCCCGCTCATAGAGCGTGGCGTGGCGGTGGGGGAAACGTGCAGTCTTACTGACCACTACGGCACATGGACCAGGGCTTAGCTATTGAGTCGAATTCCTTGCCACCGCTGGTATATGCGAGTTAGCATGCATGGAGCCAGGTCAGTGAATTTTGTTTACATATTTTCGACGCTTAACCTTACATGCTGAGAAATAATCAAATTTGTTTCTTGGTATCCACCTGCGAATAAGCTTGACGTTTGTAGACATTGAGTCCGCGGATGATAGGGTAGCCAATGTGCAGTAACCAGTTTTCGTCCAAAGGGCTGGGGGAGTTCATTCGTTCGTTCGGAAGGGGAGGTCACAAGCATTTTCCACCTAAAGGCCGGTCGGCGGTGACAGAATAGAGGCGCACGCCCTGCAATCTTCCTCAAACGATTTTACGAAAACTATTCAGTAACAATGTTTCTTTTTTGCTTTACTTATAGTTTTATATGTCAGTTTCATGATGATGTGCCCGTCACTTCGTTAATGGTCATAGTTAGTGTGATATTTACTTAGACGTAAGACACTGCGAAAAATTTGGAAAAGTTTGCAAAAAAATGGTTCAAATGGCTCTGAGCACTATGGGACTCAACTGCTGTGGTCATAAGTCCCCTAGAACTTAGAACTACTTAAACCTAACTAACCTAAGGACAGCACACAACACCCAGCCATCACGAGGCAGAGAAAATCCCTGACCCCGCCGGGAATCGAACCCGGGAACCCGGGCGTGGGAAGCGAGAACGCTACCGCACGACCACGAGATGCGGGCGAAAAGTTTGCAAAGGTCGCTATGATTTTGCGTTTGGTGCATATTACATAATATGTTGCTGTGTATGAAATTTAGCTAACATACTGAAGTTTTCGTTAGGCTTGGGTAGAGGTGTCCATCTGTCACCAATCTCTAGAACAATGATGTGACGTAGCGGATACACGTGCCATCGCGCTGCGCCAGCGATAAAGCCAGAGTGAAATATCCACAGCATTCCTCATATTTCATAAACGCTTTCAGTTATCGAAATGAGATTTTAGCATACGGTAGCACGCAAAGAGAAGAGTATTTTGCCATATCGTTGCCATGCAAAAATTTATTATCTACCGTGTTATTCCAGTAACTACAGAGTTTTTCGATGAACGAATGTAATTTTTAAGGGCCATCGATAGCTGGTGAAACGAGAAATGCTATGGGTTTTTGGAAGGACGTAAGTGAAGACATTACACGTTTTTTTGTACCGAGGATGTGGTTCTTCGTAAGCTACTGACCTTACTTTCCTTCAGTTCCTCACTTAATAAACTTAATAAACCACTGTTTCAGAATTCTCTCGCAACTGTGTCTACAAAACATGTTAGTGAGGTGAGACTGTGTAAACTCCTCCATCTTTTGCCAAAAGAAGCAAGGTTTAACATGACAACCAGAGAAATGTGTAGGTTTTACTCAAAATTCACCGGACGTGATGCTTCTCTGAAAGTTACAAATGGTTAACAAGCCAGGCGAAAATAAAGCGCACATTTTCGGCAGGATATTACGAATGAAACATTTCACAGTTGAACAACGTTGTTGTAGTAAAACTTGAAGATGTGATATACACTGAGGTGACAAAAGCCAGCCGGCCGGAGTGGCCGAGCGGTTCTAGGCGCTACAGTCTGGAACCGCGCGACCGCTACGGTCGCAGGTTCGAATCCTGCCTCGGGCATGGATGTGTGTGATGTCCTTAGGTTAGTTAGATTTAAGTAGTTCTAAGTTCTAGGGGACTAATGACCTCAGAAGTTAAGTCCCATAGTGCTCAGAGCCATTTGAACCATTTTTGACAAAA
This sequence comes from Schistocerca nitens, assembly GCF_023898315.1. Taxonomy (NCBI): domain Eukaryota; kingdom Metazoa; phylum Arthropoda; class Insecta; order Orthoptera; family Acrididae; genus Schistocerca; species Schistocerca nitens. The sequence continues at coordinate 655,061,833 of NC_064619.1, forward strand.
GCCATGGAGTTCCTCCTAAATTCGTGTTGGACTTTGTAACCTCCCCACAAAATTTCTAAATAAATTATTTAAATGTTAATGACAATAGAACCTAGTGTAACCTGCCAGCAAATAAAAATAATTTATTGACAATGACAATTAAATGAGAACTAGCAATCTGACCCATGTGTAAGCTCCCCACAAAAATGAAAGTCAATTCAATAAAAATGAAATCTCAGTGACAATGAAAACGGAAATAGACCGAAATGTCGATCTTAGGCCCTGTGCAACTTTGAATTTAAGTGAAACTTTTCTTTAAGGAAATGCATGGGAAACTTTCTTTCGATTCAAATGATTGTTTTCTTAAAAAATTGCTTTGAAAACATAATTATTATTGGGGCGATTCTTGAACAAATTAGTTACACTTAAGATGCATTACATTATCAGATGAGCGCAATGCTGCTTCATTACCTTATTTAAAAATATACCTCGTCCTGAATCTTGACCAGAGTCCCATGTCGACGCCCGCCGACTCCTCACACACAACTCCGACTGTCTCTCGCTCGCTACTACATGCTCTCGCGACTCGCTACGTACAACTGAACTCCCTCGCAACTCGACCGCAACTGCAACTGCCGACTCCCTACATGCAACTGCACTCTCGCAACAGAACTGAACTCTCGCGCGGTCAAGCGCAGACTAGCAACGATAAATAACTCTCTGGTCAGAGATTCTGTCATGCCTCGCCATCGCTGCTACAGAACATACGTGTTTCAACTTCCTTTTGTCCAACATAGTACAGCACTCGATGAGGCATGGCCTCAACAAGTCGTTGTAAGTCCCCTGCAGGAATACCGCATCTATAGCCGTCCACAATTGCGAAAGTGTTGCCTCTGCAGAATTTTGTGCATGAACTGACCTCTCGATTATGTCCCATAAATGTTCAATGGGATTCATGTCGAGCGATCTGGGTGGCTAAATCATTCGCTCAAATTGTCCGGGTTGTTCTTCAAACCAATCGCTAACAATTGTGGGCCGGTGACACGGCGCATTGCCATCCATAAAAATTTCGTAGTTGTTTGGGAATGGCTGCAGATCGTCTCCAAGTAGCCAAACCTAACCATTTCCAGTCAATGATCGGCTCAGTTAGACCAGAGGACCCAGTCCATTACATACGAGGTGTGGCTAGAAAAAAACCGGACTAGTACTGGTGAAACAATAAAACGAATGCAATAAGGCTGAAAGTCGCGTGGCCTGTCACGTGACTCTCGCTCCGCCTACTGCTCGAGTTTCATCTGCCTCCTGCACTCAGTCTGCCCGTGGCGTCTGTTTTAAGTAGTTGACGTTTTGTCTTTGCGTCGGAAAATGTTGAGTGTACAGAAAGAACAGCGTGTTAACATCAAATTTTGTTTCAAACTAGGAAAATCTGCAAGTGAAACGTTTGTAATGTTACAACAAGTGTACGGCGATGATTGTTTATCGCGAACACAAGTGTTTGAGTGATTTAAACGATTTAAAGATGGCCGCGAAGACACCAGTGATGACACTCGCACTGGCAGACCATTGTCAGCAAAAACTGATGCAAACATTGAAAAAATCGGTAAACTTGTTCGACAAGATCGCCGTTTAAGAATCAGAGCAGTGTCTGAGTTAACAGGAGTTGACAAGGAAAGTGTTAGGCAGATTCTTCATGAAAGTTTCAACATGAACAAAGTGTGTTCAAAAATGGTTCCAAAGTGTCTCACAATTGAACAGAAGGAACGCCGAAGAATGATTTGTTCTGACATCCTGGAAAACATTGAAAGTGATCCCACCTTCTTACAAAATGTTATTACTTGCGATGAATCGTGGTTTTTTACTTACGATCCCGAAACTAAACGCCAATCGATGCATTGGAAAACTCCTGGTTCTCCACGACAATAAAAAAAGCACGAATGTCAAAATCGAAATTCAAGGCAATGATGATTGTTTTTTTTTTTTTTGACATCAAAGGGATTGTGCACATTGATTGGGTACCAGAGGGACAAACAGTGAATCAGCATTACTACATTAGCGTCCTGGCTACCCTACGTGAGCGAGTACGGAGAAAACGGAACGATTTGTGGAGAAAAAAGTCATGGATCCTTCACCAAGACAATGCCCCAGCTCACAGTGCGTAAGACGTTTTTGGCAAAACACAACATTCCCATCTTAGATCATCCACCCTACTCACCTGATTTGGCCTCCTGTGACTTTTTTCTTTTCCCTAAAGTCAAGTCAGCTTTGAAAGGAACTAGATTTGAGACTGTTGAAGCAGTAAAAGAAAATGATCTGCAGCATTGCTATGAACAGTGGAAAATTCGTATGGAGCGGTGTAGAGACCGAGGAGGAGAGTACATTGAAGGAGATAACATGAAATTGTAAATAATTGTAAATAAATGTTTTTTCCAGCATCAGTCCGGTTTTTTTCTAGCCGCACCTCGTATAAACACAGTCCACACCATTATGGAGCACCAACAGCTTGCACAGTGCCTTGTTAGCAACTTGGGTCCAAGGCTATGTGCAGTCTGCGCCACACTCGAAACCTACAGTCAACTCTTACCAACTGAAATCGGGGCTCACCTGACCAGGCGACGGCTTTCCAGTCGTCCATCTGATACCGTCACGAGCCCAGGAGAGGCGCTGCAGGCGATGTCGTGTTGTCAGCAAAGCCACTCGCGTCGGTCGTCAGCTGTCACAGCCCACTAACATCATATTTCGCCGCACTGTACTGACGGATAAGTTGATCGTACTCACCACATTGATTTCTGCGGTATTTTCACGCATTGTTGATTGTTACTCTGCTCTCGGTCGTTAAGTGAAGGCCGTCACTCACTGCGTTGCCCGTAGTGAGATGTAATGCCTAAAATTTGATTTTCTCGACACACTCTTGACACTGAGGATCTCAGAATACTGAATTTCCCAACTATTTTCGAAATGAAGTGTCCCTTGCGCCTAGTTCCAACCACTATTCTGCGTTCAAGATCTGTTAACTCCCGTTTTGCGGCCATAATCACATCGGAAACCTATTCACATGAATCACTTGAGTACAACTGACGGTTCCGCCAATGCACTGCCCTTTACACCACGTGTACGCGATACTACCGCCGTCTGTATTTGTCCCATGATTTTTGTCACCGCGGTGTACATCGTCGTTCCACGAGTGAGCCGTCTTTATGCACAGATTCAGACACGACGATCTTTAGCCGCCTTCCAATGTAAATGTGGCTTTTAGCGCCGGGAGTCTCCGAAGATATGTTAGTTTCGTCTTCAACGCAACTCAAGCAGAGACGCCGCATCTTTACGGGAACTGGAATCTGCCGGGAAAGTAAGGAATTGAGAAGGAATGGCAGTGGCCTATAGTAAGGGACCAGCTGCGGCATTTGCCTAAATTGGAAATGGGAAACCACATAACACCATTTTCATTGTTGCCAGCAGACGGGCTCGAACCACCTCGCCTTCCGAATTCATGAATTGCTACCCTCGTCGATGGCGAATTTGGAAAAGCTGGTTCATGTATATTGTTTTCAAATAAAATGAAATGCATCACAACAAAAGTTGGAATTCTGATATTTCATGTTTTTTCTTTAATTTTGCATGTTCCGTCATTTGCAAATTCTGAAGGTGGCAGGGGTAAAATACAGGGAGCGAAAGGCTATTTACAATTTGTACAGAAACCAGATGGCAGTTATAAGAGTCGAGGGGCATGAAAGGGAAGCAGTGGTTGGGAAAGGAGTGAGACAGGGTTGTAGCCTCTCCCCGATGTTATTCAATCTGTATATTGAGCAAGCAGTAAAGGAAACAAAAGAAAAATTCGGAGTAGGTATTAAAATTCATGGAAAAGAAGTAAAAACTTTGAGGTTCGCCGATGACATTGTAATTCTGTCAGAGACAGCAAAGGACTTGGAAGAGCAGTTGAACGGAATGGACAGTGTCTTGAAAGGAGGATATAAGATGAACATCAACAAAAGCAAAACGAGGATAATGGAATGTAGTCAGATTAAATCGGGTGATGCTGAGGGGATTAGATTAGGAAATGAGACACTTAAAGTAGTAAAGGAGTTTTGCTATTTAGGGAGTAAAATAACTGATGATGGTCGAAGTAGAGAGGATATAAAATGTAGACTGGCAATGGCAAGGAAATCGTTTCTGAAGAAGAGAAATTTGTTAACATCGAGTATAGATTTAAGTGTCAGGAAGTCGTTTCTGAAAGTATTTGTATGGAGTGTAGCCATGTATGGAAGTGAAACATGGACGATAACCAGTTTGGACAAGAAGAGAATAGAAGCTTTCGAAATGTGGTGCTACAGAAGAATGCTGAAGATAAGGTGGGTAGATCACGTAACTAATGAGGAGGTATTGAATAGGATTGGGGAGAAGAGAAGTTTGTGGCACAACTTGACTAGAAGAAGGGATCGGTTGGTAGGACATGTTTTGAGGCATCAAGGGATCACAAATTTAGCATTGGAGGGCAGCGTGGAGGGGAAAAATCGTAGAGGGAGACCAAGAGATCAATACACTAAGCAGATTCAGAAGGATGTAGGTTGCAGTAGGTACTGGGAGATGAAGAAGCTTGCACAGGATAGAGTAGTATGGAGAGCTGCATCAAACCAGTCTCAGGACTGAAGACCACAACAACAACAACATGAATGCATGCATAAGTTAAGATTTAATTGTGCAGAGAATTCGTTGCTCAGTTACAAGAGTGTAAACACATTTTGGCCAAATAGGAGAGAGCAGTCAGCGTGAACAAATTCAAGCAGTCAGCGTGAACAAATTCAAGCAGCCTGCTGAAAAAATCCTTTAGAAACGAAAGAGCTATAGAATGTGCTGTCATCACATACCCACTCCGCTATCAACAAACCCTTCCCCATCCTTCCGTATCGGAACCGGGTTTCATAACTGAGTATCGCCCCGATGACCAGATTGGGCGATGTTTCGCTGTTTGGGCCAATGACGATAGAATTTCGTGCAAAGTTTTTAAAGAAATGCAACCATCATCGTTCGGGAGACATTTTTGTTGATCAGTGGTTTATGGGCGACACAGGCAAATCCAAGAGTATTTTTATGCACTGTGTTTAATTTAATGTTGTTTGAAATGATCTATACCGCTCCGCTGTCTTGTGAATTACTGGAACCTCAAAGTTCTGTCGGTCTCCAAATAACGGCTCCAGTGTTAACGTTACCTGCTATAAATTGGTAATTAGTCTATTATAATAGTGAGTACGTACTTTTAACTTATCGTAACGCTAGTGGACGAATAAAAATCAGCTTTCCGCTTATTTCTTGTTACAAACGTATCCAGTTATCAGAAAAGCACGCAGAACAAAAACAATAAACGGTAGCACTTACATTTAATTCAACTGCAGGTAAGTATTGAACTGACTAACAAAACAACTGAGCTCAACTGACCAACAGTGTAAAATAGTTGATCTTCCATAAGGTAGGGAAAAGGAAAGCCGATATACTATCGATGTATCGATACTTGAATCTATCGGTGACCTTGTTGACTATCGTTAGTGCATATCCCTTTTGACTGAAAATCGCAACATCAGGGGCGATCGAAAAGTTTCCTTTAGAAGACCATACAGTACAGAATTAGTATTCCACTCAGCCAAAATATCCGTTGACACTGAGGCAATCGTCCCGCCCAGGCACCAGGTTGAAGATCCCCGTTAAATACACCGTGCCATGCTGTGTGAAGAAGTCCGTATCTGCCTGCTGCACATCCTTATGCTTCCTTCAAGGCCTTTTTTACGGCGTCAGAGCTGTCACAATCGCATGGAAATTAAAAAAAAATGGTTCAAATGGCTCTAAGCACTATGGGACTTAACATCTGAGGTCATCAGTCCCCTAGACTTAGAACTACTTAAACCTAACTAACCTAACGACATCACACACATCCATGCCCGAGGGGGCATTCGAACCTGCAACCGCAGCAGCAGCGCGGTTCCGGACTGAAGCGCCTAGAACCACTCGATCACAGCGGCCGGCTTGCGCGTGGGGAGAGATCAGAATTATAGGGTGAATACTCGAGTGTACCCCGCTTAACATGGCATATCTCATGCTTAACGACATATTGAGTGTGGGGACGTGCGTTATCATGGAGCAGCGGCACCCGTTGTCATACTATTCCACTGCAGCAGTTTTTGACAGACATGCTACCCCATACACATTCTTCGTTCTCCTATGGCTCTCTACTGGTGTTTGTCCTTCGACAGCCAAGAAACGAAAAACAGCACGTTCGTCCCGTTTCGACGCATTTGGTTATATCTTCGCCACAGTTGACGTTTCCGCATATCCCGCACGCACATCGCAAAGACACGAATGCCACACTAATCCCTTGCCTTCATTTTGATGATTACATACCTTCAACAGAGTCGCACTATGTTGCATATACGCTGCAGCAGCACCCTAAAAGGGAAACTTTCGATCGCCTCTTATATCTTTCAGCTTTTCAGTTTAACTACACGGCAACTAGGTCGTGTGTAATTTCGTGTAGGTAATTAGGGAGGAGAGGGGGAGGTGAGGGGGGGGGCGGATCCTTTGGATCCCCCCTCCGGCTACGTCCTTAATAATCGAGTATAGTAGTTAAGCTATGTTCGTCATTGCCAGGAATTTTTGGAAATTTGTGGTAAGTTCCTATGGGACCAAACTGCTGAGATCATCGGTCCCTAGGCTTATACACTACTTAATCTAACTTAAACTAACTTATGCTAAGGACAACACACACACCCATGCCCGAGGGAGGACTCGAACCACCGATGGGGCCAGTCGCGCGAATCGTGCAAGGCGTCCGAGACCGCGCGGCTATCCCACGCGGCACTGCCGGGAATAGTGTTGCAACCAGACATCATCGTCGTCGAAACACCTGCAGCTTACTTTTAGGCAAGTATTCACTTGATGCTCACATGTACGTCTACAAAGAAGAACTGCATGCGGAAACAGAATGGGTGATGATCCTTGTGATTGTGAAAACGGCATACAGGTCAACGAATTTTTCGATGGAAGAAAATGCCGATTCAAGAACAGTTTACATCGACCTGAAACGAAAAGCAAAAAGTGTAAAAAGGAACCCATCATTGATTGCAATAATATACTTGAGGTTTCACTTTCAAAAGTAAATGGATTGAGCCTGCCGTAGTGGCCGAGCGGTTCTAGGCGATACAGTCTGGAACCGCGCGACCGCTATGGTCGCAGGTTCGAATGCTGTCTCGGGCATGGATGTGTGTGATGTCCTTAGGTTAGTTAGGTTTAAGTGGTTCTGAGTTCTAGGGGACTGATGACCTCAGAAGATAAGTCCCATAGTGCTCAGAACCATTTGAACCAAATGGACTGAAAGAATACCAAGCTGCTGAACTCTACTATGAAGATATTTCTCACTTTTATCATCAAGTGACGTCATTAAATCAAATGGAACAAGATAAGTTTTTGTTAAAATTTCTTAATATTTCTTTATTCCACTACAGAGTAGTGGACACCCAGAGTGCAAAAAGGAAGAAGAAGGAGTGGCGAAATAGAGGCTGTTTGTGCTGCCGCTTTCCAAGGAGTATTTAGCAAGTCAAAGGGTAGATTATCCCATCTAGCGAGCAGGTTCCACGAGGAAGAAGGCTGTCAAAGGAAAGAAGAGCAAGCAACAAAACAGAAAACGATTATATGCAGGTAACTATTGTCATTAAGAATAATATAAAAAATATGAATGCAAGGAGAAACACCATGGTAGAGGGAAGCCTCCGAGAAGTTATTTTCCTTCAGATCTTAGTCAATAAAATGTTCAAGAGTTTTGAGAAGAAATGAAAAATTTAGGACTGAAACAATGCTCCTTTGCATAATACAAGCACATATTTTACAAACATTTCAATCTATTATTCAGAATACCTCATATCGATACGTGCTCTACTTGTAAGGTTGCTGTAATGTAAATAATACAGAAGAAAATTAAAGTACGAACTAGACACAGATTAGACAAAATTCGAGGAAAGCGGTTTTATAATGTAATGAAAGAAGATAATCCAACTGTTATTAAGATTTGATTTGACATGCATCAAAACCAGCCTATTCCAAAACTATCAGTCAATGAGGTTTTCTGTGCTAGACAAATACGGTTATACCATCCGTGGACCATGATCGATATTAAGGAGCAAAAAACGGAAAGCATCGTTTTCCTACCTGACTGGAGACAATGTCCTCAAGAGGATGCAGTCAAGTTGCTTCGGTTTTGCTACATTTTCTCTCTGAATTAGACAAAAAAAAAAAAAAGATAAAAAGATGACACCCGAACTGCGCACCTATTCTGAGGATCTTGCAGCAGCCAAAATAAAAACAACTATATGATGGCGGTGCTTACAACGTTCTTGGAAAAGAGCACAAAATTCAATACTCTTCGTCACTTCTTCCCTGTTCGTGGCCATAGCTAAACGCCTCCAAAGCGACTGTTTGGTAGAACTGAGAAGCCTTACAGGAAAAAAGAAAGCATCTTGTCTCCTAGAGAATATTATGATATTTTATAAGAGCAGGGTACTCTCCAAGTTTTAAACGCAGTACACAGAAAGTACTAAAATCTAAGCTACCACTAAAAATTAACAGTCAACGGTGTCATCTCGTACAACAAAGAGAAGAAAATTGTCATTGTGACAGTAAGTGATAAATACTCTAGAGATCCAGTACTGAGGTCCTGAGACGAAGGAAACCATAGTAGGTAACGAAAAGAATAAAGATGTGTCCGCCTTGAAATTCCAGATGATGCAAAGGAGTCTTACAAAGATGTCCTAGACGAACGATGTATAGATGTAAGAGGGAAAACTTGACAGCAGCAATGTGATTGTAACGTGTAATACTGTTTGAGCTACTCTTTTCATACTTCATGTAGTATTGGTAATAAATATCTAAGCTAAGAAATTATGCTAAAATATTTATTAGTGCTATTACTGTATTATGCCACTTTATTTCTGTTATTATCGTTTGTATTCTCAAAGTTAAAAACTATAAATTAAAAAATGTTATTGTAGCGGCAGCACCGTTTGGGATAGGGAAAGTTAGTTTTGTGCGATATTCAGCGCACGAGTTACAGCCAGGTGCGGGCTGGACTGCAGGAAGTTACACATACCAGCAGTTGCGAAGGCAAATAGAGGCCACAGGGGCGTAGAACTGCCAGAGAGGGCGCACACAGCAGTTTCCATGGCGCAAGTCACAGGCAGAAGGGGGCCACTGGCCAACCTAGGTGTTACGCGTACGTGACGGGAAGCCGTGCATTAGCAAAACAGAGGCGCGCAGCCGAGTATTAATAGGTGTTTCTTCTAACGAGAGTCATTCAAGTGTAGCAGCTCTCCTGGACGGCGGGGCGTGTCACACCACTGGCTACACACAGAGTAGATGGGGCGCCAACCTCCCAGTCCACGGCGGGTCGTTGGTTCAACCCTATGAGGCTGATGCAGGGTCCGCAGCCAGCGATGGCGGGTCACTCTTTGGCTCGCTACCGCAGGCAGTCGTCTCGGGTCCAGACATGCACCGGAGACTTCTGAGGCAAGGGCTGCAGACTCGGACGCCGGATTGCAGGCGAATGTTGCCGCTGCGTTCTCAGTGAGGAAGAAGCGGCAGCGGGGCAGGCCTACAGCACCCAGCGGAACAGCGTAGCTCACACCGACCAGCCCTGAGTTGAAACTTCCTGGCAGATTAAAACTGTGTGCCCGACCGAGACTCGAACTCGGGACCTTTGCCTTTCGCGGGCAAGTGCTCTACCAACTGAGCTACCGAAGCACGACTCACGCCCGGTACTCACAGCTTTACTTCTGCCAGTACCTCGTCTCCTACCTTCCAAACTTTACAGAAGCTCTCCTGCGAACCTTGCAGAACTAGCACTCCTGAAAGAAAGGATATTGCGGAGACATGGCTTAGCCACAGCCTGGGGGATGTTTCCAGAATGAGATTTTCACTCTGCAGCGGAGTGTGCGCTGATATGAAACTTCCTGGCAGATTAAAACTGTGTGCCCGACCGAGACTCGAACTCGGGACTTTTGCCTTTCGCGGGCAAGTGCTCTACCAACTGAGAAGGTAGGAGACGAGGTACTGGCAGAAGTAAAGCTGTAAGTACCGGGCGTGAGTCGTGCTTCGGTAGCTCAGTTGGTAGAGCACTTGCCCGCGAAAGGCAAAGGTCCCGAGTTCGAGTCTCGGTCGGGCACACAGTTTTAATCTGCCAGGAAGTTTCATATCAGCGCACACTCCGCTGCAGAGTGAAAATCTCATTCTGGAAACATCCCCCAGGCTGTGGCTAAGCCATGTCTCCGCAATATCCTTTCTTTCAGGAGTGCTAGTTCTGCAAGGTTCGCAGGAGAGCTTCTGTAAAGTTTGGAAGGTAGGAGACGAGGTACCGGCAGAAGTAAAGCTGTGAGTACCGGGCGTGAGTCGTGCTTCGGTAGCTCAGTTGGTAGAGCACTTGCCCGCGAAAGGCAAAGGTCCCGAGTTCGAGTCTTGGTCGGGCACACAGTTTTAATCTGCCAGGAAGTTTCATATCAGCGCACACTCCGCTGCAGAGTGAAAATCTCATTCTGGAAACATCCCCCAGGCTGTGGCTAAGCCATGTCTCCGCAATATCCTTTCTTTCAGGAGTGCTAGTTCTGCAAGGTTCGCAGGAGAGCTTCTGTAAAGTTTGGAAGGTAGGAGACGAGGTACTGGCAGAAGTAAAGCTGTGAGTACCGGGCGTGAGTCGTGCTTCGGTAGCTCAGTTGGTAGAGCACTTGCCCGCGAAAGGCAAAGGTCCCGAGTTCGAGTCTCGGTCGGGCACACAGTTTTAATCTGCCAGGAAGTTTCATATCAGCGCACACTTCGCTGCAGAGTGAAAATCTCATTCTGGAAACATCCCCCAGGCTGTGGCTAAGCCATGTCTCCGCAATATCCTTTCTTTCAGGAGTGCTAGTTCTGCAAGGTTCGCAGGAGAGCTTCTGTAAAGTTTGGAAGGTAGGAGACGAGGTACTGGCAGAAGTAAAGCTGTGAGTACCGGGCGTGAGTCGTGCTTCGGTAGCTCAGTTGGTAAAGCACTTGCCCGCGAAAGGCAAAGGTCCCGAGTTCGAGTCTTGGTCGGGCACACAGTTTTAATCTGCCAGGAAGTTTCATATCAGCGCACACTCCGCTGCAGAGTGAAAATCTCATTCCAGCCCTGAGTTGGCTGCTGACACAGCCATCCTGACGTAATCGGAACTCTGCAGCTGGTATACAAGGCCGGCACGACACAGCGTTGCGTTGCACAGGCCGCTGGGGTGCTTCCTCAGCATTGCAGGACCTGTGACGCTGACCGGGGTTAATAGAGCACTTTAGTGGAAGCAAATAAATAATTTGGAAAGTTCTCGCTGAGTTTCAATATGCTGCATTTGGCAACTGATACCACAACATTATATATAATAATAGGTGAAAAATATGAATTTTACAGCAATGCGGGCATATAATGAACAGTACAGAACATAAAACAATTAGTTGTAGAAAAAGTACATGGAAGTAAAGAAGACAACGTAGCTGATACCAGCAATAATCGAAAGCATTTGTCAACTTTTGGAACAAAAAAATTGGAAAAATCACACCTAAATGTACTGTTAAAAAATTAAATTTTAGTATATTTCCTTACAATTCTTTATTAAAGCCAACGAGATCTAGAAGTCATGTAGAAATTCATATGCTCAAATATACCTATCTAGATGAAAACAGAAAATCCCATTTTATGAAAAACAGTGTCTGTTGCATTCAGACGATTCTGCGGAGATCTGGGGTGCAAATTACTCGACCTCCGCTATCGGGTGGAGAAATGTAGGGTCCCCCTCAATAGGTCAGGCGTGCACTACACGCACGCTACATGGGTAGCCGAGTACATGTGGAGTGCACATGTGGGTTTTTTAGGTTAGAGAATTCCCTCCCTACGCCCGACAAGATGCCTCCTGAGACGCGACAAGGTAACAGTAGCCAAAACGCAACAGGGAATGACAATATTAATGTGGTAATAGTAAACTGCAGGAGCGTCTATAGAAAGGTCCCAGAATTGCTCTCATTAATAAACGGTCACAATGCCCACATAGTACTAGGGAAGGAAAGTTGGCTGAAACAAGATGTAAACAGTAATGAAATTCTGAACTCAGATTGGAATGTGTACCCTAGAAACAGCCTGGACAGTGAAGGGGGAAGCGTGTTTATAGCGATAAGAAGTGCAATAGTATCGAGGGAAGTTGACGAAGATCCGAAATGTGAAATAATTTGGGTGAAGGTCACGGTTAAAGCAGGCTCAAACATGGTAATTGGATGTTTCTATAGGCCCCCTGGCTTAGCAGCTGTTGTGGCAGAACACCTGAAGGAAAATTTGGAGAATATTTCTAGTAGATTTCCCGACCACGTTATAGTTTTGGGAGGAGATTTTAATCTACCAGATATAGACTGGGAGCCTGAAATGTTTAGAACGGGTGGCAGGTGACAAAGCATCCAGTGAAATTTTTTTAAGTGCATCATCTGAAAACTACCTTGAGCAGTTAAACACAGAACTGAGTCGTAGCGATAACATATTAGACCTTCTGGTGGCAAACAGACCCGAACTATTTGGAACAGCTAACGTAGAACAGGGAATCAGCGAGCATAAAACGATTATAGCATCGGTGATTTCAGCCGTAAATAGAAATATTTTAAAAAGTAGGAAATTTTTTTTGTTTAGCAAAAGTGACAAAAAGCAGATTTCAGGGTACCTGATGGCCCTGCACAAAAGTTTTATCTCAAGTACAGATAGTGTTGAGGATCAGTGGACAAAGTTCAAAACCATCGTACAATGTGCATTAGATGAGTATGTGCCAAGCAAGATCGTGAGAGATGGAAAAGAACCACCGTCGTACAACAACCGAGTTAGAAAACTGCTACAGAAGCAAAGGGAACTTCACAGCAAAAATAAGCATAGTCAAAGCCTTGCAGACAAACAAATATTACACAAAGCGAAATGTAGTGTGAGGAGGGCTATGCGAGAGGCGTTCAACGAATCCGAAAGTAAAGTTCTATGTACTGACTTGGCAGAAAATCCGAAGACATTTTGGTCTTATGTTAAAGCGGTAGGAGGATCAAAACAAAATGTCCAGACAGTCTGTGACCAAAATGGTATTGAAACAGAGGATGACAGACTAAAAGCCGAAGTACTAAATATCTTTTTCCAAAGGTGTTTCACAGAGGAAGCCTGCACTGTAGTACCTTCTCTAGATTGTCGCACAGATGACGAAATGGTATATATCGAAATAGATGACAGAGGGATAGAAAAACAATTAAAATCTCTCAAAAGAGGAAAGGCCGCTGGACCTGATGGGATACCAGTTCGATTTTACACAGAGTACGCGAAGGAACTTGCCCCCCATCTTGCAGCGGTGTACCGTAGGTCTCTAGAAGAGCGTAGCGTTCCAAAAGGATGGAAAAGGGCACAGGCCATTCCCGTTTTCAAGAAGGGACGTCGAATAGATGTGGTGGTGGTGGTTAGTGTTTAACGTCCCGTCGACAACGAGGTCATTAGAGACGGAGCGCAAGCTCGGGTTAGGGAAGGATTGGGAACGAAATCGGCCGTGCCCTTGCAAAGGAACCATCCCGGCATTTGCCTGAAACGATTTAGGGAAATCACGGAAAACCTAAATCAGGATGGCCGGAGACGGGATTGAACCGTCGTCCTCCCGAATGCGAGTCCAGTGTGCTAACCACTGCGCCACCTCGTTCGGTAAAAATGGTTCAAATGGCTCTGAGCACTATGGAACTTAACATCTATGGTCATCAGTCCCCTAGAACTTAGAACTACTTAAACCTGACTAACCTAAGGACAGCACACAACACCCAGTCATCACGAGGCAGAGAAAATCCCTGACCCCGCCGGGAATCGAACCCGGGAACCAGAGCGTGGGAAGCGAGAATGCTAACGCACGACCACGAGCTGCGGACTAATAGATGTGCAAAACTATAGACCTATACATCTCTAACGTCGATCAGTTGTAGAATTTTGGAACACGTATTATGTTCGAGTATAATGACTTTTCTGGAGACTAGAAATCTACTCTGTAGGAATCAGCATAGGTTTCGAAAAAGACGATCGTGTGAAACCCAGCTCGCGCTATTCGTCCACGAGACTCAGAGGGCCATAGACACGGGTTCCCAGGTAGATGCCGTGTTTCTTGACTTCCGCAAGACGTTCGATACAGTTCCCTACAGTCGTTGAATGAACAAAGTAAGAGCATATGGACTATCAGACCAATTGTGTGATTGGATTGAAGAGTTCCTAGATAACAGAACGCAGCATGTCATTCTCACCGTCGGGTGGCTTGCGGAGTATGGATGTAGATGTAGGTGTAGATGCCACCCTGGTTACTTAACAGGCCCGGAGTGATTTTAGATTTATTGCAGTACAAGAGAGATTGCACTCCTGTCACCGTTTTTAATGGAGCATATTCTGCCATAATGTTTATATTGATCTCTATTTCGATTTTCTGTACAGGTTCCGGAACTCCCGGAACCGAGGTGATGCAAAACTTTTTTTGATGTGTGTATTTTCTTGCACATGTCGCTTGTCAGGTGAAAGTTTTGCTTCAAGAAATCTTCGGTAACGACCTCATCATCTCTAAGCAATTTCAAGATGTGTGGGTTTCCAGATCCCCAACCGAAATCCATGTCACCTCTGGTTGTGCGGGTATACGAAAGATCGTGCCTATCCTGATCTGAAGGATAGCGTACGTGGACGTATCGCTGTGATTACACCAGAAATGCTGCGAAGAACTGTCGACTGAGCCATGTTACGAATGCAGCATGTTGCGGAGTCAGGCGGTCATAGCGTACTGAACACATATTGTAACTTGTGCCCATACTCTAATAAACGTGCCAGAACCACCGTTCTTATGTGTTCGAGTATAATGACTTTTCTGGAGACTGGAAATCTACTCTGTAGGAATCAGCATGGGTTTCGAAAAAGACGATCGTGTGAAATCCAGCTCGTGCTGTTCGTCCACGAGACTCAGAGGGCCATAGACACGGGTTCCCAGGTAGATGCCGTGTTTCTTGACTTCCGCAAGGCGTTTAATACAGTTCCCCACAGTCGTTTAATGAACAAAGTAAGAGCATATGGACTATCAGACCAATTGTGTGATTGGATTGAAGAGTTCCTAGATAACAGAACGCAGTATGTCATTCTCAATGGAGAGTAGTCTTTCGAAGTAAGAGTGATTTCAGGTGTGCCGCAGGGGAGTCTCGTAGGACCGTTGCTATTCACAATATATGTAAATGAGCTTGTGAATAACATCGGAAGTTCACTGAGGCTTTTTTCGGATGATATTGTAGTATATCTAGAGTTTGTAACAATGGAAAATTGTACTGAAATGCAGGAGGATCTGCAACGAATTGACGCATGGTGCAGGGGATGGCAATTGAATCTCAATGTAGACAAGTGTAATGTGCTGCGAATACATAGAAAGGAAGATCCTTTATCATTTAGCTACAATATAGCAGGTCAGTAACTGGAAGCAGTTAATTCCATAAATTATCTGGGAGTGGGCATTAGGAGTGATTTAAAATGGAATGACCATATGCAATTAATCGTCGGTAAAGCAGATGCCAGACTGAGATTCATTGGAAGAATCCTAAGGGAATTCAATCCGAAAACAAAGGAAGTAGATTACAGTACACTTGTTCGCCCACTGCTTGAATACTGCTCACCGGTGTGGGTTCCGTACCAAATAGGGTTGATAGAAGAGATAGAGAAGATCCAACGGAGAGCAGCCGCTTCATTACAGGATCATTTAGTAATCGCGAAAGCGTTTCGGAGATGATAGATAAACTCCAGCGGAAGACTCTGCAAGAGAGACGCTCAGTAGCTCGGTACGGGCTTTAGTTGAAGTTTCGAGAACATACCTTCACCGAGGAGTCAAGCAGTATGTTGCTCCCTCCTTCGTATATCTCACGATGAGACCATGAGGATGAGATCAGAGAGTGGCGTACCGACAATCTTTCTTTCCACGAACAATACGAGACTGGAATAGAAGAGAAAACCGATAGAGATACTCAAGGTATCCTCCGCCACACACCGTCAGGTGGCTTGCGGAGTATGGATGTAGATGTAGAAAGTGCGCACATCTTCCATATCAGATGCCCACCTCTTCGATATCAATGTATGATCTATTTGGTTCGCTTCATTGGATCCCGGTATTTTCCAAATCTCTTTATAGGTAGTTTTCCTTGGGAAAGATGAACTTACTGCTTGAACAGCAAACTGGGCAAACCTCATACTGTCTTAGCTAGTTTCATCGTGTAGACTTTCCTTGCCAGACACATTTCTGAAGACGTCTTCCTTGCGCAGTTTGGCATTATTATCACTGAGGTCTGTTTTTTAATCGTAGCTAGCTACTTTACCACAAACCTCCTGTAGCTGATAATAAAACCGCCTACCACCACTTCATCTGATTCCTCTGGAGGCGCATATACATTCACAAAGGCCACATTCTGAAACTCCATCTTACGCTGCCGCCAGCATAGCCCTCAGCTTAATCAGAGCACACACGGCTCCTCGTCCGGCACAGAAGGTGCTTTCTACAACGCGGTGACCCCTGGGGAGTTCGGTAGTCTCCCTGTTTCACTGTTTCGATAAATGCCGCGGCAGCATAGCGAAATAGCATCACACTACGACTAAGCGCAGATATCCCAAAAAACATCGACTTTGGAGCTGTGAAAGCCGCCAAATTAGCGATTTACGCTTGTGCATTACTTTTTACAGATTTTTCTTCACTCATTTTTGTCTTGATAATAACCAAGCACACAATAATATTCTACAGTGTGCCGTATATTTGGCGCATTTTATGTGCAAGTGTCCTCTGCACTATATAAAATTGAGAGATGTACAACAAAGCCAACTATTTCCAGTAAACACAAACACACACACACACACACACACACACACACATGTAAACTTTTCCCTCTTAAAACATCCTTCTGTTAATTGTTTTCAGAGCACAATTTGAAATAATTTTGAAGTACGAAATTCTTGTGTTTTTATTTTCTGACGCGATAGTTTCACCGTTAATTCATCCTTCGGAACACTCAAGTGTTAATGGAACGTTATCATTTTCCACTGCAAAGGTATTAGCAGTATAGCTTCCTACTGTGACTACTCTAAATAAGCACAGTGGTATGGAAATCTATATAATATGAGGAAATTGTCAGATCGTCATACTTAAATCTTATCTGCAGATGAACATTCATCGTACTGTGTATATTCCAAGCGGATTCACTCACAATATACTCCCATAATACTCCCATACTATGGATTTTATCTAGTACTTATCTCGTAAATATATGGTCTTATAAACACAGACATTAGACCTACGACATTAATTCTTTATTACACCGCGTCTCGATATTTTTCAGCGCATGAAGCGCCTATGCTAGTATAGTAACTGCAACTGTACCTTTGCGGTACTTATCCATTAAAATCAACACTTCCTCACTTGACGTATTTCCAGGACATCAAATCAGGCGCCTTTCGGCAGTCTAATTTCCAAACTGTTATTTTATTGGGGTACCAGTGTCGGCGATTTACTACGCCATCTTCAGGCCCCCTGACGGAATTGTAGGAAGATTCCAACCTCGGTTCCAGTCAAAATAGGGGCCAGCATTCAAATACTAGTATCTATAGATTTCTGCTTGATACAGTGACCACTTCAACCGTTCTGTATCCTGTATCGCTCTATCAAGCAGAAATCTACAGATGCCAGTATTTGAATGATAACCCCTTCTTTGACCGGAATCGAGGCTGGAATCTTCCTACACGTCGGTCAGGGAGCCTGAACATGGCGTAGTAAATTCCCGAAACTGGTAGCCAAACAAAATAACAATCTCGAAATTAGACGGCTGAAAGGTGTTTGATTTGACATATGTACCGAACAGCCGAGTCCCACAACCATCTCTGAAAAGATGAACATTCAGAGACTTGACGCACGTCCGTTTGCATCCGTGACGCGGCAACCACAAGAGCGTGATGAAAAACAATACCTCCGAATTTTTAATGCGAAACTCTTAAAGCTTTTTTAAATAAAACGAACTTTATTAGTATTCTACATCTTTATTTTTCATGTCGACTCTGTATTTCTTAACACAATCACCCTGGCGACGAACATATTTCTCACAACGGGACATCAGTTAGTTGATACCGTCACTGTAGACAACCTCACCTCCGCTTGCCCAACCAACACTTGTGGCCGAGCGGTTCTAGGCGCTTCAGTCTGGAACCGCGCGACCGCTACGGTCGCAGGTTCGAATCCTGCCTCGGGTATGGATGTGTGTGATGTCCTTAGATTAGTTAGGTTTAAGTAGTTCTAAGTTCCAGGCGACTGGTGACCTCAGATATTAAGTCTCAGAGTGCTCAGAGCCATTTGAACCGCTTGCCCAGCTTCATCACTATCATAGTCGCTGCAATCCGTTGTTCAGCCTCCTCTCCTTACTTATGTTGCTTCCACTGATTACCTGGAACTTCCGATCACTTAGCGTGCTGTTAATCAGACGAGCCATTGTTCTGCAGGGTATGATGAGGAGAAATTTGTAGATAAGGCCTTCCCTCCACACTGCATTAGATAATTACTTCAAAATCTGGAGACTCCAACCCAGTGTGAGTAAAACAGAAGTGTGTTGCTTCCATATTTCCTGAATGGCTGAAATATGCTGAAGTTAAGCCACTGTTTAAGAAGGGAGATAAAGAAATAGCATCAAATTTCCGTCCAATTTCACTGTTGGCAGCATTCTCAAAAATTTGCGAAAAAGTAATGTACAGTCGTCTTTATAACCATCTTATCTCAAATAACATACTGTCAAAGTCACAGTTTGGATTTCTAAAAGTTTGTGATATTGAGAAGGCTATCTACACTTACAGTGAAATTGTGCTTAATTCATTAGACAAAAAATTGCAGGCAACTGGTATATTTTGTGATCTGTCAAAGGCATTTGACTGTGTAAATCACAATATCCTTTTAAGTAAATTAGAATATTATAGTGTAACAGGAAATGCTGCAAAATGGTTCAAATCTTATATCTCTGGCAGGAAACAAAGGGTGTTATTAGGAAAGAGAGATGTATAAAGCTATCAGGCATCATCCAACTGGGAACTAATTACATGTGGGGTCCCACAAGGTTCCATTTTGGGGCCGTTACTTTTTCTTGTGTATATCAATGACCTTTCATCAGTAACATTACCAAATGCCAAGTTTGTTTTGTTTGCCGATGATACAAACATTGCAATAAATAGCAAATTAAGTGTAGTCTTAGAAAGATCAGCCAATAAAATATTTGTGGACATTAATCACTGGTTCCTAGCCAATTCTTTGTCACTAAACTTTGAAAAAACACACTACATGCAGTTCAGAACTTGTAAGGGGTGTCCCAAGAGTATATGTCTAACATACGATGACAAGAAGATAGAAGAAGTGGACAGTGTTAAATTCTTGGGATTACAGCTTGATAATAAATTCAACTGGGAGGAGCACACCACAGAACTGCTGAAGCGTCTTAACAAATCTCTGTTTGCAATTCAAATTTTGTCAGACATAGGGGATATAAAAATGAAAAAGCTGGCATACTATGCTTACTTTCATTCCATAATGTCATATGGGATTATTTTTTGGGGCAATTCATCAAGCCAAGCAAAAGTTTTCCGGGCACAAAAACGTGCAGTAAGAATTATATGTGGTGTGAACTCAAGAACATCCTGCAGAAGCCTGTTTAGGGAACTAGGGATACTAACTACTGCTTCCCAATATATTTATTCCTTAATGAAATTTGTCATTAAAAATATACCACTTTTTCAAACCAACAGCTCAATTCATGGAATCAATACTAGAAATAAGAATAATCTTCACAAGGATTTAAAGTCACTTAGTCTTGTACAAAAAGGTGTGCATTATTCAGGAACACACATTTTCAATAACTTGCCAGCAGCCATAAAAAGCTTAACAACCAATGAAATTCAGTTTAAGTGAAGCCTAAAGGATTTGTTGGTGGCCAACTCCTTCTACTCCATTGATGAATTTCTTAGTAAAACCAACTGATTTGTATATAAGTACAACATAATTTCTGCACAATTTCAGTGCAGTAATGTGTTCATTGAAAATTTGTGTGTCTGTCTGTGTGTGTGTGTGTGTGTGTGTGTGTGTGTGTGTAAGTAAGTATAATCTAACTTCTGCACCATTTCAGTGCAGTAATGTGTTATGTGTTCATTGTAAATATTACAGTAGTTGTATTACATGTTTATTACCTTATAAATAAATAAAAAACTTTTTTATTTTAAATTCAGTGCATTAGTATTTGTAAAATGACTCTTAGTGTTCATTAAAAAATGACGATCATTCCACTTGGGACCTGTGGAATGGTACATTAGCTTATTTGTTTTAGTTGTAAATATTTGTCATGTATTGTTGTTTTTCTGACATGCTCCACATCCTGGAGGACCTCCTCACTACGGATCAATTGGAATGAAAGTAAATCTAATCTAATCTAATCCATCTCTAAATAACCGGTTGGCGAACGTAAAACTGGAAGTAGGTTTCAGAGGCAGAATTCTTCGTCATAATTGGAACCCAAAATATCTTGGTGTCATCCTGGATCGTACACTATGCTTCAAACAACACCTTCTTAACTTAGCTCAAAAGCTGAGGACTCGAAACAACATCCTCCAAAAGCTATGCGGAACTACCTGGTGATCTTCACCAACCACCCTGCGATCTTCAGCTCTGGACCTGGTATACTCAAGTCCTGAGTATTGTGCCCCTGCTTGCATAAACAGTCATCATACGTACAAGGCTTGTTGAAACCCAGCTGAATACGACAATGCGCATAATATCTGGCGCAATCAGATCTACTCCAGTTTACTGGCTTCCACTGTTAACTGGTATAATGCCTCCTGATCTGCGCAGATGTACTACCCTTATGAGAGAATTCCACAAGATCTCCAGGAATTCTAACCTACCCGTGCATAGCGACCTGCCACTTTTAAATCGCAAGAGACTGAAATCACGCCAACCAACTCTGTGCGATGCTGCTGACATGGTTGCTAAGAATTTCAAACCTCTTGAAGAATGGAGAGGTCGGTGGGAAGCAATGACATGTGCACCTGCATAACATCTTCTCAGGTGCTAAACTTCCAAGTGGATTCGACTTACCACGCAAGACCTGGACTACTCTCAACAGAATCCGTACAGGCCATGGCCGATGCAGGGATGCTCTCTTTAAGTGGAAGAAGCTGCCTGATCCAGCTTGTGACTGGCTCCATACCAGACTGTTCACCACATTGTCAGTGAATGCAGGATTCGAGCCTATCACGGCGCCAAAGAGGACTTCCTGCTAGCAACTCCAGATGCAGTGCGCTGGATTGAAGGACTAGATATTCAGTTGTAAAGACAAACTTAAGTTTCTCGTGTGTCAATATGAACATATGTATAGGTAATTCAATTTCATGATATGTCTGTGTTAACCATACGCTAAATAAATAATAAAGTCGCTGCATCACCATCAAAGTGTTCTGTAAGTCTTACAAAACAGATGAAAACCGGATGAGGCCAAGTCGGGACCAAGGCTTCGTATTGTTGTCGATGTCTCAGCGCTCGTGTGTGGTTTGGCATTGTCATACTGAAGGAGAAGTTTCTCTATGTGTGAGCGCTTGGGAACCTGATTACAGCACGCTGTTTGTCATGCAACGACATGGTTGCGTTACACATCGGTTTGTTACACGCTACTTCGGACCCTCTAGTGGCAGACGGTTGCAACTTGCATCACTGAAGTGGGAAAGTTGACCGAGTAATACCTCAACCGATATTGAGAACAGCATAAAAATCTTCGAAGGCGTTACTTTTCAGCAAAC
This sequence comes from Schistocerca nitens, assembly GCF_023898315.1. NCBI lineage: Eukaryota > Metazoa > Arthropoda > Insecta > Orthoptera > Acrididae > Schistocerca > Schistocerca nitens. The sequence goes on from NC_064619.1 coordinate 655,083,704, forward strand.
CCTCATACACATAACATCACAGTTTCAATCTCAGCGCAAAATGTAAACAATTAGCATCCTAAAAAAGTCACAAGATGTGGTGTGCGTACTGTAAGACCTTCAGTACACACACCATCAAATTATTTGACTTGTTGCTCTAACGAAGTAGGCGAGTGTCAGCAATATGTCTCGTGGTCTTATCATGGCGTGTTTATCTTCTACCGTTAGGTCAGAAGATAGAAATGCCATTTGCACGCTTAGAGTAGCAGATTGACGGCGACCAACTTTAAACAGAACTTGATTAATTTTCACACACATTTATTAAAATAATAAAAAATATAGACATTATGTAACTTGATTCTGGATGCTGTTTACAATTGACAATCTGAAGTTCCTTTGGTCTTGGTACGTTAATCTTATTCTCACATATCTGTGATACTTGACAAAGTGTCTATACATTTATCTTCATGGCTATGTACAGGAATATGATAATCTTATTAGGCGCAGACTGAAACTTGACTGCAGACTAATGCAGACTGACTAATCGGAGGTCTCTACACTCGTTATAATACCTCGAGCGTTCAGGTATCACTGTGCGAGTGTGATCCGCGAGGAGAAAAGGTTCTGCGTTAGCAGCAATCTCATTGGCTGCGTTACATATTAATGCGCAGATTGGCGGAAGCAGAATTTGGTCCATCTCTAAGACAGCGTCATCTCGTAGTGCGGAGATGGACGAGCGCTGCGCCTGCGCTGTTGTGCTTAGCGGGGCGCGCTCTAGTGGGAAAGTTGTGTACGCGCTGACTACGTGGAACTATGTACACAACACAAGACAATTCCTGTTTACAGCCGGCCGATGTGGCCGAGCGGTTCTAGGTGCTTCAGTCTGGAACCGCGCGACTGCGACGGTCGCAGGTTCGAATCCTGCCTCGGGCGTGGATGTGTGTGATGTCCTTAGGTTGGTTAGGTTTAAGTAGTTCTAAGTTCTAGGGGACTGATGACCTCAGATGTTAAGTCCCATAGTTCTCAGAGCCATTTGAACCATTTGAATTCCTGTTTAAAGGATGGCGATACTGCGCAGTATTCTAACTTCATTTCATAGATATTCCTACTCTACAGGGTTGTAGACTAACAGGAGCATCAGCAATAAATGAAATTTCGCGAGGAGTGTTGCTCGTATTGTCAGCACTGTTTCTGTGGAAGTAGTTCAAGTGATACTTAATATCTCTGCTTGTCCTACAAATAACTAAGAAAGAAGGTATGAACAGATTGGAGAGGAATCACGATCACAGCGTTCAAAATATCATAGGAGTGTAGGTCACAGACAGAAAACTGCGTAGAAATCGGGTGCCGGCCGCGGTGGTCTCGCGGTTCTAGGCGCGCAGTCCTGAACCGTACGACTGCTACGGTCGCAGGTTCGAATCCTGCCTCGGGCATGGATGTGTGTGATGTCCTTAGGTTAGTTAGGTTTAAGTAGTTCTAAGTTCTAGGGGACTGATGACCACAGCTGTTAAGTCCCATAGTGCTCAGAGGCACTTGAACCATTTTTTAGAAATCGGGTCTCCTTTTTCTGGAAGGAACGCTGAGATAATCAGGAAAAGAAAGACCCACCCTCGTCTTGTGACGCGTTAAACAAAGGTCTGGTTTACGCCACCTAAACCCCTAGAAGGGCTCACCAACTTAGTGACTGGTCTCAGTCCACAAGCAACGTAGCTGCACCGAATCAGAACATGAAGAGTATGATCAAGAAATGTGAAAGAAATAGGAGAATTAGGTGGTGCATCAAGGAGAGAGAGGCTGCCCATTCCCATGAAGTTTCGAGTCTTACCATTCAGGCCTCCAAATTCTGCAGCCAGTGCTCGAGCTGCGTCATAGGAATTGTCTCTCTCCTGGTCAATTGTCCAAAAGGATTTATGGAGCATTTAAACTGATGCCGCTACAAGATTTAGAATGAGCACCAAATGAAGACCCAAGACAGGCTACAGCGCCGTGATTTCGACCTTTCTTTTTCGGCAGATGGATGACATGTGGCTCGGGAATATTCTTCAGACGGATGAGGCACTTTTTACTCTGTACAGTGCCATGAATACCAGAACTGTCGCACATAGAATTCTACTTCGCCACAAGTTGTGCAGGAATACCACCGCACTCAGCTTATGTGACTGTGTGGTGTAGTTCCATGAGCTCTTTCATTCTCGGTCCAGTTTTCTTCGAGAAGAGGATAACTTGCAGGCCTATAAGGTGTGCAGTGATATCTGCAAGCTATAAGAATCCCTTGTGTAATGCGTAATTCCAACTTTGCAAGAACGCGACTGTGCCCATACAACTACACACACCAGAAAAACTTTTGCATCGCCCCAGTTACCAGAACTCCTGAAGATAGACGTTGACTGGGATATTGTATCACAGACACAGTTCCTATGACTGTTCAGAGATGTCACTAAACGCGCCCAAAGCTGTAAACAACCATGCGAGAGTAGAGCCAATTAGTCGGAGGGGTCCGACAGCCAATCAGTTGCAGTCATTCCACCAGGAAGGAGGTACACGGCTCGTGTTGTCTGTAGTTCAACCATGCCTAGATGGTCAATACCGCGGTCCGATGGCGTCCGCATTCTTACTTTGAGCCAGGAAGGGCTCTCAACAAGGGATTTAAAGGGGATTTAAAGGGGCTGTTTATGAACGACGTGACCCACCAACCCCTCTAAGGTTGGTTCAAATGGCTCTGAGCACTATGGGACTCAACTGCTGTGGTCATTAGTCCCCTAGAACTTAGAACTACTTAAACCTAACTAACCTAAGGACATCACACACACCCATGCCCGAGGCAGGATTCGAACCTGCGACCGTAGCAGCAGCGCGGCTCCGGACTGGAGCGCCTAGAACCGCACGGCCACCGCGACCGGCAACCCCTCTAAGGGATCTACGCTGTAGCTCCTTTGAGGTGTGGAACAATCTGGACCAACAGTGCGTTGATGAACTTGTGGATAGTATGCCACGACGAATACAGGCATGCATCAACGCAAGAGGACGTGCTACTCGGTATTAGAGATACCGGTGTGTACAGCAATCTGAGCCACCACCTCTGAGGGTCTCGCTGTATTGTGGTATAACATGCAATGTATGATTTTCATGAGCAATAAAAAGGCCGAAAATAATGTTTATATTGATCTCTATTTCGATTTTCTGTACAGGTTCCGGAACTCCCGGAACCGAGGTGAAGCAAAACCTTTTTTGATGTGTGTATTTTCTTGCACATGTCGCTTGTCAGGTGAAAGTTTTGCTTCAAGAAATCTTCGGTAACGACCTCATCATCTCTAAGCAATTTCAAGATGTGTGGGTTTCCAGATCCCCAACCGAAATCCATGTCACCTCTGGTTGTGCGGGTATACGAAAGATCGTGCCTATCCTGCTCTGAAGGATAGCATACGTGGACGTATCGCTGAGATTACACCAGATATGCTGCGAAGAACTGTCGACTGAGCCATGTTACGAATGCAGCATGTTGCGGAGTCAGGAGGTCATCGCGTACTGAACACATATTGTAACTTGTGCCCATACTCTAATAAACGTGCCAGAACCACCGTTCTTATGTGTTCGAGTATAATGACTTTTCTGGAGACTAGAAATCTACTCTGTAGGAATCAGCATGGGTTTCGAAAAAGACGATCGTGTGAAATCCAGCTCGTGCTATTCGTCCACGAGACTCAGAGGGCCATAGACACGGGTTCCCAGGTAGATGCCGTGTTTCTTGACTACCGCAAGGCGTTCGATACAGTTCCCCACAGTCGTTTAATGAACAAAGTAAGAGCATATGGACTATCAGACCAATTGTGTGATTGGATTGAAGAGTTCCTAGATAACAGAACGCAGCATCTCATTCTCAATGGAGAGTAGTCTTCCGAAGTAAGAATGATTTCAGGTGTGCCGCAGGGGAGTCTCGTAGGACCGTTGCTATTCACAATAAATGTAAATGAGCTTGTGAATAACATAGGAAGTTCACTGAGGCTTTTTGCGGATGATGCTGTAGTGTATCGAGAGATTGTAACAATGGAAAATTGTACTGAAATGCAGGAGGATCTGCAAATAATTGACGCACGGTGCAGGGAATGGCAATTGAATCTCAATGTAGACATGTGTAATGTGCTGCGAATACATAGAAAAAAAGATCCTTTATCATTTATCTACAATATAGCAGGTCAGCAACTGGAAGCAGTTAATTCCATAAATTATCTGGGAGTGGGTATTAGAACTGATTTAATATGGAATGACCATATACAATTAATCGTCAGTAAAGCAGATGCCAGGCTGAGATTCATTGGAAGAATTCTAAGGAAATGCAATCCGAAAACAAAGGAAGTAGGTTGCAGTACACTTTTTCGCCCACTGCTTAGGCTTGATAGAAGACGTATATCTCGCGACGAGGCCATGAGGATAAAGTCAGTAAGTTTAGAGCCCACACAGAGGCATACCGACATTCTTTCTTTCCACGAACAATACGAGACTGGAATAGAAGGGAGAACCGATAGAGGTTCTCAAAGTACCCTCCGTCACACACTGTCAGGTGGCTTGCGGAGTATGTATGTAGATGTGGATGTAGATGTAGATCGTTCTCTCCTTTTCCTGAACCCACACCACTTTCTGCCTCCTTACAGCAGCATATTGTTATCTGGTGGCAGAAAGTGGAACTATTGTTTTTCGGCATTCTCCACTAGCACACGATGTTTCAGCGTCCTGCGGTGTATAACCCCCAGAACAACACTCGGAACACCGCCAGTTTAATTATAACCACCAGGTATATTACTTGATTCTGATACGAACACAAGAAGAAATTACGTTTCATATGGTTATTGGAGGCTATTATGATTAACCAGAATGACAGCAAGATTTATTCATGCACTAGGATAATGGATAGCAAAGCTTTTTTTTTATTCAGCTCGAAAACCAGACGGAAATAGTCAGATGAAATATGGAAGAAAATTAATCAGAAATTAAATGCCTAATAAAAGAAATAAGCCGTGCTGCAATAAACTATAATTGCGATCGTGGGAATAAATTACAACAGAAAGATCCGTCGTATAGACTGTACCAAGAGACGACGGTAGATCGCGGGACAAGAAGAACCAGAAGACTGAGTCGAGATTGCTAACCTTTGATTAGCTAGTCCAGTCAACGAACGAAAATTGGGGGAGAAGATTCGTGTGACCGCAAATTTTTGTAGAATGACAGGTGGAGTGTAATGAATAACACACTAAAAATTCTGACCAGCGGGGCGTGAGCGTGGGGGTTGGGGAAGGGGTTAAAGGTCCCTTATATATATATATATATATATATATATATATATATATATATATATATATATATATATATATATATTTTGTTTTACTGTCTAGAAAAGTGCTGCTTCTCGCAAGAGTGTTTTCCAGTCCAAAATATAACCAAATTAAAATTTCCTAAAAAAAAAAGGCCGTATTCGTTTCTTCTCTGGAGCATTGCAGGGGACGGAAAGCGCAACGTACTCCAACGTGCCATCTGCAGTAATTCGGGTAACGCAGTCTCTTTTGAGTGAGCCATACAACATGCACAGAAAGTCGGTATTGGTAGGCTACCACGATTACCTTTGCATCGTGACACTTAACTACACTCTGACCCTTAAAAAAGGAGCCAAAGCATGCAAGAAAATTAATTGTGTGTTTTGCATTGTGACTGTGCAAAACATATACTGAGAAGTTATAGCTCTTTGGAGTGTAAATAATTTTTTTATTGTTCTATTATTTTGTTACATTCATTATATTTACTAATACCTTACATTCAAATGTTATATCTATCTCAACATAAATGTTTTATGGGTGTCTATATGTATCTTTGCTGTAAGGGAGCCTGTTTCGATTATCGAAATTAAACAATCGAGCGGTAGTGTCTGTGACGTGTTAAGCCAATTGTTGAGGCCGTGGTTTAGTTTTTGTGCATGGAGAAACGGATAAATTATTTTATGATTATGTACATTTCAGCAGTGTGGATTGCAGAAAGATAGTGATTACTGTTGGGTAAACTGTGAACTGTGCGCCGCGCTTTTATTCGTGGATGAACTATAGCAGTTTTTGTGTTTGCAATCGACGCAAATATGTGGATCAGTGGCCAAACAATGCCTGTGCGCGATATTCGGATTTGAATATTTTAAGCAGCATGATTTGATGCGAATAAGCCTTGAACTGTGTCTTATCACTTATTGGACTGAAACTGCTTATCGGATGTCACTGGGTAGGACATTGTGTATACAAATATGGGCCAACTACGTAAATATGGCTGTGTGGCTTATTTCAAACTGTGCCCACTGGAACTGCGATCCAACGACATCAAGTTCCCGACGACTGCTGCCACAGTACAACATTATTATTACCTGTAACAGGTACATAATTGATCTGGACATTGCCGGTATTTTCAACGCAAAATCGTCAAATACCAGCATCGAGCGCCGCCATGCTATCAAGGAATCCTGCAACGAAATGAGGTAGGACTAAGGTCTAAGCAGACAGTTTTTGAAACAGATTGCTACTATATAAGACAAGGCTCTCAGTTGCAAAAAGCTTGTGTATTGGTTCCAGTTGTAATATTGCCTTTGATCGACAGCATTGTCACCACAACAATAGGAAAGGCATAATTCATGAGATGTTATTGAATTTAACGTATGTTAAAATTCAGAACCAAGTAAGAAATTCATATTCTTTAGTTTTGTCCAAAAAAATTCCTTACTCGACATTCGAGGCTGCCAAAGATGACCCTTTGGGCGCCATATTGCACATGCGCTTTTCGGTGTGTGACGTCATTACGGCGCGGAGTTTGTTTTGCGATTGTGGCGTGTTTGTAGCTGTCTTGTTTTTGTTTGTGGTGCTCTCTGGTGGTGTGTTCATGGTTTTCGTTTGTTTTAATTTAATGCTCATTGCTGTACGTAGGGTGAGTTTGTTATTGAGTGTATTTGGTTGTGGTTTTTTGTTCAGGAATGGGTATGAAAGACACCGTTAGAAGTTATCAAGTTCTTACAACTATTCGGTTTAATCTCCGAAGTTGTTGATCGGACGCTTTTGTATTTCCCGCGTGCGTGCGTGCATTTGTGTGTCATTGTGGTGGCCAATCTAGTTTGTGGGGCTGGAACTTTTTTGAGGTAAGTTCCTTTTTTTTCTGTTTTTGATGTATGTTTTGTGTCAACAGAAACATCCGATCTCACGCGTCGGCTTTGACCCGTGACGTTAGGGACCTACACATTGATCTGTAGCGTAGCCCTGAATACGAGGTTAGGTTGGGAGGTTTTTTGTTGGGGGGGGGGGGCGCAGCCCCCCCCCCGCCTGGCCTCGAGTACCACTTGTTTATTATTATCTTTGTTCGATCGTAATTTATGTGATTGGGAGCTGTGACGTTAGGGACCTACACATTGATCTGTAGCGTAGCCCTGAATACGAGGTTAGGTTGGGAGGTTTTTTTTGGGGGGGGGGGGGGGGGTGGTCAGGGGGGGGGGGGCGCAGCCTGGCCTCGAGTACCACTTGTTTATTATTATCTTTGTTCGATCGTAATTTATGTGTTTGGGAGCTGTTGTAGATGTATGTAGGTGTAAGGGAAGTGTTGGTTTTTTAGGTTGGTGTTGGGGGATGTGATCGGTAGGTTCTGTTGAGCTATATAGGTCAACGGAAGTGTTCGATCGTAATTTATGTGATCGGGAGCTGTTGTAGATGTATGTAGGTGTAAGGGAAGTGTTGGTTTTTTAGTTTTGTATTGGGGGATGTGATCGGTAGGTTCTGTGAACTATATAGGTCAAGGGAAGTGTCCGATTCTGGATAGGAATGTGTTTTTTGGTATTTGGTCAGTTTTGTGATGTTGATTTATTTCGTTGTTTTGCGTGGTTTTGTATGGCCGTCGGTGGCTACATTTGTGTATATTTAGTTTGTCCCCACCCAAAAACCCCCAATTCCCCACGCTTGTCCCGTTAGAGTCATTAGGCTTTTTGTAAAACTTGTGTATTTTAGTGTTTATAATACGTATGCGATGTTTTTATATCCGCCATATTGGATAATACGTATGCGATGTTTTTATATCCGCCATATTGGAATTGTCGTTGATGGTCGTTTCCGCTACATTTGTGACGTCATGGGTCAAAGCCGACGGGTAAGATCGGACGCTTCTGTATTTCCCTGCATATTTTGTTGCGGTTTTTTTACTTGAAAGGTAATTGCTTTATGATTACAAAGAAATTCTCCATTTGGACTTAGCCTATGTGTCAAAGTTCTTTAACTAAAGCGTTCTGAACTTTTTAATTATTTATGGCAAAAAATTATTTTCGGAAATACAGAAGCGTCCGATCTTACCCGTCGGCTTTGACCCATGACGTCACAAATACCGCGGAAACGAGTATAAACAATTCCAATATGGCGGATATAAAAACATCGCATACGTATTGTAAACACTGAAATACACAAGTTTCACAAAAAGCCTAATGACTGTAACGGGACAAGCGTGGGAAATTAGGGGTTTTTGGGTGCGGAGAAACTAAATATACAGAAATGTAGCGACCGACCGCCATTCAAAACCACGCAAAACAACGAAGTAAATCAACATCACAAAACTGACCAAATACCAATACGTGTTTAAAGAACATGTATACGTAATATGAAGCAGTTTGATGAACATATTGATCAAATCAATATTTTCGAATCATAGGCGGCCGCTGCCGCGGCCGCATTCCAAAAAAAAACTCCCAACCTAACCTCAAGTGGGCTACGCTACAGATCAATATGTTCATCAAATTGCTTCATATTACGTATACATGTTCATTAGTGTCAAATCAATATTTTCGAATCATAGGCGGCCGCTGCCGCGGCCGCATTCCAAAAAAAAAACTCCCAACCTAACCTCAAGTGGGCTACGCTACAGATCAATATGTTCATCAAATTGCTTCATATTACGTATACATGTTCATTAGTGTCAAATCAATATTTTCGAATCATAGGCGGCCGCTGCCGCGGCCGCATTCCAAAAAAAAACTCCCAACCTAACCTCGTATTCAGGGCTACGCTACAGATCAATGTGTAGGTCCCTTACGTGAGGGGTCAAAGCCGACGTGTGAGATCGGATGTTTCCAACCTATACCCAATACACAAAACATACATAAATAACCAAAAAAAAAAAACGGAACTTACCTCAAAAAAGTTCCAGCTCCACAAACTAGATTGGCCACCACAATCACACACAAATGCACACACGCACGCACGCACAGACACACACACACACACACACACACACACACATACAAAAACACACACACACACACACCAACGAAAAAATACTGAAGTAAAATAAAAACCCAACCCACCCAAACGTCAACCCCCTCCCCCACAACTCCAAAATACAACACACAAGCACTATACAACAAAATAAACCACCCACCCACCTACCCAGCCCACCCTAACTAACCACTTTCGGTCTATACATTTTACCCACAGCCCTTAAAAAAACCCGAAGAATGCAATAGCCCTCTGGGACACTCTTCCGCCAACAGTACTCATCTAAATGAGACTGAAGGTTGGAAGAGCGCCTCTTCCCCCTCCCAAGAACTGACTTAACCGCTCCCCACATCCCCTCAATTGTGTTAGTGCAAGCCCCAGTATCATAATTCTTAAACTCTAGACTGTGGTTCACTACTAAATGATTAAATCCCCTCTCACCCAACCCCCTATATGAAGAAAACGCATCTGAAACTACTGTGGACCCCGGCTCTACATACTCCTCAATTAACCCCACTAATTCAGGCTTCGACCTCCCCTCCACAATCCTAAAAACACATTCAGTACCCCCACCCCCCTGAACAACAGCCCCCCACACCCAAAGACCAGCCACAGACTTCCCCCTCCCATACTTCCTTTTACCAAACTGCGACTCATCCACCTCCACAAGCACCCCATGCCCACCCAACTTACCCCTGTACTTAATAAATTCGGAACACACCTCGCGGCAAAAGGAATACCAGTCTAAAACAGTCCTCTCACTCACACCAGTCTCAAACGCGCAAAAACTCTGTCCGCAACTGTAACAAAAATAATACGTAATAAGCACAATCTCACGCATGGCCAATCTAGACTTCTCGAACCAGGTACCACGCCTTACAGAACGCCATATGCCATCTTTCCGGCAACACCACATGTATCCGTCCCTGGTCCGAGAGTCCGGAACTTTAACCAATTTCATAGGTTCACGGCACACACCGCACTTCACGACCTCGGCAATTAAGCCAAATAGCTGAAGAAATTTAATCAGCTCTAAAGCTGTCTCCCCCATCATAGCCCTCAACCGAGAACTATTAATCCGGTCTTTCATATCCATTCCTGAACAAAAAACCACAACCGAATACACTTAATAACAAACTCACCCGACGTACAGCAATGAGCATTAAATTAACCATTAACTCACTATTAGAAATTCCGCTTCAAATCCAACACCTGAGCAACAGAAAACTGACCCCACCACACGAAACAAACGAAACAACCGAAAACCATGAACACACCACCAGAGAGCACGACAAAGAAAAACAAGACATCTACAAACACGCCACAATCGCAAATCAAACTCCGCGCCGTAATGACGTCACACACCACAACACGCTTACGTCACGGGTCAAAGCCGACGGGTAAGATCGGACGCTTCTGTTGACCCTTATTTTCAATAATGCCAATCATAAAATTTTGTTTTTTTTTCTGTTGATTAGTACCATATAGTTCTACATTTCCAGCAAAGGAGAGCTTCCACTTTTAGGTTGAACAGGTTTTATAAACAATTGAAATTTTTGTCATAGAGAAAACCTGTTTTATTATCACATTAACCGGTAATTTTCAAGAATGTTTGCCTATCGAAGCCGCGGATCCAAACGATAGATATCTAACGCTCGATTCTAAATGGATTACGCGACTGTGGTGGCGGGCATTATGAGCACGCTTATAGTGGTCACTACAACAACGAGAAAAGAAGTGTTACTTAAACGGTTGTAATTACAAAGGAAACGACTTATCTCACTCGTTGTCGTCATGAGAAGGTCCATTTGATGTGTATGCGACGGCAAGCATTCCCGTTTTGGCGTAACCTGGATAGACTCTGCCAATGTCACGCAAAAATATGGGTAGAACGTCACATTTCCGACAAAAATTCAAACAATGTTCTACATTGCATAAGCATGGAATTAGATTCTTCCACGTGAGGCAATCGGCCGAAGAAAAATCAACAATACCAGTCATCCCACTCACTACCGTCATAAATCGTTTGGGTTTTCCTAGCATCTCACAAATAATTTACCATAACGTCTGCCATCACAGTCGCGTGATCGATTTAGAATCGCAAGCTCAATATCTATAGTTTGGAGCTCGCGGCTTCGATAGGCAAACATCCTTTGAATTACCCATTATCACATAACAGGCTCATAAAAATCAAAACATAGTGTTATCATCATCATCATCATTTAAGACTGATTATGCCTTTCAGCGTTCAGTCTGGAGCATAGTCCCCCTTATAAAATTCCTCCATGATCCCCTATTCAGTGCTAACATTGGTGCCTCTTCTGATGTTAAACCTATTACTTCAAAATCATTCTTAACCGAACCCAGGTACCTTCTCCTTGGTCTACCCCGTCTCTTCCTACCGTCTACTGCTGAACCCATGAGTCTCTTGGGTAACCTTGCTTCTCCCATGCGTGTAACATGACCCCACCATCTAAGCCTGTTCGTCCTGACTGCTACATCTATAGAGTTCATTCTCAGTTTTTCTCTGTTTTCCTCATTGTGGACACCCTCCTGCCATTGTTCCCGTCTACTAGTACCTGCAATCATTCATATCCATAACCTCAACCTTCTTGATAAGGTAACCTGAATCTACCCAGCTTTCGCTCCCATACAACAAAGTTGGTCGAAAGATTGAATGGTGCACAGATAACTTAGTCTTGGTACTGACTTCTTTCTTGCAGAAGAGAGTAGATCGTAGCTGAGTGCACACTGCATTAGCTTTGCTACACCTCGCTTCCAGTTCTTTCACTATGTTGCCTTCTGTGAGAATATGCATCCTAAGTACTTGAAACCGTCCACCTGTTCTAACTTTGTTCCTCCTATTTGGCACTCAATCCGTTTATGTCTCTTTCCCACTGACATTACTTTCGTTTTGGAGATGCTAATCTTCATACCATAGTCCTTACATTTCTGATCTAGCTCTGAAATATTACTTTGTAAACTTTCAATCGAATCTGCCATCACAACTAAGTCATCTGCATATGTGAGACTGCTTATTTTGTGTTCACATATCGTAATCTCACCCAGCCGGTCTATTGTTTTCAACATATGATCCATAAATAATATGAACAACAGTGGAGACAGGTTGCAGCCTTGTCTTACCCCTGAAACTACTCTGAACCATGAACTCAATTTACCGTCAACTCTAACTGCTGCCTGACTATCTATGTAAAGACCTTTAATTGCTTGCAACAGTTTGCCTCCTATTCCATAATCTCGTAGAACAGACAATAACTTCCTCCTAGGAACACGGTCATATGCCTTTTCTAGATCTATAAAGCATAGATACAATTTCCTGTTCCACTCGTAACACTTCTCCATTATTTGCCGTAAGCTAAAGATCTGGTCCTGACAACCTCTAAGAGGCCTAAACCCACTCTGATTTTCATCCAATTTGTCCTCAACTAATACTCGCACTTTCCTTTCAACAATACCTGAGAAGATCCCACAACGCTGATTAAGTTGTTACATTCTTTTCTGTTTCTGTGTTTAAAGATTGGTGTGATTATTGCTTTCGTCCAGTCTGATGGAACCTGTCCCAACTCCCATGCCATTTTAATTATCCTGTGTAGCCATTAAATACCTGACAATCCACGGTGTTTGATGAGTTCCGACTTAATTTCATCCACCCCAGCCACTTTATTGCACAGCAATCTATTGACCATTTTCTCCACTTCCTCAAATGTGATCCTATTTCCATCATCATTCCTATCCCATTGTACATCGAAATCTGAAACATTACTGATTGTATTTTCACCTACATTGAGCAACTCTTCAAAATATTCCCTCCATCTGCCCAAGGCATCCACAGGATTCACCAGCAGTTTTCCTGACGTGTCCAAAATACTTGTCATTTCCTTCCTACCTCCCTTTCGAAGACTGCTAATTACGCTCCAGAATGGTTTTCCAGCGGCTTTACCCAAAGTCTCCAGCCTGTTTCCAAAGTCTTCCCAAGATTTCTTCTTGTATGCTGCAATTATCTGTTTGGCTATTATCTGTTTGGCTTTGTTTCTTTCTTCAACATAACTTTCTCTGTCTGCCTGAGTTCTAGTATGTAGCTATTTTTGATACGCCTTCTTTTTCCTTTTACAGGCTGCCTTGACTGTGTCATTCCACCAAGCTGTTTGCTTCATCCTACCTTTACGCACTACTGTTCCAAGACATTCTTTAGCCACTTCTAGTACTGTGTCCCTGTACCTTGTCCATTCCTTTTCCAATTACTGTAATTGACTACATTCAACTAACTGGTACCTTTCTGAGATCACTGTCTGTACTTGTGCCTGAGTGCCTTATCCTGAAGTTTCTCCACTCTTATCCTCCTATATATGGACCTGACCTCCTGCACTTTCGGCCTCACAATGCCAATTTCATTGCAAATGAAATAGTGATCAGTGTCATCAAAGAATCCCCTGAATACACGTGTGTCCCTCACAGCCTTCCTGAATTCCTGATCTGTTATTATATAGTCATTGACATATCTGATTCCCCTGCCTTCCCAAGTATACCGGTGAATGTTCTTATGTTTAAAAAAGGAGTTTGTGATTCCTAAGCCGATACCGGCACAGAAATCCAAGAGTTATTTCCCGTTCCTGTTGGCCTCCATATCCTCTCCAAATTTACCCATAACCTTTTCATACCCTTCTGTTCGATTTCCAGTCCTGGCATTAAAATCACCCATGAGCAGAACACTGTCCTTGTCCTTTACTCTAACAACTACATCACTGAGTGCGTCATAAAAACTATCCATCTTATCTTGATCTGTCCCTCCACAATGCGAATATTCTGACACAATCCTAATGTTCTTACTAGACACTGTCAAATCTATCCACATCAGTCGTTTGTTTACATACCTTGTTGCAACTATGCTGGGTTCCATTTCTTTCCTGATATAAAGCCCTACACCCCGTTGTGCTGTTCCTGCTTTGACTTCTGACAGGTAGCCCTTGTATTGTCCCACTTCCTCTTCTTTCTCACCCCTTACCCGAATGTCACTAACAGCTAAAACGTCCAACCCCATCTTACTTGCAGCCTCTGCCAGCTCTACCTTCTTCCTAGAGTAGCCCCCATTGATATTAATAGCTCCCCATCTCATTACCATTCGTTTGCCGAGTCGTATCTTAGGAGTCCCTGGTTTGTAAATTAGAGGTGGGACTCCGTCACCTCCAAAGGTCCGAGGCATTTTGCTCTGATTGTTGCCAGCATCATATTTAAAGTACCAGGGAAGCAGGTTGCTAGTCTTACTTGCCCCAGGTCCTATTGAGTTTTACCCCTTACGGTTGAGGGACTAACTGGTGGGTTTTGGTAGTCTTTGCCGTCTGAGCACAAAGGTCACGACTCAGAATATGTCCGAGATGCCCAGCCTTATTCCAAAGTAACTGGTATCCTGACTGTTAGGACCACTTACTTGGCCACTCATACGTTGCCCATAGTTCATGAACTAGGACATGACAACAGGAACCCACACCATGAACCACACATAGCGTTATTTAACATAATTTTAGTTTTGAAAAATGAGTAAGAGACTCATTTTTCAAGCATTGTAAATGGTTCCAAAATGTATGTGAAGGGTCCATATACTTAAAGGTGCTTCAGCAGGCCTCCTATACTGTCACAAGGCCCCAACCCGTCACCAGTAGCACTGTGTACAAGCTACTTACTCAAATCGAACAGCTGGTAACAATTTTTAAAATGACTAGGAGCACCATCAGAAGTAATGATGATCTTCTCTGCCCCTGTTTGCAGTTGAAGAAGTTTGCGCATTGCTAGGGAATCATGTGCTGAGTCATGTCCTGTGTCATCACTTATAACAGCAACACTTGTGGTCTTGTTTTGAAAATATGTCACTTTGGAATATTCCTTTTATAGTAGCACACACTTATGATATTTACAGGTTTAAAATTTGCTAATTTTTATATATATTTTGAAAAGGCTGGACTTTTTACTGTATGGTAACAATGGTTTGTGGCCCAGTATTGCTTTCCCTCCATAATTTGTAGCCGTTTTTATAATGCCATATGTTTTTCATGTGATAAGAGTGTGAATTTTTGGAGATTTTGGACTTTTATTTCAACTGTTTGGCAGGTAAGAAGTAGCATATGATTGTATTATTACTGTTGCATACCATAATGTATTGCATAAGAGTATAAAACTGAAGTAGGTAAATTATAGGCTGTGGTAAATAATATAATACAACAGCATGAACTTTCATGTAACTTGAGTCACTTTCATGTAATTAAGATTTTATGCCAAGATAGATATTAGAGATAACTTTATCTTGTTCCATAATTTACTTTTTAGTATGTGTCAACCAATATTGCAAAAACAGAAAATGAAATGTGTAATGTGAGTCATGTAATTGAGTCACAGTTCTGCTCCAAAAACCCAGCAGAAGCAGAAACAAAAGTTTCTATAGTTGAGTCAACATAAGCAAGGACTGGTATTAGAAGAAAGAAGAGCTAAAAATGGGGAGAGAGTTAGAAAACATAGGCAACATAATATGCAAGATCAGCAACCTAGTAAAGCAAGTTTGTCACCGTACAAGTCGCATAGTGCTCTTGATAAAACCATGGTTCGAGTGCTGCAATTGCTTACGTTAGCAACGTATTGCCAGCTATACCTGAAAACGTGAAGGTGGTTTCAATCTGGTCAGATGAACCTGCCTTACAATTTAAAAACAAATATATTACTGCTGCTGTATCTCAGTTTGTCATTTTATAATGTGGAAATCTATTGGAACTTATATGTTAGATCCCATGGTAAAGGAACCGTAGGTGAAATTGATACAGTTGCGGAATGGCTAGTGGGGAATACAGTAAAAAAGTGAATAGTAGGTGATGCATCAACTTTTGCTCAGGTAGTTGTGAGAACCAAAACAGGTTTTTCACATGTCTATTGATGAAATTGAAGGAATCACTGTGAAACTTGATCTGGTTCAAATATTTTCTTCATCACCATCGGTACCAAACAAGCATTCACTGCTTTCACTACAAGAAAGAAGCACTACAAACATATCTGCTGTCTCTAAAGAATTTTGCTTCTGCAGATCATCATACTGAAGAAACTATAGAAAGTGTGAAAGTTGGAGACTGGTACAAAGTGGAATATGACAGTAAATTCAATGCTGGAGAAGTATGTGCAGTTTTTGGAAATTCTTACTTGATCAGCGAAATAGTGTGTGCCAGTCACTATTGGACATGGCCTGTAAAATATTAAGAAATTATAAAGAAAATTAATCCACTTGATGTTGTCAATGCAAGAGGATATTTTCAGTTCTCTTACTTTTAATTGAATTTACAGTTCATTTTCCCAGGTGTCATGGTCTTATAATTTTTCAGAGTATTTGAAAAGCGGATTGTTAATGTAAAGTTTATCTTATTTGGCACATAATGTCAGATTTTCATTTCTCTGCTTACAGGAAAAAAGTTTTTTCAACAAGAAGTAGCTAGTAACATGAGTCACACAACATTGAATCACGCGCATTTTTCAATATATTACAGTATTTCACATGGTATAAATATTTTTAGAAGTCTGTAACTCTGTCATTTGAATGCCAACTTAATATGCATTTTCTGTGATGAAAATCAGATCCATACTCCTAATAGTTTGAGGACACTTTTGACCTAAAATGCATGTTAGGAATAGGATCTCCCAAATTTGTAACATGAGTCACAACATAAATTACATTCTTGTTCTTTAATTTTAATGCTCTTCCCTGCTTAAATAACACTTCAACATCTTTGCCTAAATAACACAATTTATAATGATGATTTACAAAAGAAAATATGGGTTTGTAGATTGATAAAAAGTCAACATAATAAAACACTGACTTCAAAATATAACATGAGTCACCATGGAATCTCCCCTTCTGTAAAAATTGAAACTTTGTCATTACTCCAATGATACCCTTGTACTTCTTGTGAGAGATTTACAGAACAGTTCTCAGCAAAATCATAGTGAAGCACTAAACATAGTTCAGTTCTTCAGCCACAGTTCTTCAACTTATACACACTCTTTCACTTCTGCAATGTGTTGTTGTTGCAATTTCTTCCGGTGCTGGTGAGTTACTGCTTTCACTTACCATTTACCAAGTTCATCAATGAAACTGTCAAAGGCAACAGTTTTCTTAACTAGTTTATTTTCCTCCCATGTTGCGTATGTAATTTCTGCAAAGTTATCTGCTACATCTTCCAGGCCAAGTGTCTGTAAAGACAGTCCTCCCTTTCCAGGGCAGTCACCACCTTCTTGAAACAAACAAGTCTCTTGTTTTATGTCACAGACTACTAATGACTTCACACAACTAAGGTGTCATATGTCATGTGCTCCAGTAAGTTCTTCAAAGTTACCACACAAAGTTCAAAATTTGCACAGTACACACATAAACAGACATCTCCAGGTGGTTGTGGAACTTCCCACTCAGGTTGTAATGCATAAAATTTTGATTTTCCAATATGTGAAGATGTATAGTAGCTCTTATAAATTGCAAAAGTTTCTTTAATACTGCGAGTCATGTACATCTTCACTTTCAAAACTTTTTGACCTTCAACTGTTACAGTTACAGTGTCTTTTTTGTTGGCACTCTGGCGAGGACAGTCCCATTTATTTTCCAGGTAAAATGATCGTACTGTTTGAACTTGAGCTGCTTCTACAGGATGACCATAATAGGGATCTGGTCTTCCAAAGACTCCTTTTACAGACCTCACATTTCTTGATTTGTCTACCATGTACTTTGATACTGATGGAACATGGTTCAAAATTGTTTTCTTTGAAAACGTCTGTGGAATAATAGTTAAAAAATTGCACCTTTTCACTGTAGGATGCACAATATTTAACAACTGAATTGATACTTGTGAAAAATTCCTGGCAAGAGGTGCAAGAGTGCTTTGGTTCATTTTCTTCTGAAGATGGAATTTCTACTTTGAAGAGTGTGGTCAGTTTAGCTGTAGTGTATTCATTCCTAGCTTTAGTAATTTCTCTGCGCTTTCTTGATGCATAGAGCTTATGACTCGACTTCAGTGACCACAGTTTCTTAACAGGACATATCTCTTTAGTGACTGATTCATGGTGTTCAGTTCTTCCTCTATAGATGCAAAATCTGCATCATCTGCACCATGGAAGGCTTCACCTTATTCAGATACTATCACTGTTGTTATTCTGTCAAAATATTTAGAACACAAAAAGTCGTCACTGGAAACGTCTTCACTTTGAAACAGTCTTCAAATGAGAACACTTATTCCCAACCTGAACAAAGTCTGTTTCTTTGTTTGTCTTATATGTTGTTGTTGTTGTGATCTTCAGTCCTGAGACTGGTTTGATGCAGCTCTCCATGCTACTCTATCCTGTGCAAGCTTCTTCATCTCCCAGTACCTACTGCAACCTACATCCTTCTGAATCTGCTTAGTGTATTCATCTCTTGGTCTCCCTCTACGATCCTTACCTTCCACACTGCCCTCCAATACTAAATTGGTGATCCCTTGGTGCCTCAGAACATGTCCTACCAACCGATCCCTTCTTCTGGTCAAGTTGTGCCACAAAGTTCTCTTCTCCCCAATCCTATTCAACACCACCTCATGTGATCTACCCATCTAAACTTCAGCATTCTTCTGTAGCACCACATTTCGAAAGCTTCTATTCTCTTCTTATCTAAACTATTTATCGTCCATGTTTCACTTCCATACATGGCTACACTCCATACAAATACTTTCAGAAACGACTTCCTGACGCTTAAATCTATACTCGATGTTAACAAATTTTTCTTCTTCAGAAACGCTTTCCTTGCCATTGCCAGTCTACATTTTATATCCTCTCTACTTCGACCATCAGTTGTCTTATATATCACTCTTTTATGGATATTCAAATAGTCAGCCTGCAATGAACAACCACGACAAAGAAACTACAACAAAGTGTAAGAAATATCTACAAAAATGAAAGTGAAAGGAAATAACTGCAACAAAGAAACTGATAAGAAATAACTGCAACAAAAACAATGGAAATAAACATTGTAACAAAGGAATTAGTAATAAATAACTTGAGTGAAGACATATATTACTTTTGGAAAAAAAAATTAAATAAAGCCTGTCCAATTTAAAAGTGGAAGCTCTTCTTTACTGAGTATATAGTAATACATGGTACTAATCAACTAAAAATTTAACTTGCCTGGATTGGAATTTTTGAAAAAAAAATTCTTTAATAAAAAAGAATTCAAAAGGTGATAGTAAAAGAACTTTGAAAGATATGTCCAAACAGATGATACCATTGTAATCATAAAGCAATTATCTTTCAAATAAAAAAGACTCTAACAAAATATCTAGAACTATTACAGAGATACAGCATTTTTAAAAAATTTCCAAAATTCGCATCTTCAAAATGGTGTTAGCAGTGTCATCTTTGGAGGCCTGTATTTCAGGACAGGAATTTTTTTGGAGAAAACAAAAAATTGCCATTCTTACTTACTCCTGAATTACATGCTAAATTCAATAACACCCGAGGCTATGAAGGTAAACCCCCTGCCTGAAGTGATACGGATTGTGCCAGTGGTAGTAGTAACAGAAATAAAGCTGCAGTGAAAGAAAAAAAAAATGGTCTGCAGACTAAATTAAACAACAGAAACCCAAAATTTGTGTTAGGAGTCAGCCAGCTTGAAAACTTCTATACTATTTACTACACAGCAGGAGAAATAATTTTCAATATTTCGTCTTTGTTATCTGATATAGCCTACCATATAGAGGCCATTTATACCTGCCTTGTGCACTTGTCCCTACTGTTATGCATAATTCAAATTTTTGGAGAAATCACTCTAATCACTTCACCAGGAAAATGTTTTCCTTCACATGTGACAGCGACCCATTTCCGAGGTGCAATATTTGGAACAGCTTGCACAGAGGCATTATGTCACTACTGTTTGAAACCAAGCCCATGTTGCACACAACACCCTTTATTACCAAGCTAGTGTCATCAGCAAACAGAAATATTTGAGAGTTACCTGTAATACTAAAGGGCATATCATTTATATAAATAAGGAACAGGTGTGGCCGCAGCACTGATCCCTGCCCCCCCCCCCCTTTGACCGTACCCCACTCAGACCCCACATCACAGATATTCTCAACACTGTGACTAATGACCTTTTGCTGTCCATTGTGAAAGTAAGAGGTGAACCAATTGTGAGCTACTCCCCATATTCTGTAATGGTCCAACTTCTGGAGCAACATTTTGTGATGAACACAATCAAACGCCTTAATTAAATCAAAAAATATGCCTCGCGTTCAAAACCTTCTGTTTAACCAATCCAGTACCTCACAGAGAAAAGAAAATATAGCATTTTCAGTTGTTAAATGACTTCTAAAGCCGAACTGTACATTTGATAGCAAATTGTGTGATATAAAATGACCAATTATCCTTACATACACAACCTTTTCAATAACTTTAGCAAACACTTAGAAATAGGCCTAGAATTGTCTACATTATCCCTTTCTCCCTTTTTATAAAGCAGCTTAACTACTGAGTAATTTAATCGTTCAGCAAACTGACCATTCCTAATGGAAAAATTACAAATATGACTGAATACATGGCTAACATGTGCAGCACAGTACTTTAATGAGTCAATTTCCCCCTTGTCAGTATCACAGAGGAGTATTTCAGACATCAGTCTCGGAAAGGCATTTTCCAAGAGAGCTATATGATTCCCTGTAGAAATTAAATTTTTATTTAATTCACCAGAAATGCTCAGAAAAGAAATATTTATACTACGATTTGACTTTATATCATCATGGTTATATACCAAATTTCAGTCTAGTATCTTCACTGGTTCAGTTTTTAGGGGCTTTTAAACAGAGGCTAATCATCTTCATATCACATATGTTGGTGCAAATGTGCCAGTTTGCAATGCTTTTTCAAAAGTTCTAGCAGACATTTGGTCATTTGCTTTAATATACATAGACAACATTTTATGCAGAATCACACCATGGCAAAAATTAGGGAGTTAGCGACACCTAAATATCGATTCAAGCCTCTAAAGTGGCTAAAAATTTATCGTGCCATTCTGAGAGTCAAGGTTTGACCAACAACTGCATACTTTTCGTATGAACCAATCACACCAAAACTTTAAATGGTTATTCCTACTTAGGATGTCTATATAAGGATTAAATTAACATTGGATGCCTATATGGAAAGATACGCATCTGCAAAGTTTGCCAAAATTTTCTACGTGCAAATTTTAGGTTTTTTTTGGGTGGGTGGGGGGGGGGGGTGATATCTCAACTGTGTCTTGTTCAATCCTTTTTTTCTTGACACATGTGGAAAGAGCATGCTTTAACCTTACAAAGCTATGTTGATTAATTTCTGGATCTTGCATTTTGATGAGTAAGAATACCTACCAAAAGTAGGGAAAATGTAACTATGCTAATAAGAAGTGCTTTTTTACAGCAGCCATTTCATTTACCAGCTCTGTTGCAACCATTGAATGGCTGTCTATATTGGTATGACCACCAACCAGCTGTCCCCAGGATGAATAGCCACTGCCAAACTGTGGCGAAGGGGAAAGAAGACCACCCTGTGCCACAACATGCGGCTGAGCATAACATGCTTGATTTCAATGGCTGGTTCACTACCTGAGCCATCTGGATCCTTCCCACCATCACCAGATTTTCTGAACTGCATAATTATCCCAGTCTCAAGCTGCGGTAACATGCTGTCTCCACATCCTACGCTGAATAGTTGCCAGCTTTCAGTCCTATCATCTTCTCTCCATTCCTGTCTCCCAACCTCTTGTTTGCCTGCTCTCTGTCAACACACGTGCCCGTCTTTTCCCACTCCTGTCCTTTTTGCTCCTTTTTACCGTGGACCTCCCTGCCCCGCAACTCCTGACGCTGCACCTGTTGTCACACTCCACCAGACATCGTTATGTGTCCCCACCCCCCCCACCCCCTTTTACACTGCTTTTCAGAGCCCCTTCTCTGCCTCCTCCAGATTGCTGCTGCCATCACACATGATAGTTGCATTCTGGACTAAGCTGCCAGAGTTGGTGGTCATGTGTGCATGAGGTGTGCTTGCTTTTGTGTATGAATGGTGATGAAGGCTGTGGCCAAAATCCTTGTTTGCCTGTCTGCAATTTAACACGTCTTCTTTACAATAAGTAGCAATCTATACCTTTTCCTACACTATGGATATTCCTACATGGAGTTTCCATTGTTTCATTATCACTAACATTTCCACAGTTTTCAGTTGCCTCTGCATATTCATTACTTTGCTGGTTCATAATATCTGTAAAGTTTGCACTGATATCACTGGATGTCATTAGTTCTTCAGTGATTTCAACCCCATCCATTTAATCATTTCATATCAGTGCATTTAATTCATTTCACATTACAATATGACATTCTAAAACTTAACGTACCAATTTATAATATTCTTTTAGAATTCAGAGCATACATACAACACCACAGTGTTCCAACATTGCTTCAGTCTGTACTCCATTTCGACCCACACTTGCCCCAAAGTGTCTGCCTTGATGTCACTGACAACTATCATATGTCTTTCTTTAAAAAGACATCATGTTTCCTTAAACTTCTGTACCCACCCATAAATGTTGTAGTGGACCCTTGTTAAAAGTGGTCCCTAATTTCCAATGCTTTGCAATTACAGACTCATTCGTGCAGAATTTCATTGTGCCATACTGCTTCTAAGTTTGTTTGACATCTCTGTTGCTGGAATAACTGTTTCTTTTCTTTTTTTAAAAAAAAGCTTAGTGAGCTTCTGTATCTGCAAATATTACAGCTTACCTCAATACAATCATTTTTTACAATTTTTATCATTTTTGAATAATCCTGCATATATTTTTCTGACACCAAATGTAAAACACTTTTTTAATGATTGAAATGTACTGATCATTTGTTTCTTAAATGTTTCTCTCTTTCTGCAGAGGAATACTACAGCTACTGGTGAGTCATCATGTCACAGGTATTGTGGCCGCCTGTCAAAAGTCTGAATAACCACTTTTTGCAGAATTACACAGGAAGAGAGTCAGTGAGGTTCTGTAAGGTACTGACAGAGTGGTGGAGCCATGCTGACTCCAGTGCTGTGGCCAGTTGCACTAGGTTTCTTGGTGGAGGATCCAACAGGAGCTTTATATGAATATGAGGGATACTGCACTATTCATTGGCAGTGCTTGTAGGTAAGTCTGAAGCTGAGGATTATAGTATTTGCTTTTATTATGACTCAGTTTTCAACAAGACCATCACATTCACATTATATTAGTCATGTACTTGGATTTCATGGAAATTAGTCTTTATATGTGGAAGTAAGTACACAGTGTGTGGGAGATGCGGACAAGTTGATGACATTAGCAGTTAATCATTTTTAATTAATTTGTTTTTGGATATGGTTTGGTTTTCATCACATGTAAAATTTTTATTTTAATACAACCACAATTATTTTGTCAATCTTAAAAGTTAAAGCAAAAGTGTTGTCACACCTCATTGCTGTGGAAAGATGGCTTTAACTACAGGGCCAGAGGATGATGGTGATAAAAGTTCAATGCTTTTTTATTCTTGGAAAGTGCACTGTCCAGTCACAGTAATGTGGCTGCCTGTCAAAAGTCTGAATAACCACCTTTTGCAGAATTACACAGGAAGAGAGTCAGTGAGGTTCTGTAAGGTACTGACAGAGTTGTGGAGCCCTGCTGACTCCAGTGTTGTGGCCAGCTGAACTAGGTTTCTTGTTGAGGATCCAACAGATTCTCGATTGGGTTTAAATCCAGAGATTTTGGTGGTCAGTGGAGTATGTAAACCAATCATATATCTCATCAAACCAGGCACTTACATTCTGAACTCTGTGACATACTGCATTATCCTGCTGGTAGATGCCATCATGCTGAGGAGAACAAACTGCATGTAGAGGTGGACACGGCCCCCAAGGATAGATGCTTATCTGTGTTGACCAATTGTGTGTTTCAGAATGATGAGGTTACCCAGGGAATGCCATGAAAATGTTCCCCAGACTATAACACTCCCTCCTAGTTGCAGGGTGCCTGCTTTCAGACATCTTACACTGCACACGCCATTGGTCATCTCTCTGATGGAGCATGAAACTGTGATTCATGTGAAAAGGTCACCTGTCGCCGCTCATTGGATGCACGGTATTGGTGGGAAATTCTAGGCATAGTTGCTAATGAACAACAGTCAGCATGGGTGCATGAATGAGGTGCCTGCTGCAGAAGTCCATATGCAGCAATGATTGCTGAACGGAACATTGACAAGACACTGTTTGTAGCCCCCTTGATTCATCTGGATGGCCAATTGCTCAACAGTAGCACATGTATTCATTCATACATATCTTCACAGCTATCACTCAGCCCTCCCGTCTATGACCCCTGGTGCACCACAGTTGCCTCAGTGCTAGTTTTGGATAGCGCTGTTTTGCCACGCATTGTATACTTGAACCATGGTGGAATGCAAACAGTTTACAAACTTATCAGTTTCAAAAATGTTTACACCTTTGACCTCAAAGCCAATGATCATGCCCTCTTGGACATAAGATAAATCACTCCATTTCAATATTACGACAATGACTACACGTTTTCTGCATCACCTCAACACATTTTATATACCCGTCACAGCTAGTGCTGCCACGTGGCATCAGTGAGTGATAATTGCATGTTGACGTTAAACGTAGGCGGTGGTTTTGTTAATGTGACTGGACTGTGAGTAAGACCACATATCAATTAATTAAAGATTGTCATGTATTTCTTATTGAACGGTATTTAACAAATCGATTATTGTCTTGAAAATACATTAGTGTTTTTCATCGATAGAAATCGGACACAAATTTTTTCATCCAAAGTGTGAGCTATCCTCATCCCCTATCACTAGCATTTGTGGAGCACAATCAAGTTGTTTTATTCAGTGTCAGTATAAATTTCATTACATGCGTGACCTGCAATATACTTTCTTTGGAAGTTTTTCTTTGTTGTTTTAAATTCTATTGTTCCAACCGTGTGTGCTACCTTACCAACCAACAGTGGTTTTATAGTTGAGATTATTAAAACATTTGTACTACATTGTGGGACTTTTCCATCTTTTCACGCATGGCCTTTACATCTACATCTATACTCTGCAAACCGCCATGAGGTGCATGGCAGATGATATGTCCCATTGTACCAGTTATTGGGGTTTCTTCCTGTTCCATTCACATATGGAGTGCTGGAAGAATGATTGTTTAAATACCTCTGTGCTTTCAGTAATTATTCCAATCTTATCCTCATGATCTCTGTGTGAGCGATATGCATGGGGTTGTAGTACATTCCTAGAGTAATCATTTAAAGATGGTTCTTGAAACTTTGTGAATAGACTTCCTCGGGATAGTTTACGTCTATCTTCAAGAGTCTCTCCCATGAATTAATCAAACTGTGACCATTTGTGCTGCCCTTCTCTGTATACATTCAATATCCCCCGTTAGTCCTGACTGGTATGGGTCTCATGCACATGAGCAATGTTTAGAACCGGTCACACTTGTAAGCAATCTCCTTTGTAGACTGATTGCACGTCCCCAGTATTCTACCAATAAACAGAAGTCTGCCATCTGCTTTACCCACAACTGAACCTATGTGATCATTCCATTTCATATCCCTAGAAAGTTATACACCCAAATATTTGTATGAATTGGCTGATTCCCACAGTGGCTCATCAATATTATAGTCATAGGATACTATGTTTTTTTCATTATGCGAAGTGCAAAATTCTAAATTTCTGAACATTTGGAGCAAGTTGCCAATATCTGCACCACATGGAAATCTTATCAAGATCTGACTGAATATTTATGCTGCTTCTTTCAGACAGCACTTCATTATAGATAGCTGCATCATCTGCAAAGAGCCTGATTTTACTATAATATTGTCTGCAACATTATTAATATACAGTATGAACAACAAGGGTCCCAAAACAATTCCAAGGGGTACACCCAAAGTTACGTCTATATCTAACGATGACTCTGCATCCAAGATAACATGCTGTGGCCCCCCTACTGAAAGGTCCTTAATCCAGTCACAAATTTCACTTGATACCCCATATGACTGTACTTTTAACAATAACCATAGGTGCAGAACTGAGTCAAATTCTTTTTGGAAATCAAGAAATACTACATCTACCTGGTTACCATGATTCAAAGCTTCCAGTACGTCATGTGAGAAAAGTGCGAATTGGGTTTAACATCAATGTTTTAAAAATACATGCTGATTGGTATTGAGAAGGCCATTCTGTTCAACATTAATCAGTATATTTAAGTTCAGAATATAAAATTCTACAACATATCGATGTCAAGGATATTGGATGGTGGTTTTGTAGATCACTTCTACTACCCTTCTTGCAGACAGGTCTGACCTGTCCTTTTTTCCAAGAACTGGGCATGGATTTTTTGTTCGATGATACATCATAAACTGTAGTTAGAAGAGGGGCTAACTCAGCCGCAAATTCAGTATAGAATATGACAGGTATTCCCATCAGTCCCTGGAGCTCTGTTCAGTTTTAATGATTTCCACTGTTTCTCAACGCTACTGATTCTAATACTTATTTCATTCACCTTTAAAAAGTAACATTCGGAACTGGAGTTAACCATTTTAGCTTTTGCTCTGCTACCATTAGTTTCAGTTCCTGTCTCATTTGACACTAACTTTGGTGCCACTAACAGCTTTTACATAAGACCACAATTTCTTTGGGTTTTGTGAAGTATCATTTCACAACATTCTGCTGCGGAAATCATTGAAGGTATCATGCATTGCTCTCTTGGCAGCCAAACACATTTCAGTCAGCATCTCTCTATCTATAGCCCTTCTCGTTGCTTTACACCTATTATACAGTAATCTCTTTTTCTTTAGAAGTTTCTTTACAGTTATGGTATACCATCAAGGTTCCCCCCATGACCATAACATAAGAAGTGGACATACAATTAATATGCCATATGCTAGGCTTGCAAAGACACTTAACAGCTACAAATATCTTGGTCCTGTCTACTTCAACAAATTACCTGAAAATGCCTACACAGTGCCTGTAAATAAATTTAAAACTAGTCTTTCGAGGTGGATCAAAAGTAAAGTAATTTACTCTACTCAAGAGTTCCTTGAGTATGTGACACCCTGGATGTCATGCATCATCATTGGCTGGGCACAGCTGAGTACGTGAGCCGCTTCCCTACTCCCTCATTCTTATTGTTTCTTCCCTTTGTGCCAATCCCCTCAGCTTTCATCAGTGCTGCCACAACTTCTTGCTGCTAGCCTAGCAGCTGAGTACGAGAGTCAGGGAAGGGTGAGGACAGGTTTGTTTGGATTTGATTCTCAGAGACTGTTGATGCAGCAGCCAGAGACAGCGGTCATATGTGCATGAATTGTCTGAATGATTGTGTGAGTGTGTGTGTGCTCTCATGTTCTGACAAAGGCTATGACCAAAAATTTTATTGTGAGAGTGTGATTGTCTTTTCTATGTGGCTGTCTGCATCTCAGTGATCATCTGTACAGTGAGCTGCTACCTATCCTCATTAGTATTGATTTTCAGAGTATTCACGCATGCTACCTGTTGCACGGACTGATCACTGCAATCTCATTTCGTCAACATGGTATCTGTGACATTTAAATAGCTGGCCACACCAGGGGACTTCCATGATGGGCCAAAACCACAGGCCATTTCTGTGGGTGTCTCTTAATGGATTGGGCCTGCCTATCCATAGCCCATCATTTCCCACTAACGTGTAGGCCCTGCCCATCAGATCTAGTCTCATTGATCTGCCTACAGGCCAGGTCAGTTTGTGTGTGGTGTAATGTAGCAGATTTTCATGGAATGCGGTGCTCCTTGGCAGGCCAGAGGCTGCGGGCAATGGATTTCAGGAATTGTGACTGTCTCACTGCAAGAACATTGGACAATGTGGAAATTTATAGACATCTTATTTATTCTAGTACATTTTGGCATTTTGAAATAGGAGACAACCCCTAGGCTATTGCTCCTCTCAAGTCACTCAGTATGACACAGGATGTAATTTTCCATAGAGACCTTCTCCTCGAGTTTGATGAACTTATGGCTAATCTGAAACAACATGGCATTCACTTCATCCAGTGTGTCCAGATAAGCCCTAAGGACCATCATGTAGACACTGGTGCTTTCATCATGGCATTTGAGGAGGATACTATGCCTGAGACGGTCAAGATAATGGTGTACAGATGCAATGTGAAACCGTACATTCCAGCTCTCATTTGTTGCTTCCATTAGCTCAAGTTTGGCCACATGTCCTCACAATACGATGCCACTCCCATCTGTGGTGATTGTGGCCACCATCTTCATGTGGGGAGCCCTTGCACCCCACCACCTAACTGTGTAAACTGTTCTGGTCTTCATATTCTCCACTCACTGGAGTGTCCAGGTTACGTGAAGAAAAAAAGAATTCAGGAAATAAAGAGCCTTGACTGTCTCAGCTACTTTCGAGTCTGGAAGAAATT
This sequence comes from Schistocerca nitens, assembly GCF_023898315.1. Classification (NCBI taxonomy): domain Eukaryota; kingdom Metazoa; phylum Arthropoda; class Insecta; order Orthoptera; family Acrididae; genus Schistocerca; species Schistocerca nitens. The sequence continues at coordinate 655,112,459 of NC_064619.1, forward strand.
TGACAGAATTCACCCTGTAAATCTCTCCTTCCCCTGCTCACCACTCCCCCTTACCACCATCCTGTCCCTCTTCCTCACCCTCGGTGGCTCTCACCCCTTCCCCTCCAGGAACTGATCCTCCTCCTCGGCCAGGGAAAACGTTCTCTTCTCTGACTCCTGCTAGGGATGGGGCTCCATCTCAAAACACCTCTCCCCAGCATTCTCAGGACAGGAAGCTTGTACCCTTGGACCAGAGAAGAGATCCACACTCCAAAGGCCCCGAAGCCACTCACTCTCTGTCTGATCCTGACATCACTGCCACCTACTCCCTTACTGATAATGCCTCCTCCCTCAGAGGAAGGGAGGAGAAAAAGAAGCAGCACAAGTCAAAGGACAAGGTTTGCCCGGCTACCTGGAGGGCTTTGCCCCTCCACCTCATCCCATATCACCCCATCTTCATTGGCAAAGACCACTGACCAAGTGACTTGACCTCCCCTCAATTTCTTCATGTCTCACCTGGACTCTCACCACACGATAATTCAGTGGAATTGTAATGGATATTATCGCCATCTCCCAGAAATACAACACCTTGTTTCCTCCCATTCTTCATTGTGTCTTGCTCTTCAAGAAATTCAACTTGCCTGATGGCCACTGTCTAAAGTTTCATGTTATTGAGCGTTCTGTTGGAACCATGTCGGCCTGGGGATAGCTTCTGGAGGGATCTGCACTTTGGTTCGCACCGATTTCATTATTGACTGGAATCCCCTCATACCAACCTGGAAGCGATAGCAGTTAGAGTGCAGACAGCTGCAGCAATCACCATTTGCAATGTCTTCTTCCCTCCAGGTAGGTCACTTCGTTATGTTGAACTGCCTACCTTAATACAGCAACTCCCACCCCCATATCTCCTCCTTGGGGACTTCAGCGCACACGACCCCTGTGGGGGTGTGCCACTTTGTTGGGTAGGGGTGTTCTACATGACCAACTTACTACAGACTTTGATTTGTGGCACTCTCAATGACAGTTCCCCTACCCACTTCAATGCCGCTCATGGAACCTTACTGCTCTCGATCTCACGCTCTCCTCCCCTGCTCTCGTGGCTTGCCTACATTGGTCACTCCGTGATGATCTTCGTTACAGTGACCACTTTCCAGTGATTCTGTCATTACCTTCCCACGAGCAGGCAGACTGGCTCCCACATTGGGCATCCCACAGTTATAATTGGCCTTTATATAAGTCTGCTGTGCTCTTTGACACCTCTCTCTCGAATTACATTAATGCAGTTGTGTAGGGTATTTATGACACCATTCCACATGCTGTCCCCCCTATCCACAGGTCCCCCTCACCGTCCACCAATACCATGGTGGACCAAGAATATAGCAGTCATTGTCCAGGACTGCCGATGGGCGCTGCAACGACTTAAATGACACCCATCACCAACAAACCTCCTCGCTTTTAAGTATCTCAATGCTAAGGCTCGTTATATTACTAAGCAGAAGAAAAAGGAATTCTGGGAGCACTATGTTTCCTCTATGGGACATATGCCTCTTCATCGCACATTTGGTCCAGGCTCTGTTGCCTTATGGGCCTCCAATAAGACAGTCAATTGTTCAGGGGCTTATCCTCCAACATGCTCTGTCTACTTATCCATTGGTTCTTGCAGAACACCTCGTGACACAGCTTTGGCATCCTCTTCCTATCCTGCCACCTTTCTCCAGCAGAAACTCAGAGTGGAACAGACCCCCCCTCCCCTCTTCTGCTTCAACCCTCACTAAGCTGAACCCTATAATGAACCCTCCACTGAATGGAAATTCTTGCAGGCTCTTACCGCTTCACATGACACCACCCCAGGCCCAGATACCATCCACAACCAGGTGATCCAACACTTGGACATTACACAGTGGCAATATGTACTCATGGTCTTCAACCACTTTTGGCTCATGGGTGCCTTCCTCTCACAGTGACAAGAAAGTATAGTTATCCGCATCCTTAAGCCTGGTAAGAACCCAATGTCTCTCGACAGCTACTGCCTAATTAGCCTGACAAACGTACTTTGTAAATTACTTGAGAGGATGGTTAGTATCTGATTATGTTGGGTACTTGAATCTTGGGGCCTTTTGTCCCTGTATCATTGTGACTTCCGGGAAGGATGATCTCCAGCTGACATTTACTCAGAGTCGAAATAGCAATCCGACTGGCTTTTACTAACTGTTGGCACCTTGCCACAGTCTTCTTTGACCTACATAAGGCATATGACACGTCTTGGTGCCATCGCATTTTAATTACCCTCCATGACTGGGGCTTTTGTGGCCCCTTTCCAATTTTTATTTGTGAATTTTTATCCCACTGGCTCTTCCATGTTCCAGTTGGCACTTCACTCAGCACCCCTTGGATTCAGGAGAATGGTATCCCACAGGGTTCTGTATTAAGTGCCACACTCTTCCTCATAGCCGTCAATTGGCCTGTAACCTCTGTTGGCTCTCTGGTTACACTGGCATCGTATGTCGATGATTTTTGCATCTGGTGCAGCTCCCGCTTGGTAGCGTCTACTGAGTGCCGGCTCCAAGGCACCATCTGATGGACCTCTGTGTGGGCTGTCTCACATGGCTTCCAATTTTCTCCCTCCAAAATGCAGGTTATGCATTTTTGTCGTCAATTCATAGTACACCGTGATCCAGAACTTTATTTAGGTGACCAGCACCTAGATGTTACAGCACAGTCCTATTTCTTAGGTCTTTTTTTTTTTTTAGTGAAAAGCTGGTGTGGCTGCCCCATATTTGCAATCAAGGAGATTGCTGCACTTTGGTGCTCTTCCTTCCGCTTCTCTTGGGAGTCCACTGCTGCGCTTTGGTGTTCTTCCTTCTGCTCCTCTGGGAAGGAGTCCACTGCTTTATGCCATCTATGCATTGGTCATACCAGACTCACCCATTGTGTCCTCCTGTGTAACGAACCACCACCACAATATGCTTGTGGAGCCAGACTGATGATATCCCACATATTGGTAGAATGTCCCCTTAATGCTAAGTATAGTCTTTCTTAATTTTAATATTAGCAGACAATTCTGGTCCTCAGCTTCCTCTGTAAAAGTGGCTATTTCCAGATATAATGTTTGTGGTTGGGGCCCCTCTTCATGTTTTCTCAGTCTCGGACCCAGTGACCACTCCTCCATGGAGACATCACTTTGTTTCCCTTTTTTAGATTTGGTCTAACCTTTTACGCCTTTTACTGTTTGTGTGTTTAACGTCCTTGTTTTATATTTTGGCTCCCCTCACTGGATCCATCCATTTTTAGCTGGCCCTCTTTCTTCTGTGAGTAACTTTGGAATTGTGGGACTGATGATCTCGCTGTTTGGTCCCATAAACCCTCTCAATTAATCAGTAAATCAACCAATTTCTAAATTTGTCAGGGAAAAATTCTGAAATGTGTCTGGAAATCAGGGAGTTTCACTTGGCGAAACTTGTCGGAAGCCTATTCTGGACACATAAGCAGTGAAAATGCTAACATGTGTATTGCTCCAAATGGTATGCAATGGAGTAAGTGCCCCCCCCCCCCCCCCCAGTGCAAAATAAAATGGTATTTATTTATTCCTCTAGCCATTGTGGATGAAATTGTGAGATGCACAAACCTAGAAGCAAGGAAAGTTTGTGTACCAGGAAAAATAAACTGGAATGATGTAGCTAGACACAAACTGTTCACCTTCTGGGAAATTTTACTTCATATTGGAGTGGATAAGGTTTGGGATGTTCCAATCAGGGAACTTTTCCTGGGAAAGTTTTCCAATCCATTACATAGAGCTACAATATCTGTGAGTCAGTTTGAGGCAATTAAAAGATTCATTAGATATGATGACAAAAGAACAAGAGAGGATAGGTCACAAACTGATAAGTTTGCTGTTATATCCTTTGTATGGACAACATAGAAATATGGAAAGTGCAAGAAAGTAATGATACCTGGAAGTATGTTATGGTGGATGAACAGCTAGTTCCATTTAGAGGCCGTGTGGGTTTGAACAATATATGCCAAAATGTGGACTGAAAATATTCTGGATGTGCAAAGCTGAAACTGGTATGCCATTGACGGGACTGTATACATGACAAGAGAACCAGATGAGCCACCACAGAAAAATTTGGGCCTCACCACAGTGAATACCCTTGCAGGCAGTATTGCTGATAGAGCCAGAAATGTTACTGTAGATAATTATTTTACGAGTGTACCACTGGCAGAACATCTGTTGATAGAAACCTAACTGTTCTGGGAACAATGAGGATGAATAAAAGAGAAATTCCTAAAGAGATGAAGCCGAATAGAAGCAGAGCAGTAAATTGCGTTTACAAGAGAAACGACGATGGTTAGTTTTTTGCCAAAGAAAAACAAGTGTGTAATCCTCGTAAGTACCATGCATCATGATAAATCTATAGATGAACAACATCCGAGATGGAAGCCTGAGATTGTGAAATTTTATGACCAAACAAAGGGTGGCATGAATGTTATGGATCAACTATTGGGTAATTATACATGCAAAAGATAACCTAAACAGTGGCCAATGGCTCTCTTGTGCAACATAATGGTGTATGCACTCTGAATGCCTTTATTCTTTACAAAACACAACATCCCACTTATCATAAAGGGCTTTTGCACAAGAGGAGAATTTTCATCAAGGATCTTTCAGTAGAGATGATTGACCCGTTTATGATCAGAAGATCGTGTGATCCCTTTTTACAGAAATCCATATACCTGGATATGGAAAAGTTCATTACTATTCCTAAAACACAAAGCAGGAGTAGTAACAACAACAGCACAGTGAGTTTTCAGAAGAGAAGTTGTTCATTGTGTCCTGATCCAAGGATAGAAAAACAAAGACAGTGTGCTGTTAAAGTGCACAAAACGTGCCAGGGCCATAGTAGTGTGGTGTGTAACAATTGAAAAAATTAATGTCATCCTTGTTTGCTCGATGATGTGTTCTTTATGAATACCATAACTACCAGCCTGAGAACAGTTTGTGATAATACTGGCTTATGTTTCAGTTTTTAATAATGTAATTTATTTAATGAAAATTTTCCAGGATTAAATAGATGCTTCTTTTAATTTAATAAAAGTGTTGAAATGATCACAGCTGTCTTATATTATACTGAAAACCATAAAACTAAATATTTGTACATGTTAATATCTACAAAATACTTTTTTCGTTTAAATTCTCAAATTAGTCACAATGGGTCCAATGGACTCAGGGTATGTAAACGTAAAAGAAATATAGGTAATGCACAGAAGTGTTTAGTCATCAGTCAGCCACATATTCCTGTTTAATTATTTTAGCTTTCCTCTTGTAGGACTTTCATTGTAAATGACAGTTTTAGAAGATTAGACCACATTTGCTGTATGTTAACAGGTATGGGATAGAGTGATTGTGAGAGTTACCAAGAGTGAGGTTGGGAGGGAGCAAATGTAATTATGTAAGATAACTTCTTCCTTTCTTTTATAACATTTTAGACTTCTTAATGATATTCGTTTATACTAATTTTTGTCGGGGCACTGTTAACATTGCCATTGATTGCCCATAACATACAAACTACACAAACATGAGATCATTAATAATATTATGTTCAACCTAGATCTGAATGTTCATAAGTTTTCTTCAAAAAAAATAGGAACATCTCGCTACTTCCACAAAAAATCACCTTTCATCATTTCTTCTGTAAATCAGATACTGCAGAAATTGAAATATTTTTCATGTAAACAACCAAAGGTTAGAACCTAACTAATATATCAACAATGTGAAACAATGTTCTTACATGGGAGGCTATGATGCAAAGATCACTGCCAATGCCACATTGCTGGGACACTTCACAGCCGTGAAAGATAAAGGTTTGGTTATTTTTTTGAACAGACCTCATATCTCCACTACCACTTGAATGGTGCCTGGTTAGCAAGTGTAATGAGTGACTGCATTCGATTTTTAACGTAGTAGTTACTTGCCATCATCATATGCCTTGGCTACCATAGCTTAGCAGTACAGGTTACCCTTTACATGCTTTGAACATCCAGTGATGGTCTGCATTCATTCTAATTTCTGTGTTGTATGACAGGTGGTGTGGGGCAGTGTCATAAACATTCAGTAGTGAGGAGCTGATGTTGGGGGGCATTGTTGTTCAGTGGTTGTTGTGCAACATTGACCCAGTGACATTTGATGCATTCTGTCCCCTCACCCACTACTACAGTTTGCAATAGTCAATGACAGTCCATATCATCTATTGTATTTTCCACAGATCGAGATTCTCGTGGCACACACTTCACACAGTGATAAGGAAAAGCCCACTGCCTGGACAACGTCGGAGAGGTAGTTTCCCATGCACTGGCCATCCTATACCAAATGCACTGATACCACATGTCGTGTCGATTCTGGGCTTGACTTGTCAACGCAGATGGCTAATGTAAGATTCAGCATTCTTCTCTATACTTAATATGACTTTCAGCATAGTCCCTACATAAAAACCTGGATCACCAATCCTGTTATGTAAGCAACAAAAATCAATCATTGATGTTATCATGCAATTCAAAGTTGTATGAAATAGTGTGAAGTATGCTGGAATCATTATATACAGACATATAGTAACACCTTCCAGCAGATCTCAAATCAATCAGACCAGTAATAGAAATGTCAATTGTTATGAGTTTGTATGCCATATTCCTAATTACTTTGTATATTTTCATTTTTCAGCTACTACAGTTTGTCACTTTGCTACGTTCATTTTGTAAATAGTTGCTCTTTCTCTGACATACATATTATTTTACTTGTAATACAGCTGAACTACCCCATATCAAATACAAAATTATGTACTAGTTTAGTGTACAGCACAAGTACAGAATCTATCACAACCATTATTTTAGTGTACAGCACAAGTACAGAATCTATCACAACCATTATAAAGTAGAAATTAGATAATGATTTTTTTCTTGTAGCTAGTGCTGTAATATGTAGCAATTGCTAATTAGTTGTTAGAACAGCATTTAACACCACTAGAGTCAATTTTCTCAGGTACCTTTCACATCAGATCAGTTTGCAAAAAACAAATTTCTGAGAATAAATTTTTACGGACATCTGTTTGCAGTACACTGGCATCCAATAAAAATAAAAACAAAGAATCTTTTACATATTTAAAATGGTAAAAGAAAATATCCCATAAAAAGAAGAGATAAACACTGTTTTCCAGCAAGGCTATTACAGAATGTACCCAAGTTTTCTCTTCCACGTAGATATGCGTGTATTTAAATTATATTTAATTCTTCCTTAAAGCAATGACTTGGAAGAATTATCTTGAGAAAATTTCCTCTTCTGCAGAGTAAGACAGTGTGGAATCTCTTTTATAAGTGTCTGCTTTACTGTTCCAGGGCTGTACAAACAAGGACATATGAAGAGTCTTCCATTTGTATGCAAATAGAAGTAAAATGAAGACAATATTTTCTTGTATCTTGTGACAGCCCAGTTGATTCCCAAACTTCTAATTGTAAGTAACTGTGGTATAGTTTAATTTTTTGATCTAATTTAATCTTATACTTTCTGAATTCACTTGTTTCATTTTTGCCTCTCATAAACATTACAACCAAGCAATTCACCAACAGCCTGAGGACTTGTTTATACTCACATATTAAAATTACATACATCTTTTCATGTGGTGTATTAGCTGTCAATATACCCAAAGTCAGTATAATGGTGTCACAGTATGGTAACAAAGTGAGAATAGAGGCATGTGGAATGAAACAGTAGATGGGAAATGGGTGTGGCTGAGCTCATCCGCAATACCACTTCATCTCATATTCCACCAGGGTTGTTTGGTGCAGTAGAACTCCAGTTACCCAAACTCCAACTACCCGGATCACTTAGAGGAAAAAGAAATTTGTATTGTCTGACTAAAATTGTTAGTTCTGTTTAGTAGTTACTACAGTATACAGTTCATTGTTCATTTCTTTGTTGTTCTAAAATCAATCCACAGTGAATGTTTTGAAAGTTAGAACCTTCCAGTGAATAATGTATACAGTAGGCACAATACACACTTTGTCGTGGTTCAGGTGTCCGTCATTCAGACATCAGTCTGTGTCGTGATCTTAACAAGTACTCTGGTTTGTCACTATATGTCCCATCTTCTGTGTTGTTTGCTTTGTTCATGTCTTTTAATTCACTGTGTGACATATGTCTTCTAAAAGGAACACATTGTCTTATCATTGTCATTGGCAGAATAAATAAAAGCCTTTGAACAGCTAGACAAGAGTGAGTGATAGCAGTTAAAAAAAAAAAAAGAAGATGAAAACAGCAGGAACCAAAGTGCTTGAAGAGGACTACTCAAGTGGGTTTTACACCAACAACCCATGGGAAACTCTCTTTTAGGGCCAGGTGTTTGCGAAAAATCAAAACTTTTAGTCAAGGAAGTCGACAGTTTGTTTTCATTTAAAGTGAGCAATGAATGGGTGGCTACAGAACTTCAAGGCAAGACATTGTATTAGTGAGTTGGATTTAAGTGATGAAAAACTATCAGCCGATCCAAAAAACAACAGAAAATTTTATTGAAAAATTCAAAATTGAGGTACAGTCTTATGAACCTGATATTTTATACAGTTCAAATGAGACAGGCCTTATTTGGAAGGCTATGCCTGAAACAAAGTTAGGTTCTAAAAGGGAAACTAGTGATTGTGGCCATAAGTTTGGTAAAGGTTAGTAAAGATCATGTTACTGTGCTGAATGGTGCAAACTTTACTGGAAACCACAAAATACCCCTTCTGTTGATAGGAAAATCGAAAAAAGCCCTGGGCTTTCAAAAGTATTAAAAACTTCCAATCTGTTACAAGAATCAACCAAAAGCTTGAATGACTACTACTTTGTTTTGCAAATAGTACAATTTAGTTTCCATACGTGAAGTAAAAAAAAACATCAAAAGTCCATAGGGAAGAAGCAGTGAGGTTATGTTAATTCTGGACAAGGCAGCCACCCACCCCACAGCGAGTGTTTTTGATAGAGAAGACAGACATTTCAAAACACTTTTCCTGCCACCAAACACAACAAGTTTGCTGCAGCCAGTGGACAATTAGTTATCAAAAGTATGATGTTATATTACAAAAGACAACTGTTGAGGAAGCTTTTGATAGAAGATGGAAATTAAGAAGGCATTGTGGCTCATCACCATAAATTGAATTTAAAAAACTGCTCTTACATGGTGGGGAAAGCATGGAATTTGATGAAGACAACCACATTAAGAAGAGCTTGGAATAAATTGAAAGGCATTTTAAACAGAGATGAGGTGCAGAAAGACGAAAATGAAAAGAAGAAGCATGTAAAGAAAGAGGAGAATAGAGAAACAGCGGGGGACAAAATATCACTTGAGGACCTAACAGTGTTATGAAAAGGATAGTTGCTACTTACCATATAGCGAAGATGCTGAGTCGCCATAAGTACAACAGAAAGACTGTCACAAAATGAGATTGCCAAAAGAAGACAACAGACTGTGGTCATGTGTGTGTGAGTTGCATTTGTGTGAGTGCATGTGTGTGTGTCTGTTATCTTTTTTTGACAAAGGCCTTGTTTGCTGAAAGCCCATATTGTGACAGTCTTTCTGTTGTGCCTATCCAGGATACAGCACCTCCACTATATGGTGAGTATCAACAATCCTTTTCATAATATTGTTACATTCTATCCTATATTTTCCATTCCTGGACATTACGATCGCAGTGCAGAAGATGTAGGTGAGTGGCTTGCTTGCGATTCAGTGGACCCTGGTTTCCAAATTCTCAGTGATGATGAAATCATTCAGTGTGTGAGAGAAGAAACTGATGCCCAGGAGGATGACATTGTCACTGAACCAGATGCTGGACCCTCATCTGGTGAGGCATTTGTGTGTTTTGACACTGCGCTAACGTGAATGAAGTGGCAGCATGAGCATGACTATATACAGCTGCTCACCATCTAATGTAGGTGAGCCTCTGCTTCAGTAAAATGATTGAAGACAGCAAAACAATTGACTCTGACCAATATGATCAAGAACTGGCACTGTATGTAGGTACAGTACTTTACAGAGTCCAAACAAAATTGTTTTGTAGTCATTAAATTAATATCATAGTGGTATGTATACAAAAATTTTGCTGGTTTTTTTTTTTTTTTGCCAGAAATGACATGATTTTGTGATTTACCCAATTTTCCATATATTTGAGCACCAGGATTGCGCCCAGTCCCCAGTCATCTGGATAATTGGAGTCAAATATTACAATTAAATAAATTATATAATAAAAGAAAAATAAATTGTGATTTAGCAGTATTTAATGACAGTATATTTTATCTTCAGCCATCTGCTGATATTTAGCAAATAAATGACTAGCTGTACTTTATTTTTAATTTCTACTTTTGCATGATTGGCAAAAAATGGAAAAATATGCATTTGTGTTATATGTCACTGAAGTTGGCAAAAAATTAATATTTGTATCAGGAACAGGAAAGGACCCCAAGACATGCCTCAAGACATTATACTTAATTCTTTGAATTGTGTAATTTTTATTGCCATGTTATGGATCTGAGACTAATATACACTGCTCCTATGACATACAAAAATTGAGAACCATCTCCCTTCTTAGTATACCATAGTCTTTAAACCCATTTTTCCTGAGGATATCATGCAGGATGTATACAACCTAGGACAACCGAGAGATCCAGGAATTTTTCCATCCAGGAGAAAACTGGGAAAAACCCGGGAATTTTTTAGAATTCCGGGAATTTTTTATCATTTTAGTTTTCAGTTAAGGTTTTGTGATTTGGACTGGTAAGAACCGATACTCTAACAAAAGATTACCATATCACGCTACTGCAGAATAACACTGCAGCAATAAAACATGAAAGAGAGAAAAAAACGAAAATAAAACTTAAATTGCAAAGGAAATGCGACCTATGCAACAACAAAACACCATGCTCATACAAGTGTCTGTCAACAGCAAAATGTGTCAAAGGCTTTAGGAAGACTATGCAATGCTTCATAACAACAAATTGCCTCCAATGAGTGTGACATGATAACCGTTTACATTAGATTAGTATTATCAGTTACGAGCGGGCTCATGAGCATGCATAGTTGACTCGCATATGAGTAGTACCTTCTTCCACTTCTGGCTGTGGAAATGTGACTGTTTGCTGTGTAAGCAGTTGCAGCGAGCAGCTAGATGCTACTAGGAAAAATTTTACTTGTATGCCAAAGCTGCCAGATTCACGTACGTGCAGCAGACTCAGATCTAGGAAGAAGATGGGGTGGGGGCAAACAGGTATCTGACCTGGGTGGCAATTTGGGGGGGGGGGGGGGGGGCAAATTCGTATTCTTGAGGAAAAAAACCTTGTTACACAAAGCGCCTAGCATCCGGCATATGTTGGTCTATCAATTATTCATATGCTTTTGAAACACACCCCTGTCGGTTTTTGAACATATTTGAACACATTCTAAGTTGATTTCTGAATGAATCCTAAGTTGATTTTTGAATGTGTGCACAGTGTACATGATGTATCTGTGAGGGGAATTCTCATCGTATCTAGAGATAAACTTTCCTGCAGGCAAAAGGGGACAGGGCTATATGAGCTGACCGGAATAAAGCCAAACAGATGAATGCCAATCTCTGTCTGATTATGTGGTAAATTGGGTTTGCAAATGAACATCATTGTTATACCTATTATCAAAATCCATAGATTCAGACTACTGTAGTGGAAATAAACAACTAACAGGACTAACAGGTAAGAAAGATTATGTATTATCTTCTCAGTGTGTCCAAAAAAATGAAATTTTGACAGAAAATTTTTGGCCAGATTGCTATACTATTAAGGGCCAGTTGTACAGTCCCTGGCTAGCAGCCACTATTCTGATTCTATTCTGGAAGTAACATGGAAAACACGTTGTACCAACATGTAACAATGCCTAACTGGAGAATAACCACAGGACAGCTAAACTGTTGATTGTGGCAGTGTTAATCAAGTTAACCAGTGAATAAGTTAAGAATAGCTACAGAATTAGTGATGACAAGATTGTTTGTTAGAATGAGGAAGGAGAAGAAACAGGGACATCATACAAATTGTGGAGGAATGTGACAATTCCAAATGTATATAAAAATATTGTTCTACTTTTCGATCTCATGCTTGAGAAACTGGAGCGCATGAATGAAATGCAAAACAATTTCCTAAAATATAGCTTTTTGCTGCTTTTAGCAGGCCTAATATGCATTTGATATTGGTACTTAATGAATTATATTCTGTCGTGTTATAAAAATGACCATTTGTGCCAATTAGTCTTGTTTATTTGGTGTGTGCTACAATTGCTGCAATATTAGAAAGGTCTATTTTGTTTTATCTAGCAGACAGTGACAAAATAGATGTAATCAGATCAGGAGTCCACACCAATCTTGGGTACTATTTGTATTAACAGCTTTTTCAGTATTAGATGATGACATTTTGATTTTTCATGTAACAAAACGTTTGACATACTTTGATGAGATAATAGATTCTTTCACAGAAAGGAAAGCATGCCATGTAAAGCTATAGCAAGATTAGAGAGAAAAAATGCTAGGAGCTAAGGATTGAAGAAATGTGTACTGTCTTGCTTGTCCCTTGTTTTTACTGGTTTTATGTATCCTATTTTTAATTTTATGTCACACAGAACAACAAGTTATTAGCTATTAGGCAATAAAGAGTGCAAATTTTCTGAAGAGTTCTTGTTCTTCCGATTAAAAATAATCCCATCCAGTATTAATTGCAAGGATTTTAATTTCCACTGTCCTGAATATGGTTTGATGGCAACCATTACAAAATGGAACTGAATGCTGTGTGAAGAAGCATGGCACTACACTTTGGCACACTTAAGACCAAATAACATGTCTTACATTTCCTCGAACACATGCTTTATGTATAAGACCCTTCAGATAGATATGTGCTACAAAATGCACATATTTTTGAAAATTCATCGCCACTATCTAGTATTGCGGCTGTTTGCAAAAATTTCGTACATCTGGGGATGATGCGCAGAGCAGTGTGATATAGTGGGGATGTGGGTAGTCTCCATGTGGCCCGTGTTTACGTTTAGTGATCTTACTGTTTCCTCTTCATTTACTGCTCTGAAATCAAATGAAAACAAAACGGATTTCTGTGGCTGGGAGCTATCAAGTGAATTAAAATACATCTACATACTTACGGAAGGCTAAAATATCTTATTAGTTTTAGATTTTATATTACTTTCACCTTTCTGACAGTCAAGCATTAATCACCTTGCAGAACAGTGACGTTATGTATTTGAAACAAAGTGTTTAATTCCACACTATTGTCTAGTTTCAATAGTTCACTGCATTTCAAGTACACGTTTTCATCTTCCATTTCAAGTGCACATTTTCATCTTCTAGCATGTATGGCATTATGCAATAATAAAGAACCAAACATGAGAGAATACAGTACTCGTACTCCAAGAAAATTTATATCTCGAAAACCACACTGAAAAGCTTAATATCAGATCAAGGCCTACTTCACTGGGAATCTGGACATATGAATGTGCACTTTAAGTATGATTCACGATATTCCAATGCTCTTGGTGTATCCTCTGATGTCTTGTTTCTTTTATGACATAATGTAAGATCTTGTAATGTTTTACACATATGAACATATGGGCTTCTTACATCGTTGTAACTGCGCAACCTCGGTGGTGCCTGTTACCTAGTGCTCTCTGGCAACTGCTGAAATGAACCTATTTCTAACAGGTCACAGGAAAACATTGTGAATGGTGGTTTGAAAAGTGTTACTCTCAAAGTAAATTTCCTTTTTTACGCAAATTGAACTATGTGCGAGAATGTATGATGAATTTCTTAAATCACAGAGTGTTTGACTCTCATTTAAAAATAAACTCTTTGATGACAGACCACTTAGAAAAATTTTGAACCCAGAAGATGAGACATTTATGTTGTTATTAAAAATTTTACGGGTACATTTGTATGATTAAAGTGTAAAGGTGCGTTTACACTGCCATTTGTATCGGCACATGTATGAGATACATGTATATGCGACTTTGCGACATGTATCGCGACTTGTATGAGTTGACAAGTATCAACCTCATACATGTATGAGCGTGCGTTTACACTGGTTGATACGTATCACTGTGCGATAGCTTTCGACGACGATTTGGAAGATTACACATTTTTATGTGCTGGTACACTTGCTCTTTTGGAAGATTATAGGAAGAAAAGGCGGAGGAAGCGTAGATGGTGGCAGAGAGAGTTTCTCGCGAATTAACGCTAAAGGACGGCGCATATTTTAGAAATTATGTTAGGAAGAGTATGGAGGATTTCCGCGGTTTGTTATCACTTGTGGCTCCTCTTGTGTCCAAAACGAACACAAACTTTCGGGAAGCGATTCCACCAGAGGATCAGTTGGCAGTAACACTCCGCCGGCCGAAGTGGCCGTGCGGTTAAAGGCGCTGCAGCCTGGAACCGCAAGACCGCTACGGTCGCAGGTTCGAATCCTGCCTCGGGCATGGATATTTGTGATGTCCTTAGGTTAGTTAGGTTTAACTAGTTCTAAGTTCTAGGGGACTAATGACCTCAGCAGTTGAGTCCCATAGTGCTCAGAGCCATTTTTGAGTAACACTCCGTTGTTTGGCCACTGGGGATTCCTCTTGAAACGAAGATTTCATTGCAAAACATTTGCATTGTCGCGCGATTGCTAATGCCAACGTCTCACACACGATTGTCGGCATCCGTTGTCAACATTATCACGCGAGGCCGCCGGAATAATAGCAAAAAATTTATATACGTGCAAGATGCATGAAAAAATTATAGAATGTATTACATACTCTGATATATATAAAACTTTTACCTTCACTTCTTGGAATAAAACTTGCACAATGGCCTCGCAAACACGAAGAATAATGTTGCATATGGCACTTTTTGATATAAGCGGCAGGCGACAAGACGACAGGAAATGATAGTACTGCGCATGCGCGAGTTCAAATGTCGCTCATACATGTCGCGTATATGGCCAAAAAGCGATATACAAAATGTATATGCGACATGTATGAGCTCGAGGGTCCGCATACAAGTTCCGTGAATTTTTGTATGAGGTGATGTATCGCGACATGTCAAATTGACATGTCGCTCATACATGTCGCGATACATGTATCCCAGTGTAAACGTACCTTAACACGCGCAACAAAAATCAACATTATATGTGAAAGCTTAGCGTCTCTTGCAGCTTATTAACCTTAGAGACTGATATTATATGTTAAAGCTTTGCTTTCTTGTAGCAACACTATTTATTTTAATTTAAACCATTAAATTTTGCCGTTTGTGTGTTCATGCTACTTGACAGTGATGTTGCTATTAGCTGACTACATCACGTGTCTACTCTGAATATCTGCTGTCATCGGTTGGCTGGATCACATGGCATGAGCTATGACTGGCTTACAAATGTCCATCGCAATCTCGATTTCAATTCTTTGGAAAGCAACATGCGGTGTTTGGTGGAATTCTAATTTATACTTTCATAATACAACAATATGCAGTGTACATGTTGCTGCATATTAAACATCCTTCCAAATGGGTTTTTCCCCAGAGTTTCATTTTCCAAAGTGCCGGGAAATTCTACGCCTGTGTATAAAGCCATAACTGTTCAAAGGATTGATAACTTTTACAATTCCGAGGGAAAATATACTGTCACTTAACATCAAAAAAGTGTGTTTTCACCTGGGAGGAAGTGTATTTTCAAACGGGAAATCCAAGAAAAATCTGGAATTTTTTTTTCCTTGACTGTGTGTACACCCTTTATGGTTTCCACGAACATAAGCCAGAGCTCAGTCACAAAGTATTCTGAGAGGAGCTAATTTCTAAATGATTTATGATAATATATCAGCATTTAATACAAATATAGTTTGTTCTGTGAACAGCCAGCTTCAAAATTGAAACTTGTTGGCATGGAGGAATTTTTGGCAATAACTACTTATAAATGATATTGTAAATGACCTCATAAATTTTTTGAAAATCCTGCTTGTAATATTGTATGCTAGGAGTTCTCACCATAACTTTATGTAGTTTTTTTATGGAGCTGCATGACAGTATTATAAGTATGTCAGGAAACTGCTACCACCTAAAGGTTCATTATATAATAGACTTAGTGTACCAGATAATTGAGGTGAAAAATATTTAGTTTCTACTGGTTTCATTCTTTTTAGAGAATTTATGCTATTAAAAACATTTTTTCAGGATATGGAATGTAGGTGAGTTTCATCAAAGTTGTTTTAGATCACTCTCAGTAGAACGGCAGTGTCAAGTAACACTGTATTCAAATCTAAATTATTAGCTATTGTCAGAAAATAAGTATGAAAGGTTTAGTCTGTCTGTGATCAAACAAATTATTTATCTTTTTATCCACTACTAGCCGGGTACCCAGCATTGTCCTGGTATCTATTGGTTATAATCTTCTGTTATCTCCTTCCCCGTTTTCTGTCCATCTCCTCTGCTCCCTGCTCTGACCATCCCCTTCTCCCTCTCTTTCTGTTCACCTCATGCCCCTGTCTCTGTCCATCTGTTCTCCCCCACCCACCACCCCACTGTCTTTTTTCTCCTCCCTTCTCCTCCCTCTCCTTTCTGTCCATCAGCTCCTTCCCATCTCTCCATCCGTCTCTTCCTCCACTGCTATGAGCCCGTACCCTCTTCCTTTTCTAAATCCATCTCCCCTCCCCTCTGTTCACCACCTCCTCTTCCCTATCTCTGATTTTTTCCTACCCCCCCCCCTGTCCTGCCCTCCCCCCAGTTTATATCCTCCTCCTCCCTCCTCTCTTTCTGTCCATCTCTCCCTCCTCCCTGTTCTGTCCCCCCCCTCTGTTCTGCCCCCCCTCCCCAATCTATGTCCTTCTCCTCCTCCCTCCTCTCTTTCTGTCCATCTCCTCCTCCTCCTTTCTCATTTCCAGATAGTAAGTAACATGTGTACCAAATCTGATTTAGGAGGAGCTTTTTACCTCCAGTTTTGCCCCTGGCCACACACATCATATATTTTTCACCTGTATTTAATATATTGCGTCATAGAAAGACACAATTTTGCAGGTATGTACAGTAGCACGCGTAAATACTGTCTGCAAAATGTGTTGCAAGTAGTCGGAAGTAAAGAAGTAATAAATTAAAATGGCATGTAAGATTCAGCAGCTTTTCTTGCAACTCAGTGTTTATGATGCCATATCTCCTACTCCATGTGTCATGCATGAATATGCAGTAGTATATGTTAATACTGTGTGCAAAATGTGCTGGATTTAGTAATAAAGAGCTAATAAATCAAAGCACCACATATGATGCAGCAGTTTTTCACATATGTCATTGTTTATGGCATCGTATCTCCTGAAAATATGTGGTGTACAATGGTATATTTTTGATGGTACCTTCACTGGTATATGTGAGTACTGCCCGCATAATGTGTTGCAAATAGAATTAGCAGTAAAGAAGTAATAAATTAAAATGTCATGCTTGATGTGGCAGTTTCACTTTATGAACTGTGAAAACGTTACGTGATAAACTTTTTTCCTTTCATAATTTTGTGTGGGTGTCAGTGAGAAGAAATCTCATAAAGGTTTGAAATTATGTGTGAACTTCATTGAAAGTCAGTAAGTGCTCTTACTCTCAAATACTGGAAGGTACAGGATGACTATAATTAAACTTTCACTACTTGAGCAAGTGTAAACAGAAAATTGCTTACCATATGGATACCCTACTTTATGGGGATGATGTACACACACACACACACGCACACACACACACACACACACACACACACACACACACACACACAATGCAAATGCAACTCACACACAAGTGACTGCAGTCTCTGGCAGCTGATGTCATTCTTTTTGTTGTGCTTATCTGCAATTTAGCATATTTGCTGTATGGTGAGTAGCAACTCTCCTTTTCATAATATTGTTACATTCCGTCTCATTGTGAGTATTGAAGTCTTAAAGGGATACAGGGAAGTCCTTTTTCCACACTGGGGTTGAAAAACATGATTTAGTTCAAATTAACTGGTGATTTGGGAATTCCTCTTGGGAGAGGCTAATAGCCAATTGTGTCACAAATTGTTGAAGAAGTTACTGTTGCCATGACTGAGGGTGCTGGATGCAGTGAGTGACCGTTAAGTAATTAAAAAGCTGTGTCATGACAGCTGAACATTCCGTGGTACGCTGTTCTTTTGGGCAGCAGTAGAGCAATCTTTAATGTGGTTCCATGCGGTCATGGATGCAGATCATTGTCACATTGACCAACATTTGTAACTCGAAACATAAATATGGTATTCAGTTAACAAAGTGTTACCCTCTCATGGAAATTAAAATGTGTTTCCTTCTATGATTTTTAATTATTTCTCTTCTGCACATACTTACAAATATCCGCAAGTTTAATTCTCCTATGATGGGACCGATGACCGTAGCAGTCTGGTCCCTTCAATCCCACAAACCAACCAATCTCCTATGATCACTCACCGAATGAAGTGGCGCAGTGGCTAGCACACTGGATTTGCATTCAGGAGGACGATGGTTCAATCCCATGTCCAGTCATCTTGATTACGTTTTCCATAATTTCCCTAAATCGCTCCAGGCAAATGCCAGGATGATTCCTTTAAAAGAGCACAGCCTACTTCCTTTCCCATCCTTCCCTAATCCTATGAGACCAATAACCTCACTGTCTGGTCTCCCACAAATAACCCAACCCCCCTCCTACGATCACTCGTTTGTCATGCCCCCCCCCCCCCCCTCAAGTAGTGAAAGTTTAATTATAACCACCCTCTGATCTGTGTATTTGTGAGTCATGAGTTATGCTACTTTTTCACCCCCATCCCTGCCACTTTGAGAAAAACCCCACAATTGTTGTTCCGAGATACTAAATGTGTACCAAGTTTGGCTGAAATTGATCCATTGGTGTAGAAGGTGATGTATGAATGCTGGTAGGTCTTGCATGGTTGCAAGGCACACCATAGTTAGTATTCCTTTGACTGAATGAAAGCAAATATTAGTCACTCTTGTAGCCATTATGTTCTTAGTTTAACCTTCTGCATGCCAAAGCTGGGGGTAGCAACTACTTTACAGGCTCTAACTTCCTTCTTGTATGTCTCATTGAAGGATGCAGTTATTTCAGTTAATTTCAGCTGCTTGTCTGACCAGCTTATCAAATGTCTAATGAAATAGTGTTGGTGATTGTCATGAGTGCATGAACAGTGTAGTGTCGTAAGTGACCTTCCATTTCAGTTGGGCAAATAAATATTGTCCCATTTTCACCAGCGCAGCTTTCTTCTCTCATTATTACAGAACCAACTACTTTCCTATTCTTGAACAATCAGTTATGTGATAATAAAAGCACTCATACACAAATATTTGAATACATTGAGTGTCATTTCCCACTAGAGAATTGATTAAAATGTGTACCTGAGTTTGGCAAAAGCAACCGAATAGAAAAACGTTAATTAGGTACAGAAATTGTGGGGAACAGAACGTTCATAATTATGAGCGCCAATTTTTTGTGTCATTCTTTATATCTATTTGAGGCATGAATAATAAATTTTATATCTTTTCTTTTTGTTTATGTCATCAGATGTAATCAAAAACCAGTAGGCAAGTACACGATGTTTAAAATGTCATAATATTTAAGAACATTCAAAGGAAAATGAAATTTCTTGATTTTAATTACTGATATTAACAAAACTATTCAAGGTCATTTTCTCCAGGTATATAAATTATTTTTTCCTTTGAGCAATATTTCAGCTTAGCTTATCCAAGTTCAAAGGCTGTTAATGTACATCAAACCACTGAAACTCTGGCAGCTTACAATCCACAGCAGCTTCAAAAAATCCTTTTGTAGCAGAAGTCTTCATCAAAATATTCAGAATTCATGGCTTGAACAGAAATATCATTTGTGCTTAGAACAGAATGTAGGACCTCTCAAAGATCATGACATATAAACTACTCTAACACTTCCACCACCGTCTAGCAACCCACCTCTGAGCAATCTATCATTCTCACTGACCAACTTATGTTTTAGATCTGCCAGTCCAAATAATGTTATGTCTGTGAACCTTTGGTACCAACTTCATATGAGCCTTTGAATGTTTCATTCAGTGACTTTCCGTATAAATTAACATGTTTTGCTTCTTATAGCCACTCCTCATTCTGCCATTAAGAATGAGGAGCACTTGAGGCCATAAACTTGTACAGCTATTACTTCCTAGAAACATTTGTCTTATCTGCCTGATACTCTGTGCTTAACATAGGAAATTCATCCGTCAGTGTTTGCATTTATTGCTACAACAATCATTGACTTTCGGATGGTTGTTTTTGCAAGTGAAAGCTAACAAATTCTATAAACCATTCTACATTTTTCTGCAGCAAAATTAACTGTCGTTATCTTTTCTGGACATTTTACTGTGCACAGGCGACAAGCAGATTGCAGCACTGCAGACTTGCACTTGTTAGCTGATGGCAGCACTGCAATAGTAACACTGCATGCATGCATAATATTCTTTGAGGCATACTGCTTTCTTATTGTTACAGGAGAGACGAAGGAGAAGTCAGGGGTGAGGATGAAGAGTGTGGACAATATTAGTGTGGACAAGTTCGAGGAATCCAAGAGGAGAAGTGATTCCAAAGATTGAAGAAGATGAAAAATATCAAGTTGTTTGGAGTAACTTTATATGCTGCTTTCCCCAGTTTTCCATAAACAAAGTATCCTGGTGAGTTTGTAGCAGCCGAGAGTGGCAGATGAAAAGCTTAGCAGAGCTTTGCAGCAGTACCTCTGAATGGTAATCTGTCTTATCACAGTCCTTACATTCTGTGCCGCATTGTTCAGAGATGCCATTTCAGTTAGCACAGTTACATTTTAATATAGTTTCACTGACGTAAGTTTAAAAAAAAGTTCCTCCATATTGAAACATTGTTCAGTGAAAATTCTCCTTTAATAACTACCAAATTACTAGAACTGTAAATTGTGTTATTTTATAATTGTTGGTCCAAAGACACAGTAAACAATACATTCAAGTTGATAATAGTGAGTTGCAAATGACAGAAAGAAGACAATGGCATGCTAATGAACCAGTGTGTTTGGTTAATGATGGTTTAACATCACAGCAAGTCAACAAATGATATCTTATGAATATAAATGCAAAGAAAAAAATAATTGATATTAAAACAAAGATAGTTGCTTTGCTCTGTTACATCATCCCCACCTGGTCAATCTCCAGCGGTACACCAATCTGTACATACCTCTTAACATTTATTTCATCTGGGGTGACAGTTTTGGCTAGTCGTCCTAGACCTGTTTGTAACTTTTGTACCCTGCCCTTATGGCACATGTGGTAGGGAAGGACACCATCTTGTATGAGGACGGTGTCTTCAGTCTGGAACTTCAGTAATTTTTTCCAACACTTCCAGAAGTTGTCAGCTTCCTTCTCATGGAATATAAATTCCTTGGCCAAATCAGAAGCCTTTCGTGGCTTACACACTGTAGGTAGCATAGTATATCTATCTCCATCAAATACGCTGGTTAGACCTGCCTCAGTCACGCTGCAGCACCTTGGAATTTTGCAGAGGTACCATTTTGTGGAGTCAACCATCTGCTCCCACCATTTTCTTTACCAGTTGCATATGTTTCTATAAATTTCCGTGTGATGCCTTATTGTGTGAAGAACTACTACTATGTTCTATCAGCAGAGACAGCAGTCCAGACTTTTGCTAGTTCATGATCACCTGTATGAAATGTTTGGGTATTATCACTGTAAGTACAGTGTTTCAAGATGAATATGTGAGTTTTAAGGTTTTGCAACATTTATTACATTCAGCTTGCAATTATAAATAATACAACAAATGAAAGAATTACTTAAACTGTTTGCCTTACAAGTATTCAATGTGAGCACCATTCATCACACATCAAGTTGATAGGTAAGCTCCTCTAGAATCATGCTTAGTGCGTCAGGAGTAATTGTTGCAACAGTGCTGTTTCTAAAGTGGGATAGATTAGCTGGTAGCGGAGGCACATACACATGATCCTTTGTGAACGCCCAAAGGTGAAAAATCAGTATTGTCAGATCGTATGTGAATGTGGAGGTCATGCAAAACAAGTTCTGTTACCCAGCACCTTACCACCAATCCAGTCAGTCTTCTTTCTTTTCTCCACAATCTTCATACTCCATCTATTCCCAGCCTCAATCTTGCCTCTGCTCCGATGTGATTTATTGTGAGGGTACTCAGGCTAGTGGCAGTTTGCTATGTAACTTAATTGCACTGGTTGCCATGTAATTAAAATATGACCATTCATTCATTTCCATGTCCAGTCAGCATTTCCAGAAGGTAGCAACTCTAATGGCCTTGTTGTATCCCTAAATCAGGTCCTGTGTTGTGCAGAGTTGTTCAAGTTGAGGACAAATTAGCAGGTGGGTCGTGTCTTGTGTTGTTCCGCACTCACAGGATATATCTCCACCAGCTGGAAGAATGCCCCATCTTTGCATGTTGGTCTTGCAGAGAGGAACGCCAACCATAAGACAATTGAGTGATCTCCAAAGAGGGTAGGGCAAGTCATTTCCTCAAGCTAGTTCTTCCTTTACAGGGATATCAGGTGGAAGCTTGCTCTTCCACCTGGTGATGCAGTTAGACGGTGGTGTTCGCTCTAGGGTTGAGTCTTGGCAATGAAGCTCTTTCTCGACTTTAGCCTGATGATCATGCCGTGGATGTCAGAGGTCATAAGTTTGCTTAGCCCTCTCTACATCAGCAGCAACATCCCTTCTAATAGTGGGGTAAGCTATTCCAACAATCGGGTAGATTTTATCAACTGGAGATGGCTTCACACATCCCAACAAGATTCGGATGGTCTCAGTGATTGCAATATCAACCTGTTTGGTGTGAGTGTATGCACTCCACATAGGTGACGCATACTCTGCAGCGGACACACGCAAAGAAAGAGCTGGAATTCTCAGGACAGGAGGACTTGCTCCCAGGTGGTGGATGTGAGCTTCCTCAAGATGTTATTCCATGAACTAACTTTCAGCCTGGTGTAATGGCAATGTTTCTTGAAGGACAGAGTTCGGTCAAGGGTAACACCTAGATACACGATGTTGAACAATGCCTTGCCATGTAACGTTCAGTTCCAGCTGAGCTTCTCTATTCTCCAAGTGAAATGTGCACACCTCAGTCTTGTAGGGATTTGGCTTCAGGTGATTGGCTATGTAGTAGGAGCCAAGCATATCTAGCACAGAAGTCAACTTTTCCTCTACTTCTACAAATGTCTTTCCTTGAGCAGTCACTGCAGTATCATCAGCATAGATGAAAGGCCTGGAATTTTCTATTATGGGCTGGACATCAGTGTAAACACTGAAGAGCACAGGGATGAGCACACTGCCTTGAGGTAAGCCATTCTTTTGTATGGGCCATCTGCTCTTCTTACCACGGAGAGAGACTTTGACTCTTCTGTTCTGCAGGAGAGTACCAATAAGGGATGTTAGTTGGTAATCCTTGGTGAGTTGGTAAATTTTCCTCAGCAACTTCCTGTGGTTGATAGTGTATGCAGTTGTTAGGTCGACAAAGGCAACTCCTGTCATCTTATTCTCTTCAAAGCCATCTTCAATATGTTAAGTGAGGTAAATTAGAAAAATTTTGTTCCTCAAGTTCTAACTCACTGACAAGGGAAACTCTCCGTCACATCCCCTCAGATTTAGTGGTAAGAGTATCCAGTGGACAGTCCAGACAAAACAGAACACAGATCAAGCATGAAAACAAGAAGAAGGTGACTGATCTCTGGTGAGGGGAGGATGGGGGTGATGAGAGGAGGATGGGGGGGGGGGGGGAAGGGAGGGAGAAGGAACAGTGAAAGGTCCAAGGACCAGGAAGTGCAATAGAAATCAACATGAAGCAGCAGTGGCATTGTCGTTAAGGGGTCACTGTCTTGGACTGCCATACAGGTGAGCCGTGTTCAGACCTCCCCCGTGGCAATCCTCCCCCTCCCCCACCCCCCGGTTGTATTCAAATTTGTGACTGAGTCATGCTTTAACGTCTGTTTGCAGGAGCAAGGTGTAAGGAAGAGACCTATAATGACATTTGATTATGCACAACTACTATATTAGCAGCCGAAAGGAAGTGGCTTTTGAATGGGAACTGCAAACATTTGAGGAAAAGGTAACAAGTCAACCGAATCCTCTACCGGAAACCACGTCTAGTGCGTCATACATGGCATTAGTGACAGTACACGTGTCATTTGATAGGAATCGCTTACCAATGCACCTAATTTGTATGCCTGGTGGAAAACATAATAGTTTGTCACATAAGCAGCAACAAATGAATGTAACAGTTTCACAATCACACAGTTTCTCTGGTCTCTGTCAAAACATACGTTTTTAATATATATGAAGTTGGATTCTGTTTTGACTCTCGAATTCCTTTGATGTAACACAGTTCACACCTGTTTATTTGTTGTTTTCATTTCTGTGAGATTTCTATGTGGTATCTCACCTGCTCTCACTATTCATCAAGTTTTCTTGCGACGGGAACATATTCTTACAACGCGACTCATATTCTACGACGAGTGTATAGCATGACAACTACCAAGACTACAGAAAGAGAACAAACATTTCAGTGACCATATACCGTATTTACTCGAATCTAAGCCACACTTGAATCTGAGCCGCACCTGAAAATTGAGACTCGAAATCAAGGGGGAAAGAAATTTTCCCGAATCTAAGCTGCACCTGAAATTCTCGAATTCCTTTGATGTAACACAGTTCACACCTGTTTATTTGTTGTTTTCATTTCTGTGAGATTTCTATGTGGTATCTCACCTGCTCTCACTATTCATCAAGTTTTCTTGCGACGGGAACATATTCTTACAACGCGACTCATATTCTACGACGAGTGTATAGCATGACAACTACCAAGACTACAGAAAGAGAACAAACATTTCAGTGACCATATACCGTATTTACTCGAATCTAAGCCACACTTGAATCTGAGCCGCACCTGAAAAATGAGACTCGAAATCAAGGGGGAAAGAAATTTTCCCGAATCTAAGCTGCACCTGAAATTCGAGACTCAAAATTTAAGGGGAGAGAAAAGTTTCAGACCACACCTCCAAATCGAAACAAAGTTGGCCCAGTGTAACATGAGACACAATTTAGGTTGAATGGATGAAGATACAGCTACAGTAGTTTGGTTCGGATAGTAAGCTTAACAGTTAAGCTTTACCAAGTAGCCATTGCTATGTGTCAGGTGCTCCGTCCGTATTTATACAGGTACCCTTCCTTTTTCACATGATTTGTCTGCTTTGAATCAATTGCTTATTTTCCTTTGACCTGATAAGAGCCGTTCTCTTTGTTATAGGTGTTATGTCACTCTAAGCTGAAAATGCATTATTGTACTGTGTCATGCACTGTTTCTCGCATTCAGATAATGAGTGTATACGACCTGTTGCCGCTCGCGGCTTGGCTTATTTTTGTGCGGGCTACTGCAGCTTACAATAAAAAAAGATAGGAATTGTCTCATAAGCGAAACAATGGCAACAGACTGCTATTTGTTGTTACATTCTTTGATAATTGATCAACAAGAACCAAATAATAGACTCCGTATGACAGAGATGTTTTGAACGAGAGTTTAGTGAACATTTTTCTCCGTTTGAAAATCTTAGCAGACGCCTCTTTAGTAATTGTATTCTGCACAGAAATTAGAGTCATCTTTGATTTAAAAATCTAGTCAGTTGCCATGCTTAATTTCTGACTATCACTATTCAGCATAAGAATAATACGAATATAAACATGACATGGTATGTATGTTCTTCCGCGTTTGCTGTTGTCTCGCTCTAGGTTCGTAGTTTATTAGGCAGCCAGGATTTAAATGCTTACATTCTTCTACCTTTTTTTAAATTTATTTACTGACGCAGAGGTTTTGGCAAAAGTATTTATTTTTATGCCTGCAAAGCATGCCTGTGTAGTGCTCCATATATTCGATGGCAGAAGTTAGTTGTGGCGGCACCTACCAAGATTTTTCAGAACTTCCGCTTACTTTGCACTCGTTTCTAAGCCGCAGGCGGGTTTTTGGATTACAGAAAATGGGAAAAAAGTGCGGCTTAGATTCGAGTAAATACGGTAGACAGTTCATAATCTTGTGAAAAAAAAGAAAAAATTAATAATGTTGTGAGAAAAAATTAATAAATAAAAATAAATGGCATCAAGGAGTTTTGAACATGACTCGTCCACTTTTACAGTCCAACACCATGGTCACTAAACCACAACGCTGCTGCAATTCACTTTCCTTTAATATTGAACTTGACCTGTTCATTGTTTCTATTTTACTTTTTTTTCAGAGTTCAATACGCCTTCTTCCTGATTTCATGCTTGATCTGTACTGAGTTTTTGATGGTCTCTTCACTGGGCCATCTTATCACTAAATCTGAGTGGGGTGCGATGGGAGTTTCCCCTGTAATTTTTAATTAAAGCAAAAGAAAATATTTTTGATTGGTTTTTCCTGGGTATGCAGTATTGTAAAAAAGAGATTTTAACTTCCTCACTCTGCAAATTGTTTTAATTTTTGAGGTAAGAAGATAAAAAGAATCTTTCTAGAGTGTAATTATTCAACACAAAATTCTAATGTTTCCAGACATAAGATTGGGGGGGAAAAACAATAGTTCTCCAGTTACGTATAGCAATTAAACATAAAGAAAATATGAAGTATGAACCCATTCAGTATGAATCTTATTCCCTTCTGTTACTGAAGAAGCATATCAATAGATATATTTTAAAGGTGGTTGTATAATGCACTCTAGCGAGAAGTTTACACATATTTGCTTTAGATAGTCAACCACCAGAAAAGTTACATAATTAGCCCTCTTCCTGGTAGTAACTACCCTTTTACATATTCTAACAATATTGTGAAAATAATAGTTTGCTACTCACCATATAAAGGAGATGTTGAGTCGCAGAAAGGCACAACAAAAAGACTGATGTATGTTTAAGCTTTTGGCAAAAAGGTCTTCTTCCAATGTAGAAATACACACACCAGCAGAAGATACATATGTGACCACACTCTCTGGTTGCTGTGGTTGGACTTTTGTCTATTCTGGTTTACATTCAATTCATTTCCAAGAAACTCAAAAGAACACTTTAGACGACAAGAAGCAATGTCTCTCCCATATGTTGATTTACTTGGTATGCACAACTGATCTTCTTCTCTGGATAGCCGGCCACGTTGATCTCCAAAAACTTCTTCTGCGAAGAATAATTCTGGGGTAGGGAATTTATCAGACTCTCTCTCTACTCTTGAAATAATTTGGTACTTGAAAAATACTTTTAGTTCAATCATGGTGTATTTCAACTTCCACAAGAAACAAATTCACTATTTCTCATATAAATATTCGAACTCGCACGAGTCAACCGAGTCGTCAAACATTAGACCCTATTAAAATACATTTAAAACAGGGTTGGTTTAATAACCACCAGAAAATATGAACATGTCTTGCTTCTAGCAAGTCCAATATATGAACTACTTAAAAGTCTAAACACATTTCTTCATTTGTTCTTAATAATCATCACAGTCACTAAACCAGCAAAGAATAGCTCTTCACTAGACGTACACTGAAACTCTATGGATCATACAGCAGGTACTTGTCGGCCACCATTGCCTGCCGCATCCACATTTTGCTCGTGGCTGGTTTTAGACGTGCACATACAAACATGCAATGCGCAGTATGTCGGATTCGTCTCTCTCACACTTATATTTAAAATATCGTGGGTTTGAGATGGAGGAAGTTCAGTCATGGTATATTTCAACTTCCACAAGAAACAAACCAAGTGGTTCAAGAATTTATGTGGAAATTCTCGAAACACTACTTATTCCCACCTCAGATCGAACATGTGATATTTTATATACCATCATTATGTACATTTATATGACATATAATAACAATTCATATTTCAACAGTATACCTTGTTCTTTTAATAACCATAAATACCCCTTTTCTTATTATTTAGCTATTACTTATTTTTTAATTTTACTTCAAGTATAAAATGTGAATATTTCAATCAATGTTGGAGTTACCTATTTCAGTATCTAAAAAAAATCATGAGGACCAATTTGTTTTTTCTTTTTTCTGCTCTTTATCCCATCATAAATTCTAGGTGTTCATGACACTTGAGTACTTTATTCTTTATTAAAATTCCTTGTACTATTTTTTCCTTAGTACATACTAGTATCATTATTTACAGTAGTTTGTAGTCTGGAGGAGCTCTGGGCAAATGAAAGTGTTCTTTTTGACCCTTGTAAATTCACATAAAACGTAATAAAGCTAGTGGTATATAGAATTCAAACTTGCCAGAATAATTCCTATTAAGTGTGTAACTTCTGTCATGATACTGTCCTTTTCCCCTAGGATCAGTACCTATACCTCACATGTGGGTTGACCCTATGAGTGCACTTCCTCCTTCCATTCTGGTAGGTACGTCCCTTTATAAAACATCCCTATTCATCAGGCCACAGGTTATCCTATTTCTCTGTAGGTACGCCTGCCCTATATCGTTAGCAAATGTCAGGTATGTTCCCCTTATCCTTAATGAGTAGGCCTAATGGTTCCTTGCCCCAGTATACATTCTTATGTACACTATAATTAAATATTTCATGGTAAAAATAAAAACTATTTTACACTCCACTCTCACTTCGTAGTACCTCCTCTAATACCCTATTTTATTCATTCAGAGGTTATTATAATATTCAAAGTTACATTGTATTTATACAAATAATAAAAACAAAGATATTAGGGTACAAATTTTCGCTTATAACTTTTCCTACAATGTTCCATCTGGGGACATTCTTGCTTGATGCTCCAACAGTATTCAGCCATCATACTGACATCACATCTACCTTGATGATACCTTGTTTCCATGACCTTCAAATCTTGGTGGAATCACTCACCCTGTTCATTGCTAACAGCACCAAGATTTTCTGGAAAGTTAGCAAGATGGATATGTAAGAAATGCAGTTTGATTTACGTTACAGCCAAGCTTTTTAAAGCTCCCTAAGAGTTGTTGAACAATTTCAATGTAATTCTGGGCTAGTGTATTTCCTAGAAAGTCCTTGACAATACTTTTGAATGCCAACCAAGCATTCTTTTCAAGTACGGTCATTGTTTCTATGAAATGTTTATCTTCTCATATGACAAGCTAGGAAATGCCGAAATGATATACTTAAAACAGTCCCCTTCAGTTGACAGAGCTCTAATAATTTGCTTCATGAGACCTAGTTTTATATGCAAAGGCGGAAATATAATGTTTATATTCTGTCGACAAGTGGATGATTTACAATGTTTGGATCACCAGGTTTCAAGTCAGATCTTGGTGGACACTTTGACTGTACCCAATGCTTCTCACGAGCTCTGCTGTCCTACATACACAGAAAACACGGATACTTGATATATCTGTGTTGCTGGCCAAGAAGGAAAGAAACCGTTTTAAGGTCGACACAGATGATTCATTGGTGCAAGTTATATTGCAACACGTCAATGACCTTCTTTATGTCTTCGTATTTTTCATGCAAGAAAACTGGATGGCCTATTGGGACTGAACCGTATAAATTTCCACTGTGGAGGAGAACACACTTCAAGCTACGTTTTGAGCTATCTATAAACAATCGCCATTCAGTTGCATTATAGTCTGAAATTCCCGATTCCTTCATTAAACCAGGTATGTTGTGGCAATACACAAATCCATCAGCACTCCGAAAGAAATGCACTTTCTCTCAATTGGAAGTAGGTGATTTTAGCTCTTTTTTCTAACAAGTTTATTGATGCAGTCTTGAGGCTGAAAGTTCTGATGATTTTTGGATAGTCCCAAATCCGTACCAAGTCAATTAACTCATGCTGATTGAATCCTTTACGAACAGAATCATCGTGACCTTTAAAATCTTCGTCACTGCGGTCACTTCAATCTTCGCCCGATGCATCTTCTTGTATTTCCAAAGAGGGTGGTAATTCCTGAAACACTGGCACTGGAATTTCAGCTGAAGACGGTACAGGGTGTATAGCTGACTTTAAAGTAGGGTAATCTATTTTATATTTGTCTTTTTGTTATATCCTGACGTTTTTACTATACAAAAGTAACAATTACTGGAGTGGTCTTTGGGTTCTTGCCAAATCATTGGTATACCAAACGGAAGTTTATCGCGTGATCCTTTTGTCCACTTCTCAAGCCCTCCGTACACTGCTTGCAGACTTTGTGAGGGGCGCATGATTTACCTTGGTCATCAATGTTTACTTTAAAATAAGCAAAATAGGCTTCCCTGACAAAATTAGTGATGTTTGTCCATTGACGGGGAATGGTAAAACTGCCACATATATAACAAAATAAATCGGGGCTGTTTAAACACTTACAGAGCAAACTACCAGCGGCAGACATAAAGAAACTTTTTTGTTTATATATAAATAAGAAGTAAATGCTGCTAATCTTGTGTAAATACAAATTCTTGCACTATGCATTGGAAACCAGCTTCACTATATCAGAGCAACAAGTACGCCTGTTTACTACAGCGTCTCAAGTGTCACTGACCACATAAGCCAAGACAAAATGAATCTAAAGCTGTAGCGCAGTGCCCTATCCCCTGAAGTCATCACTGGTTTAAGGTTTACCAACAGAGTGCAGCACGGCTTTCTGTAACAAAGAAGTTACCTGTCAGAAGCGTAATCGCCTGCGCAACAACTGTAGAAACAAAACTTGACGTGATAGGAAAAACCTAATTACAGTTTTGGAATCAGCATGTTCATTTACCTCTAAAACACCCTAAGAATTGAAGCCAACAGAAATTAATTTACAAATTGTTCCCCAGTGTTATCTTACATTCAGTGTGAGGATGATATTCTCATAAATTCAGAAATTATTTTGAAAGTTATGTGCCAGGTATGGTTCTCCCTACTTACTTAGAACTATGTGACAAAAAAAAAGGGTTACCAGGCAGCTTTCAAGAAAACCATTTTTGGAATCATGATTCATGTTAATAGGATTCGTGAGGACAGGCAGAGGCACCCCTGGAATAACCGAGGAAGATGCAATCAAGATTCCTAGTGGGCAAATCTCTCTACTAACTGAAGATGACACAGTCAAAATTCCTAGTGGGCACAACCCTCCAACAACCGAGGACGACGTAGTCACATATCAGGAGCAATTTTGGGTGACGTAATCACAATTTCTTGCTGGTATGTTTCTCTAATAACCTGTAGCAGGGGATGATAGAATAGTATAAGAAGTTGGGGTAATTTGGTGCAGGGAAATTTTATTACAGAAGAAACATCAAAAACAACTTGGGATCCAATGGTCGTCACTCCGCCTGTTAACACAGAATGTTGACGTCCCTAGGAGATATACAACTTTATGTCCTTTACATTGTACTTTGCTTTTTCTGACCCAGTTGTAGGATGCACTAAAAATAATGTCTTGGGATGGATTATCATTTGAACCCAGTATGGTCCTTCATACTTTTGAAAAAACTTGTGTGTCTCTTTCTTCAGGGCTGAGCTCTGAAGATGCTGTTTTACAAGGACTAGGTCATTGACCTTGTAATGTGATTCTACAGCTTTCTCATAATGTTGTGCCATTTCAACTAAATTTCTAGAAACTATTTCCTGATTCAGTTCGTAGTTGAGAGTAAGTTGTCCAGGGCAAGTAAAACATTTAATGAGGGGGTCTCCTACAAAGGGTTTGCTTATTACTTCCAAAGGTGTTCATCCAGATGATAAATGTTGTAATGCATTTAAAATAAGTTAAAAGTCATTCATTTTTCTTACCCATAAAGTATGTTTTTCATGGCCGTAGGTGCGACACAATTTTCCAATTTCTTTCATAACTCTTTCACACGGATTTGAGGATGTTCTATAGTTGGATATTAATACTTGACGAATATCTTCCCATGTTAGAAATTCTTTAAATTTGTTACTGACAAATTGTGGTCCATTATCTGTGAGAAATCGTTTTGGTTTTCTCACCTGCAGAAAGTTCTGTTGCAAACAGTGTATAACCATCTGTGTATTTGCTCTTTTGATAGGATATAACTTAACATATTTTGACCTGCACTCTATGCTGACCAAAATATATGACACTCTTACCTTTCCTTTAGGAGCCGGTCCAAAAAAATCTGCTGCTGTAAGATCATGTAACGATTTAGGAATAATTGGATGTATTTTGTATTTAACATGAGTGTTACTCTCTTTCACCTTCTGACAGATTTCACAGGTCTTAATTAAAGATGCTACTTTATGTCCTACCTTCTTAAAATAATTAACTTATTCATATGAGCTATACACTTCTTTATTCTGAAGTGTCCATATCCTGTATGAATATATCATATAATTTCGTCTTCTCTTAGCTTCAGAATGCATTTATTCATATGAGCTATACACTTATTTATTCCGAAGTGTCCATATCCTGTATGAATATATCACATAATTTCGCCTTCCCTTAGCTTCGGAATGCAAATGCGCTAACATTGTGATGTTATACTCTCTCCAAAACAAATTATGCCCTATAGTTTTCCACTTTCCTGCCTGATTAGGAGGTAAGGAATTCCTGATACATGTAGCAAACATTTCTGTAAAATAGGGATCATGTTGGATGTTTTCTGTTATTGTTTGGGCCATCTCTTGTACTCTGGTGTGCGGGCATTCTACTTTCATAAAATTAATTGCAAAATGGTTCAAATGGCTCTGAGCACTATGGGACTCAACTGCTGTGGTTATCAGTCCCCTAGAACTTAGAACTACTTAAACCTAACTAACCTAAGGACATCACACACATCCATGCCCGAGGCAGGATTCGAACCTGCGACCGTAGCAGTCGCACGGTTCCGGACTGTGCGCCTAGAACCGCGAGACCACCGCGGCCGGCAATTAATTGCAAAAATTACTCCAGGTCCATCCATACGTTATAACTCTTCCATGCCTGCTGGTAACCTAGGCAAAGCATTCAGTACAATATTCACAGGACCTTTTACATACTGTATCCTAATGTCATATTCCTGTAGGAACAACATCCATCGCATTAATCTACTATGTAAAAACCGACTACTCATTAAAAAGATAGCGCTTGATGATCTGTATATACGTGGATTTCTGACCCCATACTAGTATTTGGAATTTTTTGATACTCAATACTATTGCCAATAGTTCTTTTTCAGTAGCTGTGTAGTTTAACTCATGTTTATTAAGACTATGGCTAGCAAAAGCTATGGTTCTATGATTTACATTATCTAGACTCCACTCTCCTTGAAAAAGTTTTGCTGCGATACCATAATCAGATGCATCAGTTGAAATTTTAAATGGCTCACTCATACTCGGATGATGTAATATGGGTGATTCTACCAGTGCTCTTTTTACATTTTTAAATGCATCATTTGCCTCTTGATCCCAAACCCATGGTATTCCCCTTTCTTAATAAACGTAAAATTCTTGGGTCATTTAGTTCTTGACCTCGTATATATTGTCTATAGTATCTGGCCATTCCTATAAATCCCTTCAACTGTCCTACATTTCTAGGGGGTGGACATTCTTCAATAGCTTTTATGCGCTCAGGATCCAGTCTAATCCTCTGTACCTCTACAATATGTCCTAGAAACTTAAGCTCTTGTCACGCTAAGTGCAATTTAGACAATTTCAGTGTAATACCTTTTTCTTTAAACTTTTTCAGGCTCTTACTCAAGGTTAGACAATGTTCTTCCCAGGTAGCTGAGATTATGAGGATATCATCTACATATATTATTAAATCCTTCAATAAATCTCTTCCTAATGCCTCATCCAGAGCACGTATAAATACGGATACTGAGATATTTAGTCCAAACAGTAACACATTGAAATGATCCGATTTACCATCAAACAGAAACGCTGTATACTACTTTGATTCAGGATGTAGCCTAATTTGGCAATATCCTGTCATCAGGTCCATCGTGCTAAAAAATTTTGCTTTTTCAAATTTGGATAATAATTCATTGAGATTTTTAACATGGCTGAAACAGCAACTGTTGAAATTCTTCACGGTAAATGATGACAGCCAAAACAGTTGCAGGATAAAGATTTATTAAAATTCTTGACCATGGTTTCGGTATATTTATATATTTATATATACCGAAACCATGGTCAAGAATTTTAATACATTGGTATGTATAAATATACCAAAACCGTGGTAAAGAATTTTAATAAATCGGTATATATAAATATACCAAAACCGTGGTCAAGAATTTTAATAAATCTTTATCCTGCAACTGTTTTCGCTGTCATCATTTACTGTGAATAATTCATTGATGTTAATTGGTCGGTCTCGTTCTGTCTCTATATGCTTATTCAATGTATGCGTGTCTAGCACTAATCACACACCTACTGCAAACTTTTTTACCACTACTAAAGGGTTATTCATGACGCTAGAACTACATTCTGTTATACTGTTGTCAACCATTCCGTCAGTTTCCTCCGTAACTGCTTCTTTCAAACATACTGATATTGGATATGGCTTACAGAAAAATGGAGTGTCGTCTTTGATTTTAAACTTACATATGTAATCGCTGATATTATCAGGACGATCGGAAAATACTACTCATATTCCATTAGAATTTTATGTAAATCTAGCTTTTGTTTACTGAATAATATTTGAGATTCATTTGCTTTGTTTTGTATCTCAGCTTGATGTGATATGTGATTTACATTATCCACCTCTCGTGACAATAGTGCTGTAGTAGTTAATCGTAAACACTGACATTCAGTTGTTTGTCTTGCAATGTAATTATCGGTTACAAACGGTATCCAATATTTACTGTTATCTTTACCAAAGCAAAGAAGACCTTCCTCAAAATTCAATATGACGTTAAATTCTGATACCCAATCTAGGACAAATAAAACATTATTATTAATGTTTTCTACTATTAAAAGTGTTTGAGGAAATCTGTTATTTCCGATGTCTCAGTTCACTTGGGTTTCCTGTTTCACAACCTTATTTTTTGTTCCGGTTATACCAACTATGTAAACTCCAGTTACTGGTAACAGCGGTAAGTAATGTTTAGTCTGTAATGTGTTAAAGAACGCGCTAGCAATGAGTGACACCTCATCCCTGAGTCTATAAATATGTTAACTTCAGAAGTCTCCATGGTTCTTGCTATTATTGGTTGTGGGTTGCTGGTAGTCAAACTTGGTTCTTCTAATAACAACCAATCTTTTGTAGGTATTTTGTGCGTGAAATTAACATACTTATTATGTACTAGGCCTCGTTGTTTATCTCTATGACCTGGGCGCCGGCCCTGGATCCAGATCGCACTATGTTTGCCTAATTATTAGTGTGCACTGGTTGGTTACCAAATCGGGGTAATACGTTACTACTTTGTGCTCTGTTATTACTTGGCACAAATTCTTGCTAATTTACTGGACCTAAAATTCGAATGTGGATGCTTCTTCTGATAATTATCATTGCCATTATTTCTGTAGCACTGGTGTACTCTGGCTAAGTTGGCCTTATGTTTTTTTTTGAAATTATTATCACTGTTCCTTTAGTAATTCTGATTTTCACTTTGGTGTATGCTCTCGTTGCAGTCCTTATTTAAGGCATCAAGTGCATCCACAAAGGACAACAGTTCTTCCGCTGTTTTCCAGCTGCTACACAAGACGTCTTTTCTTGCATAGATAGGTAAGCGTCTGATTGAAATTCGAACTAACCCCTCTTCTTCCATTGGCTCGTCTAAGTACTTTGCCTGTGTTAAATGCCAGTTGAAATACTTTCTCATTGTTCCCCACTTATTATTGTACAGGTCCCACAAGTTTTCCTTAAATTTCCTCTGGAAGTCTCCCCAAGAAGAAAAGTTCTCAATATTTACAGTACCCCACTCTCCAGCTTCTCATAAAAGAGACCCAACAGCAAATTCAATCTTTCTCGAATCTTCCCAGTTCTTCGGCAAGGCTTGGTTAAATCTTTTCAGAAAATGAGTGGGATGCCCTTCCCCATTTGGCTTAAACTTTTGGCTAGATAAGCCTCAGGCTCCTCATAGTAAATCCATCATTACCTCACTAGTCAATACCACATTGGGAGCAGTCATTCTCTTATCTACCTTGTCTTGAATAAGTTTGAATTCTTTCCAAAATTCATCCATACCTTTCTTGGTATCATTGAGTTCAGAAGATAAGACTGGAGATAAGTTCTCGGAGATTACTCTCGTGGCAGATTTTTGGTCAGTTATTTCCTCTACCTGTTCCTCTACACTACTTATGTTAAGTCTGAGGTTGCTAGTTTCTCTTTAAAGTTTTTTCCTGTGTTATCTGCTCGAGTGTTAATGCCTGCAATTGGCGATTGGACTATTGATATTAATTTATCCTGCTTTTCAATACTCTCTCTCAAATTGTGCAGCTTTTGCTTTACAATATCAAATGTAACATTAATACATTTTGAAATGATCCTAACTTTTCACCAAGTTCAGATTCTACATTATTACATTTATCTTCAGTATCAAATTCTAACTTTGTCAAATCCTGAAATTGCTCATTCTCTCTCTGATTAAAGTCAGTGAACAGTTGATTTATGTGACTGCTTAAAGAACTAGTTAGTTCACCTTTCAAATCTATTTTAAAATTTTCTACTTTAGTAGTTAAAGCGTCAAATTCAGTTTTCAAATTTCCCATGTTTTCACATAAATGGCTGCATTCCTTACTTTGTTCATCTACTTTAGCACTTAACAATCCTAAACATTCATTCTGAACATCCAATTTATTATTTAATGGAGTATTCACTGAATCTAATTTAAGACAATTGAGCATTTAAAGTTGTATTTAGTTCCTTTCTTAAAGAAGCATTTTGAGCAGTTGAATCTGTCCTCTGGTCACCTGTTTTCATTTAAAATTTTGATCAAATTCACCAATTCAGACCAGTATGGCACCTGCACCTCCTTACTCACTTTCATTGCCATGGCTGGTCCTGAAGTTTCTTCAACCAGCTGTATGTTTTCCACGGTTTTACGAATTTTAGATCTAGTAAGAATTAAAAAAAATTCTAAGTATAATAACTACACAAATACAGTCTATGGAACAGTTTCTTCAACTTTATACTCCAACAATTATTGTTTTATGCTCACCCGGCATAGAGTTTTAGGCTGCGTCGATGAGCGGGTGTGGAATCAGCACTGGTGAACAGCAACTGGTGCCTGTGTCGTTGGTTGCTGGTTTCCGCATTGGCATCGCCGCAATGTGTGTGAGAGCTGTGTACTCCCCACACTGGATCTTCTTAGTTGAATTATTCTCGTTGTATCTCTTCTTAGTCTAATATGTCAGGGTCTTCTTTATGTTCTTTTAATGTTGTTACTTCTTTATGTCTTTTGCTTTGCTGCATTCACAGATTTTTCTTTGGTTGATTTCTGTGCTAAATCAAGTTTCTCATAACAGTTTTCTTGTCTTGTTATACTTGGTTACTATGGCAACATGGAACGGAACATCCACTTTTCTCGTTTTTGTCTCTAAATCCCATTTTTTCGGATCCTTTTTCACAGGTTGCCACGTTGTAACGCTGTAGATGACAAGAATTGATGTGGAGCTGGCTTGCAAACTTTCCACCTCTCTCCTGTAGGTATCCACTTGGTATGCACAGCTGATATTCTTCTCTGGATAGCCGGCCACATCGCTCTCCAAAAACTTCTTCTCCAAAGACTAGTGCTGGTTAAGGGAATTTATCAGACTCTCTCTCTACTCTTGAAATAATTTGGTACTCGAGGAATACTTTTAGTTCGATCATGGTATATTTCAACTTTGACAAAAAACAAATTCACCATTTCTCATATAAATATTCAAACTCATGCGAGTCAACCAAGTCATCAAATATTAGACTCTATTAAAATACATTTACAACAGGGTTGATTTAATAACCACCAGAAAATATGAACATGTCCAATATATGAATTACTTAAAAGTCTAATCTCATTTTTCGTTTGTTCTTAACAATCATCACAGTCTTTAAACCAGTAAAGAATAGCACAGGCTCTTCTCTAGACATACACTGAAACTCTATGGATCGTACAGCAGGTACTTGTCGGACACTGTTTGGTCACCGTGTCCACTTTTTGCTCGTGACTGTTTTGAGACCTGCACACACAAACATACAATGTGGTGTAGGTCGGATTCATCTCTCTCACACTTCTATTTAAAATATCATGGGGTTCGAGACAGAGGAAGGCCAAGTGGTTCTAGGATTTACGCGGAAATTCTCGAAGCACTACACCATGTGGTCTTATAAATGAATTTGGCAATGGGAAGAAATGCAAAACAAATTTCTGAAGTAAATTCATCATTTCATTTAAATATACTATTTTTGTGTTTGTTAGTTAGAAGTACTTGGTTTTGTGCAGCGTGTTCAAGATGATGATGATAGATGTTGAATATGCCAAGAAATCCTTATAACTGTTTCACAGTTTCTGAAAAAGATTGTTTTAGCATGGGATGGTAGGCAATGAAAACATTGTAACTCCATCTGTCTGTGAAATCCCCGAATTCCAGTAATCAGTAACTCCATAATCAAAGAGGGATTCGAAAGTGCATGGATTTCTCTAACCTGTCAATAACTAGGCTTCTGCTATACAGATACACATGTAGCAATTTTCTGTACCACTTGATATTATTTTTTAAGCAACCATTTTTGCTTCACCTGCAAAATTTAACAAAATAGAGTCACAAGATTTTCAGTGATTAATGATTGCAGTTTATCTTGTTCCTTATGTGGGATTTGATATAAAATTAGATGACATCTGTCTTTGCAAATATTCTTTGCCATGAATTTTTAAGTTAAAAATAATCAATTTATGGAATTTACTAGCAGTTTGGGGCGGGAGGGGGGGGGGGGGCGGCAGTCATTTAGGGGGTGACTATTTGTACAATTCTGCCAAAGGCCATCTGCTTTTTAAACCATGTGTAGATACTTAGAGACTCAGCCATGGAGAATAAGACAATTAAATGGTGTTGTGGTTGGTGTTCTTGCTTTGCAATATGACATTTGTGTGGATCTAATCTACTAGATTTGCAGAAAACTGGAGGACTGCTAAATGTTAACCTCATGTTTAAGTTTTTTTGGCACAAGGTTTTGTTAACTCTGGAAGCAGGGCCTTGTTTAGTATCTACAGACTCATGGACAGACCCTGTAGGTTAGTCCCCACTAGCAGAAATTTTGTGATAGCTAACCTGCCAAAACAGCATTGTAGAGCAGTTTCAAAATAAAAGCATTTAAAATTTATTGTTGTATAATATTTTAACATACAATTTAGGATTTAATGAATGGACAAGCTTAAATATGATTCATATCCATACAAAAATCATTACTTCAACTCAGAGAAAACTTTTTTGTTAGGCAAATAACAAAAGAAATGAAAAACAAATCAACTTTCATGTATCATGTATACTTGCTCTGTGGACCCAAATGCATCCTCAGTTAAAATGAAGAAACATAATTTTCTACTCTTGAAGACGCATAAGAAGTGTGCAAACTGGGACCTATCTAAACTGTATGGGGTGCAACACAGCCAATACTGGAGTCCGGGTGGTACGGCTGCGAAATAATGGTCAAACTGACGAAGTGATAGCTGTCTCGATTTGGTCTTAGGCTGTTAAGAGCCAGTTCTACCAGCAAGTTTGATAATGCTTATGCATGATTCATCATGTTCATCTCATTGAATACTGGCCTTAGATTGCATTTTACCCAAACGAACCTAAAAAATATAGCTTCATGCCACATTTTGTACAGTTTTTATTATGTCAGTCAACATTACAAGATAGAAGTCATAACAATAACACAACAAATCCATTAACATGTGAATGCAAAGTTTTGAAAGACAAAAATGTTGAATAAACACAATGCTGTTTATCATAAAGGAGACTTGTCACGTTGCAGGCAGGCACTATTAAAAGACACTTACATAAAGCTTTGGGCAAACTTCATCAATAAAAGAGAGACACCCACCATTCACACACACACAAGCAAGTACACCTCATGCACACATGACTGCCAACTCCAGTATCTCGGGCCAGACTGCAGTTATCATATGTGATGCAAGCAGCAATCTGGAGGGAGCAGGGAAGGGGAAGAGATAGTGGTCTGTGGATGGGGGGAGAGAGACAGAGACAAATGTTGTCTGATGGAGTGTGAAGGGACTAGACTGCCAACAGGTGTAGCATCAGGAGGTTATGGGGCAGGGAGGTGGGGAAAAAAGGAGAGGAGCAAGGAAAGATGGGCAAATGCTTTGGCAGAGGGCTGTAAATAAACAGGATGGGAGATGAAAAACGGAAGGAGATGATAGGGCATAGGGGGTGGAAACTGTTGGGTGGAGGGTGTGGGAAGAGTATCTTACTGTAGGTTGAGGCCGGGATAATTTCAGGAACAGAGAATGCATTGTAAGGATAACTCCCGTCTGCGCAGTTCAGAAAAGCTGATGGTTGAGGGAAGGATGCAGATGGTTCAGTTAGTGAAGCAGCCATTGAAATCAAGTGTGTTATGTTATGCTGCATGCTTTGCAACAGGGTGGTATGGGATGATCTACTTTGCTCTCGACCACAATTTGGCGGTGGCCATCATGTGGCACAACATGCAGCTGACCATAACACTCTTGATTTCAGTGGAATAGGAAACATGACACAGGAGAAGGGCATTGCACAATAAACATGAAATAAAAGTCATGTTACTCGGCATCCACGTATGAAACTATTAAATTGAATTGTCGAGAGTCTGTACATGAAATACGAAACAGATTTGAACTATAAGCTCAACTTCCAAGTTAATTATTTAGTAATTACAATAGAGTATTCACTTCTTAACCCAGACCAGAACAATCATTTTTTTGGATTTGTCCTGCAGCTTAAGGAAATAGAGCTCGTTTTCTAAATTTGATAACATTGCTGGTGCATTGTCTTCCACATCAGATTGCTCCACAGCTTTTCTTAAGAGTTTGTAGTGCCTGAAAGAAACTCACTTTCCTTCATCAGATTCCTCCACCCCTCTTTCTTCCTCTCTAGCACCACAATTAAGCCTGATGCACTCTTTCAGTATGTGGTCTACAGAGTCTCAATCGAATATGTTTAAATTTATGTCACACGAAAGATACACACTGAAATATAAGTCTGCTGGTCGCACTGCATCCCTTTTGCTTCTTTTTTGTCTAGAACAATAGTCACGTCAATATAGTCTCCCTCATGTGCCAAAACAATCACATTTTCTAAAGTAGTTTTGTATTGTGGTGGGGCTCATTCTCTTCTAAGCCTCTGAAGTAAAATTAAAGGAATGAGGAGATTTTTTTCAGTATGGATGCAGCTTCAAGTCTAGAGTCAACTTCTTTTAGTATCTGCATATTTTCTTTTAGCGAAAACTGTGTTTTTATTGAAATTATTGTTCATGTCCGAAACAAAATTCTTCACCTGCACGACTCACAAACACATGCAGCAACTGCATCTACAACTGTGATGTTGCAATAATTTTTATTCTGGTGTTCACTGTCTGTGGGTTGTTTGGGTCAGGGTAGATTTTCTTTAATTTTGGGATTTTTTAAAATCTTATCTACTGAGAAATAATGTATAAAAGTACTGCACATTATAGTTTTCTGTTGCAAAAACACAAAACACAAAAAGAAGAGCATTGTAATAGTGTATCAGAGGTTCATTAAAGTCACTGCACTCCCATGTTAATAGATACCACCAACCACATCATTATCAGGAAAACTTAAAAGAAATAGGTGCATCAGACACTCAGTGTGTTATTGCAAACATTTCTGTCTATTGGATTACAAACTATGCTTGTAAAATAAATTCAGCTTTAAAGTGAGTGGTGGCTTTACGTATCTGCAGATACCTTTCTGCAGATCCTATTGAGATTTAACGTTTAGCCAGTATTAAGTTCATAATTGTGGTTTTCTGAAGACTACTCCTCAGCAGGTGTACTACATTCAGAATTTCCAAAGCTTAACAGCATAAATGTTGGTGCTATTTGTCAAAGAATGAAAGTTTACACTTCGGTGTGTCTTATGTTAGTAATAGAATTACTCTAAATGCGATGTAATGAGGTGGACTTCTACAAAAAGGAATTGGTCCGGATACAGAAATTTTCAGCAATTACAAGCTAAAATGCCTTCGTCAGTTTTGTAAAATAAGTTAGGAAATAAAGTAATCTTTATTCTATGCACTGTATATGACAGAAATAAAGTATCAGGGGAAAATATACAA
Organism: Schistocerca nitens; assembly: GCF_023898315.1. Lineage (NCBI taxonomy): Eukaryota > Metazoa > Arthropoda > Insecta > Orthoptera > Acrididae > Schistocerca > Schistocerca nitens. The sequence goes on from NC_064619.1 coordinate 655,154,666, forward strand.
TATCACAGCAGCTAAGTTGTTAAACCTTAAGCATAAAGGCGGACATCTGCTGAATGACAAATTTTGTCACTATTGTTATTATTGTTTAATGCTCTTCTTACAAGCTTCATATGCTCGTATGCTCCTCCCTATCAAAGTGTTATTTTAAGCTTAATGAAAGGAAAAATGTGAAAAATGAGTTCACTACCCCATTTGATGTTTCAGTCTTATTAGAAGTCAGCTCAATGAATTTCCGTACACTGTGTAAAATGTAAATTTAAAAGAAAGCTCAGGTACTATAGTTTCACTTCATGCCTCCTATACTGCTGCCAGCCAATCTTTATTATCTACAATGTGTAGTGCAAAGTATATATGTGGGTAATGTATGTAGTTGTTGCAACTGTATCATGTGAGATTTGAACGCGAAAGTCTTTAAACTGTGCTACCACAAAACCCATGTTGTATTTCTGTGTGGCATCACTGCCGTAGCACGTGATCTGCATGAAAAATACTTTTTACAGTATGGCACAAAATCGTTTCACCCCTACCAGCACTCCCATCATTGAATGGCCACGCCCACTCCAGCAGATGAGCTCATTTTGTGTGTGTTAGTGTAGTGTGGTGACTGCACTGGCTGTTGGGTGATTTAACAAGTCACCAGGAAACGAGAGCTGACTAGCTTGAAATAGCTGACTTTTCCTTGATTGTGGCCGAGCATCTTCTTCAAGACTTAGTGTTTGAATTTAAAAGATTGACAATTAATATTGTTACTGAATACAGTACATTGGAAATATATGCAAAAAGATGAGTCTGAGTTACAAGTGGCACAAGAAAAGGTGGTCCTAGGCACCTTCGTCATGTATAGGCTCAGTCCAGAACACTTAGCGTCAAGTGTCTGTCCTGCTTTTCCATTGCTGCCACCACCTACCAGTAGTTGTATCATAATTCCATGGTGAAGCTAAAACTTTGCGAGTTGTATTGGCAGCGCTGGTCGTGGATTACTTCAGCATTTCCTCTATCCCGTATCCCCTCTTCACAATGGCCTAAAATATTCCTTTAACTCTGCCAATACCCACAGAGTGAACCATCAGTCTTTTGTGCCATTTGTAACTTGTTTAGTCTCATCAAAAGGAAGAAAATGGGACAAAGTTAAGCAAGATGCCTAGTAAGAACATACACTATGTGATCAAAAGTATCCGGACACCTGGCTGAAAATTACTTACAAGTTCGTGGCACCCTCCATCAGTAGTTCTGGAATTCAGTGTGGTATTGACCCACCCTTAGCCTTGATGAAAGCTTCTTGGGGAATGACAGCCCATTCTTCACAGGGTGCTGAGACCTGGCATGAAGTCGGTGTTTGAAAACGTCACAAAGGTGTTCTATAGGATTCAGGTCAGTACTCTGTGCAAGCCAGTCCATTACAGGGATGTTATTGTTGTGTAACCACTCTGCCACATGCCATGCATTATGAACAGGTGCTCGATCATGTTGAAAGATGCAATCACCATCCTCGAATTACTCTACAACAGTGAGAAGCAAGAAGGTGCTTCAAACGTCAATGCAGGTCTGTGCTGTGATAGTGCCATGCAAATCAACAAGGGGTGCAAGCCCCCTCCATGAAAAACACCACCACACCATAACACCACCGCCTCCGAATTTTACTGTTGGCACTACACACGCTAGCAGATGACTTTCACTGGCATTCACCATACCCGCACCCTGCCATTGGATCACCACATTGTGTACCGTGATTCGTCACTCCACACAATGTTTATCCACCATTCAATCATCCAATGTTTATGCTCCTTACACCAAGCGAGGCATTGTTTGGCATTCATCAGTGCGTTGTGTGGCTTATGAGCAGCCGCTTGACTATGATATCCAAGTTGTCTCATCTCCCGACTACCTGTCATAGTACTTGCAGTGCATCCTGATTCAGTTTGGAATTCCTGTGTGATGGTCTGGATAGGTGTCTGCCTATTATACTTTATGACCCTCTTCAACTGTCAGCAGTCTCTGTCAGTCAACAGATGAGGTCAGCCTGTACACTTTTGTGCTGTATGTGTCCCTTCATGTTTCCACTTCACTATCACATCAGAAACAGTACACCTAGGGATGTTTAGGAGTGTGGAAATCATGCTTACAGACACATGACACAAGTGACACCCAATCACCCGAGCATGTTCGAAGTCCATGAGTTCTGTGGAGCTCCCAATTCGGGTCTCTCACGATGTCTAATGATTACTAAGGTTGCTGATATGCAGTACCTGGCTGTAGGTGGCAGCACAATGCACCTATGTGAGAAAGGTATGTTTATGGGGGTGTCTGGATACTTTTGATCACATAGTGTAGAATCAAGGTAAATCTTACTAGGAAGAAATGTCTGGGAAATTTTAGCATTTATCTTATGGGTTTTTCACAGGGGCTACAAATTTACGGCATAGAATCGCAAAAAATGTAAAATCAAAGAATATAAAATAGATGTTCTGCGGTGTTGCCTTTTGTTATCCTGACCAGTCGAACCCTAACACTGCAGATATGTTTAAGCTGGGAACAATGAAAAAGCTAAATGTAAAAGTCCTGTTTCCTGAAGAGAAGATTAACAACACCTCTTACTTCACATATTTACCTTGGTACCTGTTATTTTTATAATTAGAACACTTGATATAAGGTATTTGCCTTTTTCATTATTATTTAAAAAAATTCCTTATTCACCACACATTTAGGGTAATTTACTTAGGGAGTAGGACATGATCATTCCAACACATAAAAGGCATAACTGCTCACAAAGTCGATGTTATCGGTAACATTGTTTGGTTACAAGAAACTAGTCAAAGAAGGTGACCACAATATCACAGAATACTCTCCTTCATAGAAGTGATCACTAAGTCACTGTACATGGCCCTTCACACTGAAATCATTGAGTACACTCCACCACAGGAATGATCACTGTACACAGTCAATCACTCGGGCAACAAGTGAAATCTCTGCACATATCACGACCACTGAAATCGCTTTACACAATCCCTCTCTTGTGCACAAAATTCATCATAATAACATAATGAACCAGCACACTCTTCTGTGTGCCTATGTGGGCGCACATTATATGTGAGTCCTGCAAAGCTGAAGTGGTGAGAATACATCAGATTCCTGTGCTCCATAACCCTACTGGACACCCCAAATTTTCCATGCATTGGGACAAAAATACTGTTGGCAGAAACTGGATCCCACACTCACAGCCTCTATCTATAGAAGTCCTATATTTATATTTTTATGTGGGATGATCTGTCCACAAACTATCAGTGCTGTATTGTTGTCAAAGCTGTAATCTCTCTGATTAGTTGTCTGTCCTGGTAGAGCTGTGTTGCATCCTTTGCTGTAAGAACACAGCTTGGCCATCAGATCGCAGTACTGGGGCTGGTCGCATCAGGCAACTGCTGATGACAGGTGGTGAAAACAGCATATTTACACTGAGTAATCAGTTTAAAAGAAATGTCAGAGTCCATAAGCCTATAGGGAGCAGATAAATTAAGTGCATGAACATTATACTCTGAAAATAGTTTGTACATTTCTGTCATCACATTATATCTTTTATTATGTCATAAAGTTCTAAACTCTTTAAACCATTTTCAGTGCATATATAGTACTTCACTATGCTTATTCTTTTGGCACCACAAATAACAGTCGGTGTTTGGCCTCATCAAGTAGCCTCTGAAAAACATTTTTCCCTAGAACTCCTTAAACTACTTTCAATGCACATTTTGTCTTTCACTATGCTTACTCTCCTGACTCCACAAACCAGATTTGGTTTTTGGCCTAGTCAAGTGGCCTCCTCCACTGTGTTCTGTCCTTGGCATCTTCTTCCCTTGCTACAACTGACTTTTACATCTTGTTTTTGGTATGTCTGAGGTCTCTGTCCTTTGTGTTTCTTCTGACATCGCTCTTAATCTTGATCCCTCCTATCTTATACAGACATGGCTGCTCCATGTCAATCTCATTCTGCAACATATAGTTCATTATATATCTCCCTTAGCCCCCAGTTCTTTCTTATTTGCCATTCTCCTTCCTCACAAATTGATACAAATATCTTCTCAGGATTTTATCCTCAACAACCTTTGTTTTTCTCTCGTTTTACTTACTTGTTCTCCACACTTCTGTTCCTCACAGTAATGCTGATTAATTGTAGTTTTATATATTATAATTCTGGTTCTGCTTGAAAAACAAAATGTGGTTGAGTGTAGTTTGTTGAATGAATATGATGTTACAGTTGTAACTTTGCTCTTTACTTATGTTTCTTATTTCTCATAATTTCTGCTGTTTACTACCATCCCCAGATATTTATTTACCTCTATACCAAATTATTTTGCTTTTTTAAATAGATTTTTTGCCAGTATTTTCATGTGATTAAGTTCTTCAGCCATCAATGCTACATCAACTGCAAAGGCAAGTGCATTAATTTTTATTCTTGTGCTAATTCCCTCTTCTGCTTCGCTTCCTGCATCCAGTGCTTCTTGTATTATTGTGCTGAACAAGAGTGGAGATATTCCATCTCTTTGTCAGACTCCAGTTCTTCTTGTATTATTATGTTGAACAAGAGTGGCGATATTCCATTTCTTTGCCAGACTCTGCAACTTTGCTCTTTACTTACGTTTCTTAGTTCTCATAATTTCTGCTGTTTTTGCTACCATCTCCAGATATTTATTTACCCCTAGACCAACTTATCTTGCTTTTTTAAATAGCTATTTTGCCAGTATTTTCATGTGATTAAGTTCTTCAGCCATCAGTGCTACACCAACTGCAAAGGCAAGTGCATTAATTTTTATTCTTGTGCTAATTCCCTCTTCTGCTTTGTTTGCTGCATCCAGAGCTTCTTGTATTATTATGCTGAACAAGAGTGGTGATATTCCATCTCCTTATCAGATTCCAGATCTTCTTGTATTATTATGTTGAACAAGAGTGGCGATGTTCCATTTCCTTACCAGACTCCAGTTCTTATGTTGAAAGCCATAGAATATTCTCCTTCATTTATACTGTCCCTTTCGAGTCTTCCAGTGTAACTTTGATAAGATTTGTATGTGTCTTACATTTCCTCCCACAAATTTTCCCTCTCATGGTAAAGTAATAGTGTGTGCCTACCTTTGCTGCTCCAGTAGTTTCACATTCATTACACTGGTTTTCTTCCTTTGGTCTGCCAGGACATGGTCTAATTCCTTTTTTGTTCTACCATCTGGTGATATCCAAGGTGCGTTGTGGCTGCCCTTCCTAGGAAAATATGTTCCAAAATCCTGAGGTGGGCTGCACTTGCACAGCTAAGTAGTCCCCCTCTGTTATTGTTACTTTCTGCATGTAAGCATTTTATGCCTGCTATTCCCTTCCAAATGGTCTCCCTCCCAACTCTAGCATTGGCATTTCTGACAATGAGCTTATAACGCTTCCTTGAACGACAAGACAGTGCTGTGTTGGGTTGCACGACTCACATGTCTCTTCCAGTTGACTCATACGTTGTGTGTGCAGCCGATCCTCTTCTTGGGTCATTAGCTACATCGCTCTCACTGTTTAATTCTTCTCCGAAGACTGTACCAGGTTAAAGGGAATAATATTAACCAACTCTCTATTCTTGAAATAAATCATGCACTCATAGAACCTTTTCAGTTCAACAACAATATATTTTCATCTCTCATCCTCAAAGTAACAATTATTCTGTACAAGCTCCAGCAAGCTTACTGGTTCCAAGGTAAATGTCAGAATTGACAAAACACACATACAATTACATATGTGCTGCCTCATGCAGAGCCGAGACGTGAAGTAAGAGCCTCTATACAATACACGCTTCATCTGTCTCTGTAACAATCCTCATGACACTACAAACCACGGAACCTTATACAAACGCTCTTTGACATTTTGATATAAATTCCAAGGCACTGCTGATAACCACTCGTTGGGTCCGCTCATCTGATGCAGCTCCTGGCTTCTCATGACAGCTGTCCCTCCTGCACACACAGATGTGTATGGTGCAGTAAAAATGCTCTTTCACCTTCGTCATTAAAATATCAGGTGTTCGAGATGGTGGAGAGCCAAGTGTTTCTAGAATTTACCCCGAAATTCTCGAAGCAGTACAAGCTTCGTATCATATCCTAATGTCTTACTTATTATCTCTCTGAGTATTTCATTCTCTGATACATCAGTTGAGGCATGTAGCATAACTATTGTTGTTTTTATTAATTGGACTCTTAGTCTCATAACAGAATTCTGTCATTAATTGGTTGAAAATCAGTTACTGCCATAGGTATTCATTTACTGACCATGAAAGTAAGTATGCTAACAATGGAAATTTTTAGCTGCTGTCAACCCACATAAACTGATCTGAACAGTAAATTTTTACTTGTGGCAAACACAGTCGGACGACCTCATAGGCAAAGTGGCACACGTGTTTGCTGACATGCAAGTGCTGCAGATTACTCAGATGGCAAAGTTCCTGAAAGTATATAAAAATGACAAGGTGCAGATCTGGGGGCAGTGTTGAGTAACCACAAGTGGGCAACATTCTATGTGTGTGGCAGTGACAGATCATCCAGTCGTACAAGATGGCATCGCACTGGATAGGATATCTGTGTTGGCATCAGGTGATTCAAGTTTGAAAACTCAGTGCAAGTTACCCGGATAAAGGCGGTGAAGCTGGAGGCAGTGGCAGAGGAAACTAAAGTGGGCTAGCTTGCTACAACTGAGGTTCAGCTCCGCATGCAGCAGCAGCAGGTATGGCAGCACCTCAGATACTTCGGCTGCAGCATGAGCAGACACTGTAATCCTCTTTTGTAAAATTTGTATTGCACATTGAGTACATTTTCTGTTTTTATTATTATTTTTTGGATGTGAGTCTGATAATGCAGGCTTTGTGATAGAATTGTGGCTCATGTGTTACATGTCTGCCTTTAATTAGACATTATTTGTGGTTCGAAAAACACCATGTATTGCTCTCAAGTTAACACACAGTTGTTATTACCAGATTGACATAGATATTCTTTACTTCCTCTTTATTCTCTTTTGTCAGCAATACAGACAACAAGATTTTCATTTGGAGCTTACAGTCATCTTGTCTACCCAGTCATTAGTGTAAAGTAACGATAACAATTTTATTAACTCAAAAATGTAGTTATACACAGTACACATACTCAGAAATAGTTGCTAAAACTTTTTTCTCGTTTATCCCATTGTGACACCAGCCAGTCGATTCCATCCTTGAAGAAGCTATAGACTGCCGTCGGATCCAGGCCTGGACACAGTCACACACTTTGTCGTCCGTTGCGAAGTGATGCCTGCAAATAGCTTGTTTTAGAGGTCTCATCCATGGTGATTCTGCAGTTGTCCAAGACTAAAGCATTCACTTTCACAACCATTTCTGATGTGATGACACAATGAGCCATGAGCATGGTCTTCCAGTGACTTGCGTCCCTCAAGGAATCATTTGTGCCATACCACAACACTTGAATGACTTGGGCTGTACTATCCATACACAGCCTTCAGGTACGTTTCACAGCCTCCAACTCCCTCCGCCACCAAAAATTGAATCACTCCTCATTGTCTGCAAGTTCGGTTGTGGACAATAACTTGTGTGACCGCCTTCTCTTCAGTGTGAAACCACAATGGGGTTCTGCAACATCAAACGTCACGCAGACGTCAGTCTCCAATAGATCACGCCATCATACCTGCAGTTACATGGTACCATCTTACGTGTAAGGCAAAGGCAGACACACTGACCAGGTTTCATTTGAATTAATGTTATACATCTGCATACATATTTCTCAGGTTACCACACAATGCTTGGCGGAGAGTACCTAGTACCATTGTTACCTTTTTCTGTTTCATTCGCAAATGGAGTAAAGGGAAAATGACTGTCTATAAGCTTCTGTACAAGTCCTGGTTTCTGTTATCCTATCTCCACAGTTCTTGCCCAAAATGTATGGTAGTGACAGGTGGCATGTGACAATGACAGAAGCTTATATGAACAACATAAGGGCATTTGAATGAAAAATCCTACAAAACATTTATGGGCCTGTGAAAGAGGTAGAGAGTTAGGGAATATGGTACAACCATGAAATCTAGCAGCTTATACAAGGGAAAAATATAGTAAAGGTTTTTATATTTCAAAGAATATGCTGGTTAGGGCATATGTAAAGGACAGCAGATGGTAGGATGCCCAAACAAAAAAGAAAGGCAGATTGCATTCCACCACAAGAAAGGGCTGACCAAGAGCTAGCTTGGTTGCACACTGTGCTAGATAGGCAGACCTTACCAAGGTGAAGACCCATGTGTGGAAGAGAAAAGCTGAGAACAAGAATGCATGAAATCAAAGAACTTAGGAGGCCAAGGCCCATCAAAGGCTCTAGTGCCATAGAAGGAAAAGAGGCTGTACCATAATAAAAAAAATCCATATTGTCAATGTAGGGCTTGGAAATAACAGTAAACTGTGGCTTCAGGGTTGCAATTTGTTTCTGTCCATTTTCGTAACAGTAGGCCTGACAAAATAACTGCACTCAGTTTTATGCATTTAAACACTGAAAAGTTGTGGCCCTGTTGTTGCTTGAGTTTACAAAGCATATATAATAACATAAAGATAAGTAATAATTATAAAGTGTGTCTTAAAATTATACTGTAACTTGTCATACACAAATGCTTCCTTGATCACTTCCTTATGCTGTAATGACACATTTGCAGTTAGTCACGATTTCTCCCTATGTTCTGTGAATTAAAAGTCAATAGAGCCTTGTTTCCATGCCTTTTCTTTGTTGGCAATGGTAACACTATCAGGTTTGCCTTCTATTATGTTTTTATACTGACTTGAGACAATTTTCAGCATTAAATTTTTATCAGTTCTGAAGGCATTTGAAAGTGTACCGTCTGCTTATCTTTCTCCACCCTGATGATGTGACACCTTCCATAATAAATACTGTGTATCTAAGATGTATGATAAAAATCTGCAGTCATAGTGTGATCTTATTTTTTACCAGTGTTGCCAGGAGTTTTTTGTGATAATTAAGATCAATACTGAACCACATATGAGTTCATCCCAGTTTAGCATTACACAACAGAATGGATTCCTGAAATGAGCTCATTTTCTGAACAAGGTCAAAATTTATCTCCAATAAGTGACAGTTGGCTTTTACAGTCAGCCATCTAGAGTTGTTACACAGATGCAAACAGCATGGCTTAACAGCAGTTTATTTTATCTCAAATGTTATCTACAGGTGAATTGAATTACTAGGAATAGTGATAAAGCTTTTGTTTCTTTCCCATGCTTGTGTTGATATTCCTGTAGGAGGAGAGTTATGTATGTACATCATTTGGTGTTAACCTGTATATTTAATGTCTCCATTGTATTAAAATACAATCTGTACAGCAACACATCAGTTGTTGATATAATTGTTATCAACCTTATATGGTGGAGTCTTTTTTTGCCCCATTATTGAAAATTCTATTCTCCCCATGCAGTGCAGTAGAGTAGGCTGGTTGTTCCGTATAGCTGCACTTCAGCCAAATAACGTTAAAAATATATTAATTTTTTTTTCAGAAGATTAAAACACAGATGATGATGGTGTGCCTGGTACTATGATGATGACAAGTGTTTCAGGCAAGTCCTTCGAGGTCAGCATTCAGTGAGTACTGTGAGGTTAGGAAAGGATGGAAGGATGGTGGGTGACAGGACAACACAAGGGATAGAGTGCTAGGTCTGTGAACCAAGGAGGGACCAGGATCGGAGGTGGATGCTGAGCTGGCAAGAGTAATGTGTATGTGGGAACTGGAATGGGAAGATGTAAGGATGGGTCAAGAATCTGGGGGAGGTGTTGAAATCTTGAGCTAAGGAAAGGGTATGGGAGATAGGGCTGTAGCAGGTGGTATGGGTAGATGTCAGGACAGATTTTAGGATAAAGAACAGGTAGCCTGTTAAAGTTTCCTTGTGACAGGTAGTGTGGAAATGGAGAGAGGAAATGGTACATTGGTCTAGGCACAGAAGAGAGGATTTGGGAGGCAATAGGCTTTTGATTATCATGTTTAACAAATTTGTGAAGCTTTTCATGGATTTGAAGTGATCATTTATTGTGGTAGCTATACTATTGGATCCACCAATTTGGTCACATAATCTTTGGCAGTAATACAACTCAACAGAATAACCATGGGCCCATTGAATACCATGAGATTGCTGCCCAAGTCATAACCAAATGCCTGCCATGTTTCACTCTTGCGATGTAATCTCAGCCAGAAGTAGGAAATACTATGAAACAATACTCATCCAACCAAAGGGCATTCTCCCATTGCTCTGTAGTCCAGGTTTTATGGCTTTGGCATGACATTTTCTTGTTATGGATATTTCCATCACTGATGAGTGGTTTTAGGATTCCAACTCGCCCGGCAATTCCCTGGTTCTGGAGCTTCTTTCAGTTTGTTTTGGTGCTGATAGTGTTTGTGAGTGTGACATTCAGTTCTGCATCCTCTTATTTTATGTCACAATCCTCTTCAGTGACTGTTTGTCATGACCACTCAACACACTTGTTCGTCCACATTGAGGCTTATTGGAATTAGAATAACAGTGTATGTTCTGGATAATTTTCAAACAACAAAGGTCATTTGAAGGTTATCCAGTACATATACTGCTACCTTACTAGCAGATGATGTTTCCTGATTTCTCTAGGTGTGCTATGTATATTCGATATGGTGCCTCTTCAAACACCAAACACTTTGGCTACATTGGTTATGGAAACACCCACTATACAAGCACCAACAGTTGTCTCACGTTGCAGATTCACTCAGCTCTGACATAATGCACTAACAAGTACACAGAACTTGGTCTGATCATGACTGACTGACAATTGCAAAGTATTAAAGACATTGCACAGGTGCTATTTGTAGTCAAATACAATGACCACAGCCAGTGTCCCAAAATGGAGCAACCATATAATAATGACAGGAGTACTATCTTCATGTGGGAGTACTGTTTTCCTGGTGCTATGGCTAATATATTAAATTTAAGACATGGCAGTGACAGAAACTATATTTGTTTTCCTAATATTTCCATCCTACACATTTCAGCCATCTTCAAAGTAAGTCGTCACCAAGCTGAAGCTACAGCACTCGCTCCATCGTAAAAATTTGGGGATTGCACTACTGCACATGTGGCCACAGGTACACAGAAGTACCAGAGATGTTGACTGATGGCAGATATGTATGCATAAACTAAATCTGTGGGTATAGGATCAATTCATCTAGGATATCAAGGTCCCCGTATGGATTGACCACACAGCCACAGATTCAATGTATACCTACTTCTCTGTAACTCACAAAATGTTCACTCTTTCTGCCAAATTGTGGAGTGGCACATCTGACATCTCACCACATTCTGTGTGTAAATGGAGCAATCTGGCAGACCCATGAAGTTCACACTATCATTCACTCTTAGGTGCAGCAAATCTTCCATTTTTGGAGTATCATATGACTTCCAGAAGTCATGTATGATTGACGTCCCATAGTGGGTCATTTCCTTGATTATTCTTATCAAGCTTATCACGCTTTCACAGGCAGAAGGAAAGGTTTTCTAGACCCTCATCAAATTCTACTGAACATTCACTTTCCAATCAGTTTACAACCTTTGCCACATTTTCTTTTCCTAAATTTTGCCTCATCTGTTTCAGTTTGAAACACATTGATTACCATTGAAAAATTTAATTTGTAAAATATTTAGAATGTTACGCAGATGTTTCGTAAATACATGTAAAGTTTCAGTGTTCATTAGCGATTTGGAAAGCATTGCACACAATGGAAAAATGTCCGTGCTTTTGTTCTGTTTTTGAAACTCCTTTCTTAAGTGACATAGGTTTTTTTGTACTTATGTAAAGATTACTTATGTAAAGATTACATTCTCCTTTCTTGAAGATTACATTCTTCATTCTGGAAGACGTTATTAGACATACCTGTAGGTCGTTGGCACACAATGCCCAGTTGGTATACGCTATCCACCAATCCAGTCAGTGAATCAGCTGTGAGACTTATGGGTTGAAGCTTGCATCACTCTCCGGGCTGTGAAGTCCAGGCCACAAGCTTCCGTGACATCTCGCCTTGCCGAATGGCCATGAAAGACTAGCTTCAGCCCACAAAATGCACACTTAATAACATCTATAAAGCAGCGGATCGCACTACTTTCATGCGTGTTTTTTAGTTATCACTGTTAATGTGCGTCCTGTGCTAAGCAATGTATAGTCTAGCTCCTATTCGACATTTTGTTAATCATTTTCTGCTAATTACAGTCTTGACAGTTTTGCACCTTGATTTTTCATGTAACTCAGTGTTTCTGGTGATGCACGTACCTGTCTGTTTCTTCACATTCTGCTTTTTCAGCTTCTGCAGTGCTCGCTGCATCAAAGACTGTTTGGAACATCAGCTGTTGAGTGCTGCACAGGCACAGTCTGTCCCACAATTTCTGACACTGCATATATTTTTCCACATGCAATTGTTCATCTCTCAGGTCTGGCTGAAATATAGTATTATTTATTTAAACTGTTATTACGTGGACGTCTTTCCGTTGAATTTGAAAGTTATGTTTTACTCATGTAGTGTTCGTAACTCACTGATAACAGCACTAGAATGTTTTACCATTTCCTTAAATGATTTTCGCTCACAGACATGGCCCGTTTAGAGTATGTAGTTCACACAAAAATCAAGTAAGTGTTCTTTCTAGAGTATGTAGTTCACACAAAAATCAAGTAAGTGTTCTTTCTGTTTTGTACTTTTTGTGATCCTTGTGTATCTTGTTAACACTCAAACACTGTTTTCCAGTCTATATCATTCTTTTACTCATTTACTTCGAATATATTGTATGAAATTTTGACTGTTCGATGCATTCATACATAAGGTTCGCTTAGAAATCGTATTTTTGCAAATAAATAGCATCCTTTGCTGAATATGGTTCAACTGATCGTACCAGAGTACATAATGCTGAGTATGTTGTACATTTACTGTTGTAGCATTCAACACTGATTCACTCTTTGGCTTTAGTTCTTTGCAACTTACTGCATAAGACGAGAACCTGTATGCATGTACTCTGTTCTTCACACTTAAAAACAAACTCACGAGCAAGAGTAAATTTTGACCTTATTGTGTACAACAACTCAAAAAATCAAATGGACCAAATACATTTCAATATGCAAAAAGTAATTTCAGTCATGACCTTTGAACAGGTACCAGGAAGTGTACACTGCATGCACTTAAATGTAACTGGTACATTGTCTTGTAATTGATCGTTAACTTTCATGACATATTTTGAGACAGAAATACCACTGTGGGTTCTGCACATCAAGAAATGAGATATACACAACACGAATAAATCTATAGAAGTAACACAAATCGCTGATAGAAAATACTAAATATACTCATGTTCAGAAGAAGAAGAAGAAAGGGGGGGGGGGGGGGGGGAATCTTGAACGACTAGAGGTAGGATGTTCGTATTCATAGAACAGTACATTAGTATGTTTTGCAGGAATGATTAACATTTGAACCATGTTGGCCTGCAGATTGAATGTCTACATTGATATCGTGACCCACCACCACCTACTGGTAAAATTAGCCTGTGGCTATTGTTGTCGCTATAAACTGAAGATAATAGATCAGTGTGACTTGAGCTGACATGCAGGGTGCCTCACAGATGTATGCACGAACTGTGCCATCAAATCAGAGAGTTGCATTATTGCAGAGGATGCATTATTGGCATGAGAGAATGTGGTGCATCCATCCAGAAAATTGTTGTCATGTGGGATGAAATGTTTCAGCAGTGCAACAGGTGTGTGCAGAATAGTTCACAGAAGTCCATAGAACACGATGATATGGGTCAGGTCACAACCTCAAGTGACTACCCCCCTGCCACCCTCACCCCCCCCCCCTCCAAAAAAAATTGACACATTATCCAAATGGCGTTGCAGGACAGATCTGCGTCCTCCTCGGCTCTGGTGCAACGGTGGAACAGTGTAACACATTGTCCACTGTTAGGAGTGACAGTCCATTGCTGTTTATTATGGCATGGGTTACCAGCAGGAACAGGAATGGCAACAGATAGTGTTTCCAGATGAATCAGGTTCTGTTTGTTTGAAAGTAATGGTCGCATTTTGGTTTGCTGCAGAAAGGGGAAGTGGTATCATAGTAACTGCATTTGCACAAGATATACAGTGACAACTAAAGGCCTTATGGTCTAGGGTGCTATTGGGTACAACTACAAATCATAGCTGGTGCATGTCCAGGGTACTGTGACCAGTATGATCAATGTGAACGACATTCTATGACCGACAGCCATACCCTTTTTACACAACACCCCAGACGTCATTATTTGGCAAGACAATGCATGACCACATGTTGCTGCACAAAAATGTGCCTTCTTGTGTCACAGGATATCAGCCCTTTTTCCTGGCTTGTCAGATCACCAGACTTGTCGCTAATCGAAAATGTGTGGGATATGATGAAACGATGGGTGCAGCATGCTGAACCAGTGCCAACATGCTGATCCAATGAACATTGGAAGCATGTGAATGCAGCATGGATGACTATACTGCAGGACGCCATTTCGTGCCTTATATCGATCGATGCTATCATACATGGAACAAGTTATCAGGGCCCATGGTGGACCTACTAGGCAACAGGGCACATATTGATCTGAGGTGACTGAAATGTTAATCATTTCTGCAGGACATACTAGTGTAGATGTCCTGTGAATATGAACATCCTATGAATATAACATCATTTGTAAGGCATAGTGATTATATTGTGTAGCTGAGTGTACAATAAATACCACTTTTCGCTTTTTTTCATTATAAAAGAGGCTTTATGGTAAGTTCTGAGCAACACTAGGTCCCCAGTTTGATATGTTTGTACATTGGTAACCTTTTTGTGAAACTTACTCTAATGTAGCCTAGTATATTCTGTAAGGGCAATTAGAGCTTGCTCTGTTTTAGCTTGTTGTGTTTGATCATTCCTCACGATACAGATAGTGTGAAACTAGTGGAAGCATGAGGCAAATTATTCTATTTGGTCTCAAATTGAGCACCATACACAATGCATGTTGTCTGCTTATTAGAAGCATAGGTTCTTATGCATCAGTTAAATTCTCTGAATATTCTCTCCATTGGGTTACAACTAGGTCCAAAGTGTGAAATTAAATATGTTTAATGTCATGTTGTTGCATGAAACCTTTCCATTTCCACCAATAAAGTAGGAAGCATTATCTGACAATATAGCAATTGGTTTGCCCACAGAAGGTATGAAGTGATTTTGTTCGTAATAGAAGTTGAGGTCAAAGACTTTACAGCTTAAGATGCTTGCTATAAACGTCGTACATAGCAATTAAATATTTGACGCTTCTGTTAGCTATGGGGTATGGGTCCTGTTACGTCAAGGGCAATGAGTTGCAGGGATTGAGGTGTTACTGGATATAACTCTGTTTAACTGCAAATATTTAGGGGTTTTGCTTTCTGGCAAACAATGCAAGTTCTTAGTACCTTCTGTACTTATCTTTTCAAGTTAGGATATTATCAATAGGGAGCTATTTTGTTAGTACACTTAGTGATACAAAAATGACCCCAGGAGTTGTGTGTATACTGGATAAATCTTGTAGGCTATCCGTACGTATACATACCCACCATTTATCCTTGTGTATGCTGTGTCTAAAGAACAACACATTCCCCCTGTATCCGATACTGCTGACTTAAGGCATAACCAGTACCTGCAGTTAATGCCTCATGTGTGTTTTTCCACGAAGGGTCTGCATCTTATAATTCGCATATATCCCTGCACATGTTCAGGTAATGTTGCATATAGATAGTATCTTTGACCAGCATTACCTCATATACCGACGATTTCTCCACCATATCAATGAATTCAGAAAGTCCCAGTGTGAGCCTAGACAAGAAATCTGCAAATTTATTATTGTGGCCACTGACATGTCACATTTCTAAATCATATTCCCATAATGATGATGTCCAATGAGACAGTCTGGCATGTGAATAGCTTACACGACAACAAGAAGCTTGACTGACGGTCACTAAAGACTTTCACATGACAGTGGTACTTTTTAAAAGCTCACACTACTGCTAGAGCCTCGATTTCCATAAAAGAATATGCTCTTTCGCACTCCTCAACATCCAGCTCGCAAAACCAGTTATCCTTATCTCATTCTTGCCTGGCAATTCATCCATTTGGACTAGACACATGTCCATTGTAAAAGTCCTTTGTCATATCTGAAAGTTTTAATATATTTGAATTCACTAATGCCTCCTTGATTCTGTCAAATGCTGCTTTGCATGCATCAGACCAGTACCTACCAGCATTTTTTTTTAGTAAGTTAAGTAAAACATCATTATTTAATAATTGCTCTGGTAGAAAACACTTGAAAAACAGGCTAATCCCACAAAGGCTTTTAATTGTCTTTTGATTCTGAGGTAGGAGAATTTCCATATTCCTTCTGTCTTGTCTGGTTCTGGCACTATTCCACTGGATGAAATGACGTGTCCCAGAAACTTGCTTTCCCTGTATCCAAATTTGGACTTTTTCAGGTTAGCTATCACATCCACATTTGCAAACTTGCTTCACACTCTTTCGAAAAGCTCTAGGTGTTCTTGCCAAGTACTTGTGGCAATGAATAAATTGTCCACATACACCATGACATGGTCTAAGAGCTCCGGTACTAACAACGTATCAAGTGCGGCGATGAAAACTCCCGAGTTCACATGTAGACCAAAAGGTAGTACGTTAAGCTAGTTACTTCTACCCACAAATATGAAAGCTATATATTTTCTAGACGACTCTGACAATGCAATCCACCACTAGGAATGGCGCATGTGTATTGTGGTTAGATGTTATGTACCATAGAACTTTTGTATCTCTCTCTTCTTCAAGGTTTTTTGGCCTTACCCACACTGGCATAATTACTTTGTTTATATCCTGGGTATCCAACACCAGACAAATGCTTCCATCAGCTCTCATAGCAGTGAACAGTAGACTGCTACATGGTGAGGATGATGGTTCAGTAATTCCGCAGTCTAGCATTTTTCTGATCTACTTCACCACTGCTTCCTTCTCTGTCCATAGCACAGTATAGGCAGCATGGCAGTATGTCTGGTGTTCATGAACTTGAAAATGATAGGTGTAACCACAGATAACACCTCATTTCTCTGAATATATATCTCAATAATCATTCAATTATTTAGAAAGTTTTTCGTGAAAATATTCACCACATATGTCAATAGTCTTAACCATTTCAGATTGTTCTCTTTTCTCCTTTGTCTACCAACCAACAGAGTACACATTAGAGGTCGATCCTTGCATCCCTCTCGCGCAAAAATTCCCAGCCCAAGATGACATGCACCGACAAGTTATTTATAAACAGAAAAGTGGATCTGTAGGTTCCTTTTCCCAAAGCAGTACATTGGCAGCTCAGGCTAAAGCCAATTGAAAGAAACACCTTAAAATAAACTATGAATCCCTAATGGTTGGAAGAAAGCTGGTACAGTGCAATTACTTAAATATAAAACTCTTAACAAGCAAGATGTTGTGAGGGAAAGGGTACAGTTTTGAATAAGAATACAGGGCATGAAACACACATGAGAACATAAGGTGCTCATTCCAACAGACTGCCTGAATTACTGTGCTTAGGCCAATCCCTCACACTACAAAACAAGTTAATGCACAACAAGGCAACGCATTACATCAGCTGGTCACCGCGTCTACGAGGCACTAAATATGTGAGGGCCAAGGAAGCTGCGGTGGCTCAGTTACGTTTATCCATTACCTGCACTTACTTGTGAACTCATTCCAGCAGATCACTGGTAGGAAAGCCGAGCAGAAACCTACTATACTGCAACTCGCACCAGGCTGCATACAATGTAACTATTCCAAGAATTGGGAAAAGGTCTTAATTTTGTATGAAAGGCGGAAATACTGGCAAAACTTGGGAATATTCTGAACCTTGAGATGTACACATTCACTTCCACAGTCATGCAAAAACCCTTTCATTCACGTTATCAAGTTTATGGTAACACTCTTCCTGAAATCTGAACAGTGACTAACCACGGATTGTTCTTAAATGAAAAGGCTTGTCATAATATTAAATCTATTGATGTCTAATGCACCCAAGTTTTTAGTCACCAATCTGCTCCGTAACCACATGGAATTTACACAAAATTACTTAAAAGATCTGTACTTTCTAAAAAAACACACCAGAATAAATATGCCTTCACTTTAGAACTTCTTTGGTGTTCATTCTACACATGACAGTAACATTGAAAGGCTGGGCTCCGACTCCCTTAGACTGCTTTAAGCATTCTATATCTCCAAGAGAAAAGATGTGCAAAGAATGCTCACTTCCAATTGCTCAGTTTTCTTTAAGGCCAATAGAAAAACATTATTTGCTTATGTTAGTCCGCACTTTTCATAACTAACCAATCAACAAATAACACACTTTCAAACTGTACTTTTTCCTGAAATAAATATTTAACACTCTGATGTTTTGTTTATACTTTACATTATTAACTATTTTCATTTGCACTCGAATGAGCTTTCCTTTTGCCATTAACTTACTTAACATATTATGATACAAACTTCCACATCATCTGCATTCACACTGTCTTAAAACTTTCTCACACTAGTTCATACAGCATTCATCTGTAGAAAAATGTTCTACATATTTACTTTAGACCACATTCATGCACCACTCTATTAAATGCATATACAAAACTATACAAACATAAATAAATAAAAAAGCCTTCAAGAAATAAAAACAACAATTTACAAAAACATTCTCTTGACCTGTTTCTTGTATGTCTGTGCACTACTAGACTCTGGTGGTCAAAATTCTTAACTATTATAGTTCTTTCTGTTTAGTCCTGTACGCTACTGTCCTCCAGCAGATGAAAATTGGAACAACATACTAGACTGAACCCACTTCAGGCCACGCATAAGTCATTCTCCCGATACACAGGCGCTAGACAGGAGACAGAAAGCAGTTTAACAATTACAAGTGAAGCCCTTACAAGAACATACCTAAGAGTAGCAATTTACCTTTAACTCTGGTAACAAAGATCTCTATTCAAGAAAGAGAACATGAGAATTAAAGACTGCCTCAAGCTTTAATCACTTGTCCAGCTAAAGTTATAATCAGAGGCTCATTGACAAATAGAACTGATAACTGTCAGGCCACCAAGGCAATTGTTGGCATATATTGCAATAAGGCCAAAGGAATGAGCTTACCTCTGCAGAACTGGCAATAACCAGATTCCCATGGCCATTAGCTGCTTAAGCAACAATTTGACAAGGAAGTCTATAACACCATTTTCATACGTATGAGACATACAAGATTTAAATACACTCCACCACAAATAAAAAAAGGCAATTGCTAAAATAACCAGTAGCACAAAATACAACTAGTAAATTTAATTGACTTTAGACTCAGGTGTTCGTATGGTTAACTAAACATTTCAGTTCAGTCAGAAAAAGAAAAAGGTGGTCACCGGCATTTAAATAAAACAGAGCAACCCTCAAAGTAATCATGAATACAGTAAAAGAATAAATAACATCAGTTATTAATGTACTTCACTTAAGGGACCAAATTACACATGCAATAAACAACATAGAAAACCACTCTTTGAGAAGTACTGAAAGGCACAAAGATACACTTAATAAAAAATACCAATAAATAAAAAGGGGCTCAATCAGTAATCACATTAAAATGCAGCCCTTTAGGAAGCCAGCAAGAGCGGCAAAGCCAGAAGCTCTCATAGTACAACCATTGTGCATGAAAGGTCCAAAAGGCCAAGGCAAGTTCATTATTGTGAGAGAAGCACTAAATACGCAGTGGCACACAGCATTGAATCACCTGAATCACAAACCAGTGTACATCAAGACGAATGTAATTCATACGATCCAACACTGTATCCCCAAAAATTGCAGCAGGCGAGCAAAGCTAAGGCCGTGACCAAAACAAGCACACGAGAAATACAGCAGCCGCTGGTTTTCCACACTCTTGATGAAAGAGCAACAGTCTTCATGAGCAAGTGGGCAAATGCCACACACAATGCTTCTCACACAATGAGTCGCATGGACTAGTAGCGGGGACTACTTGTTGCACTGGCTTCCTCCGCATTCTGCCACCTCCTCGATGCACCACCAGAGATGTTACATCAGAAGGAGAATCGATACACAGAGGGAAATGTGGCGCTGTAGACACAGTCCACTACATAAGGCAGGGAAGAATCAAAAAGGAGCCGTTGCTATGGCTCATCTTCCACAGCTCTTCTTTTATGGTTTGCAGCATATCTTTGGTGATTTAATCATTTTTTACCTGTTTTTGTAGTGTGTTTTGAGCCAGATGTGTTAGCTACAACTGTGGCCAGCTGTTTTACCATTCGTAGGAGATGTTTGGAGTGTACTTTTTTCCATTCAAATACTCATTAAGTCCTTCTTAATGTGACACGTGATAGTGTTGACATGAGCGTCCTGTACCTTATTGAATCTCATGGCAAGCTCCCTGTCTTGCTAGGCTAAAGCTTCATTTAGCTGCCTAACCAATTGCTTATCCATAAACACTCATATTTCACCTCTTGCCTTTTCTAATCTTTCTAACTTTTTGTCTATCTCCTTTTCTAGAAGCTCGTGCCTCCTGACCCTTTCTCGCTCGAACACGGGAAGAAGTTGTGTTTCTCTCATTATTTGTCTCGCATCTCTTCTCTGTTCTAAAATTGCCTGCTTTTCCTGTGTTTCCTTTTCTAACAATTCCAGTTTCTGGAATACCATAGAAAGAAAAACAACCTTTGGTTTTTGCTGGTTGTGGCACATCAGCTATCACTGCCCCTTGCATTGTAATAAGTCCTACTATCAGACGTAGTGGGTATATTTTCTCTCCCTGTCAGGGTCAGGAGAACTGCCTCCATTGTGACCTGTTGTTACCCAAGTTGGGATTTCAGCAGTCATCATTGAGCTCAAAATTTGACTATCCATAACATGAACACTATCCTGTGACTGTGCATCAGGTATCTCCTCGATGTCAATTTATCCTTATGTTTTGGCCTTACCATTTCCCTGAAAGACTCCACAGAAACAACTTCAAATACACACGCGGTTCACATAGGTCTGACAGTGTCTGTGGATTTCTTCACGAAAAACTGTGGAACAAAGAACTACACCCACTGTCACTCATGAAACCGTTAACGTCCATGATGGATGATCATTCATAAGGAATTTTGTAATAATAGCAATGACAATTCTTAGGAACAACGGCTTTCTTTAAAAAATATTTATTTTCTGATTACATTGAATGAATGCCTGAACAGTGGAAAATGATATAAAACTTGAATTATCGTATAGCATGTTGTAACTGCAAGTGGTATGCTTACTCTGTATCACTGTTAACAAAAACTTTATATGCACAGTTTGGGCAATGCAACTCCCAATAACAATAAAGAAATACAGTCACTGCAAAATACATTCAGCCCCTTAGGCACTGAATCATCTGGCCCTGTTGAAAAATGACAGCTTTGGTGCCTGTGCTCATAACAAATAAATTAATTTGTCTTACCCCTAAAACAGCTATGGTGGAATGCGATATATTGTTGTCTCTCCACAAAAAATATGCTAGCTACAGGCTCAGCAGTGTGCAATGCTGGCCATAATACTTGAAATGAACATGATATTCTTTCGGCTGATAAATTAAAAGATTTATGATAAATTGAACTTGTTTGAAAAATATATTACCTGGACAGGGAGGCGGTACAGATTGTGGTAAATTACTGACACAGAGCTTTTTTTTTTTTTTTTTTTTTTTTTTTTTTTTTTTTTTTTTTTTTTTTTTAGGCAAAATTATAGTGCAAGTTATGCTTTTCAAAGACATTTGAGGAATGAAGTTAACATTTCACTAATTGATCCACAAACAATGTGATTTATACAGCAAATATTATATAACCCCACTAAAGGGGCATAAATACAAATTATGTACAGCTCTGTTAACAAATCATAGAAACATTACAAAAGTGAAATATCTGAGGAGCCTTTTTATCAAATCAGTTTACGTATATTATTCTGTGGTTACTCAACAATTAGGAATCATCAGCCACTCACATATACTAAAGCATTGCCAAAACAAAAATCATAATTATTTGACATCTTTACCTTGCTTGCATGAAGACTTTTGCTTCCATGTTCAACAATGTTGACATACCTACATTAATCTAACACTTGGTGGCTTCATGCAGCACACCACAAAAATTGCCCACTTCATCATATTTTGCCCACAGACACCTACCTACAGCTGAGTGCCAAGCACTCTCTAACTCCAACACTACAATCTCAGACCAGAAGCAGTATCTTTGGGTCTGCGATTGTACGCAGCCAGTGATCCGCATCATAAATTCTTATCAGAGACATACCTGATTTATAGTATACTATTTTCATTTTAATTTACATCAATATTATTATCATAATTTGGGTGCCACATGTAAGTGTGCCCCAGTAGACTCCTTTCACAACCCTTCAGCAGGGTTTAACAAATTTGACACATATTTGGCACATATTTCAAGGTACCTTATACAACAAATGTGTGGTAAATTTATATCATAATAATCTTGAGTAGTATAAAACCATTACAGTGTAGTCCTAAGGACCAAAAAATCTAACTGTTTAACATCTTTAAACTTAAAAGAATTGATAGTGTCCAGGTGCACTAGTATAAAACATAATCTGGTTTTATTATTAGTAAATTGTCTCAGAAACAAGGTTGCTGACAAATAAATCATATAAGGCAAAATCAGTATACATTCCGAATTGTCAAGATAATGGTATAGTATTGGGCAAGGGAAAGGAAGAGTCATGGCTGAAGCCTATGAGCATGTTGAAGTAGCTGCATCATAAAGTCCATTTCTTTTTGTTTTGTTCAGGTTCAAGGAATGATTAGTGACCAATGTGGATTGCATTCAGTGTACCAAGACATCTGAATTCCATATTGTTTTCCTTAGTCATGTGCAGAGATACAGTAGGCACTTGGCAACATATTACCAGCAACCATATTTGCCAATTATCACATCAGTAATGTGACGAGCAGCATCAGCACTGCTCTTCATAGTAGAGATTCTTTTGAGATCCAAACAACATATATAATCACTTATGTTGAAGTATGAATACCAGTAATAAATTGCTCCAAGACCATAAACAGAGGTAGAAGACTGGATAATGAAAGGTATGAAAAGGTAGCAAAGGTAAGGTAGCGGAACATGACCATTTCTACCTATGTCAACGTTGAGGAATCTATCTGATCAGAAAAAGTTCATTATCCTAATGATACTACATACCAGATGAAGCAACAATGCTTTACATCAGTGTGAATTGGCAAAACTGAAAGTGAACTCTGGATAGGACAAAATCAACAAGTGTGGCATCAGGCTGCAAATTAGACATAGAATAACTAACATGACAGGGAACATCATTGGTTCATTATGTTATACTGTGGCTCTCAGTCGCCTTGTGTATGCAATATTGTGATATAATTACATAAGAAAACCTAACAGCAAAACCAAGAATTGAATGGCTCCAGGTGGGCTTGTTCTCGAAATACATGCAAATCTTAATATTTAAAACAATTTTACGGAAAATATCAATCAGAGGCCCAAACTGGCTTTCCTACTTACATATGTGCTGATATTAATAGCTATAAACTGATTGGAGCTCCAAGTGGCCTAGTACCTGAAATACATGCAGATCTCAATATCTAAAACAATATCAATCAGAGGCTCAAAGTGGCTTTCCTACATACATAAATTCTGGTATTAATAGCTGTAAAATGATTGGCGCTTGAAGTGGCCTAGTACATGAAATACATGCAACTCTTAATATCTAAAACAATTGAGTAGAAAATATCAATCAGAGGCTCCAAGTGGCCTCTTTACACACATAAATCCTGATATTAGTAGCTAAGAAAGCCATAGAAATCTTCTTTGTGGCTCACAGTGGTCTAGTTTGACATGAAATAAATGCTGGCCTTAATAACGAAAAATGCGAAAGAAAACATCTTTCTGGCTCAAGGTGGCCTAGTTTTACACAGGATAAACATCAAAGCTGAGAAAGTATCATAAAATATTATTTACCTATAACTTTATATGGAACTCAGAGGCATATGCATAATTCATAATGAGAATATGTAACTTGAACAAAGTGCATAAATAGGAGTATTATTTAAAAGTATGGCCTGTATGATTACATATTAGGCAAATAGAATCAAAGTATAGCATCGTGTGAGTAAAGACACAATATTTATAGGTTGTATAGCACCCTCGGGGCTTCATAATTTTCAGCCTATTAAATGACCTATATCTCTAACAATGCGCATATCTACAGGGAAGAATATGGGAATGATTGATAAGAGCAGTGCACTTTATGTGTAAAGAAAATGATTAATAGTCAATCGTCATTCGTCTTGAGTCAAGAACTACTATGGCCAAAGCGAAGAAAAAATGTGATTGTAGTATATGCAAGCATAAAGAACAGACTACTATGTGCAATATAGCTCACTGACTAGATAAATGTAACATGTCACAGTAAATCATGAGATAAATATGCAAAGATGATGGTGAAAATAGTGGAACCTGTAAATGTGATTATTAACCTGGAGGGAAAAAAGGCAGCCATGCATGCTAACGTAAGAAGGCAGCCTCATATGCAGTCTCATAAGTAATGGTCAAAAAATGTGTTAATGTATAAAGCTTCTGTGACAGTCTTCCACAAATGCCTCCAATCATGTGGCACAAGGTAAGACAGATTTTCCTAGAAAGGACACACTAATGTTTTTGACAATGTGTGAGAGTGTTAAAATATGTGTACAAACTTCCAACTTCATGTAACGAGATGACTTACTTGAGATGTTCAGCTGACCTTCCTTGCTAGTTAGCCTGCCACTGCAAACTCTCTTTCTCTTCTTCTCCGAAGTATGTTTCTAGTTACAGGAATTTCTCAAGACTTTTGTTACTTAAGTAGACGTACAAAGTTTCATTTGCTTCAACTAACAATGTATATTTGAACTTCAGACATTTTACAAAATCCCACTCTTCACATAAATAGGTACTGTTTCATAAGTCTCTCGTATCTCCAAATGTTGGAAAAACAAAGTTAATTTACATATAAGAGAAAGGTAGCTTATACACCATGCCCGTTCTCGACGTGAAGCAAAATACACGTCTTCCCTTTAACAAGGCTAAGGCAAAAGTTTTTCAATGGTTCTTTTTCAGCTGTTCATGTTACTATAACAGTGGTCAAAACATAATTAGAACAGAGTAGCATAAACACTCCATAATTCTTCTGTCCACTTTCCCTAAACTTCCTCGGGAGGACGACGGTTCAATCCCGTCTCCGGCCATCCTGATTTAGGTTTTCCGTGATTTCCCTAAATCGCTTCAGGCAAATGCCGGGATGGTTCCTTTGAAAGGGCACGGCCGGTTTCCTTCCCCATCCTTCCCTCACCCGAGCTTGCGCTCCGTCTCTAATGACCTCGTTGTCGACGGGACGTTAAACACTAATCTCCTCCTCCTCCTCCTCCCTAAACTTCCATGGATCGACCGACAAGTACTTGTCAGTGCAGTTTGACCACCGCGTCTGCATTCTGCTCATGACTCATTTCCAACCTGCACACACAAACATGTGACACGCAGTGACTCGCACTCGTATCTAAAATATCGTGCATTCGAGATGGTAGAAGGCTGAGTGGTTCTAGAATTTACACAGAAATTCTCTTAATCACTACAACACCCCCCCCCCCCCCCCGCCCCCCAGATCGAGCACTCAATATTTTATACATGATCATTATGTACATAATACCACACATGATAACATTTTACATTTTAGCAGCATACATTTCTTACATATGTTTATATATACATATTCCACTTCAATAACGACCCTTTATTTTCTCTAGAACAACCTTTAGCAGAGTGTGTCTTTATTTTATTCTCACTTTACTTTGATATCTAGACCTGAGTATTCATTCGTGATTTAGTAAGCTTGACTAGTATTTAGGAATCGTGAGACTTTTTCTTTATTTCCAATCGTAAACTTCAGGTGTTCATAACACTTGAGTATTCTGTTTTCTGTTCTCATTCTTTGTACTAGTTTGTAGTTTGGAGGAACTCTGGGAGAAATGAAAGTGTTCTTTTGACACTCATTTATTTATATGAAACATAATAATGCTAGTTGTGCATAGAATTCATACTTTCCAGAATAATTCCTATAAGATTTTGTGACTATCGTCACGATACTGTCCCCTTTTCCTAGGATCAGTACCTATACCTTGCCTGTAGGTTGGCCCTGTGAGAGCACTTCCTCTTTCCATTTTGGTAGATATGCCCTTTATAAAACATTCCTATTTTGTAGGCCACAGGCCCCCCTTATCCTTTCTGATTCGGCCTCACGGTTCATTACCCCAGTATACGTTCCTATGTATATCATAATTAAGTATTCCCTGGTAAAGCTACAAATCTATTCTACACTGTGCATTCACTTTTTAATACATCTTTTACTCCCTAGAGCCCTCCTCTACTTCTCAAATTCTATACTCTCCATAGAGAATATGTCTACATACACTATTTAAGTACCACTATCTTACAATCCATCAATTCCTCAGAATATTGATTACACTGACTTTTCTTAAATGACTATCATGATCAATTCCACTCTAGCGTACGTTCTCTTTCTTTGCTCACGCCTCTTCCTTGTCTATCCCCTGCTCACTACTGCTTTATAGTTATTCCACTAACTCACATGCTTTTGTCTCTCTTTGCGCATGAGTTGATCTCCAATATTCTTGCTTTATATACACGTCTTCGTATATATACCTCCAAACAAACAATGTATATTTCCTATGTACGCACATTCTTTCCCCTATCACATCTGGTGGTTCTCATATCACAACAGGTTTCTAGGGTGTAATTTTAATATTTGTGTATTAGGGTATTCTTGTGTGTGTGTGGATTTGTATTCATGTAGTCTGATTCCTCGGCCTTCTCATCTAAAGATGTAGGTTATCAGAAACCACAGAAACAAGAAACGACTTCAGCGATAGAAGTTTGTGAAAATGGAAAGAGGGAAAAAATAGATAGGTCCGCAAATTAGAAGTAAGAAAAGAAAAAAAAAAAAAATAGATATGGTTGCTAAGATCGAAGAAGAGAAAGGAGATAGCCCCAAAGACAGGAAAGCCTTCCCACCCCCCTACCCCAGGATCCCTACCCCTCAGGTACTTGAGTGAGCTGCCAGAGGAAGTTTGGTGTTAAATCATCTCCTACAGAACAGACATTCCCACCTTCACCCCTGAGGTCCCTGAAGGAAATCTTAGCAGCCCTACGGAAATGGCAAATGGTGAAAAATCAGGCACACTTGTTTGCAAGGGTTGTCTGAAAGGTGTGATGTGTGTTTTGTGTTATCCATGATTTATTTGCTCTTGTAAACCATGCTTTTATCTACAATACTTACAAAACCTATACAAACCTTCATATTACATCACGTCTCATAAAATGTATAAAATACTCTATACACAATAGAAAATTTATAGCTCTGGTATCACAGTTGTTTCATTAGTCACCTTATGTTATATTATCCATAAATATAATAATCTATTCAATTTTATATTGTCTAGATATCACTTCTTTTCAGTGATTCTCTTAAATCAGTCTATTTTATTGTCATATCTGGTTCTCTAAGTAATAAGGATACAGGATAGTTATAGACGTTAGGAATAGATGACAGAATAGTTTAAGATTTTAAGGGAATTCGGTGCTGGAAAACTGTTTTGGAGAGACACCAAAAGCAACTCGGGATCCAACGATCATCATTCCGCCCATTAACTCAGAACATTAACGTCCCTGGGGGACATACAATTTCACATCTTTTACATTGTACTTCCCCTTTTCTGATCCAGTTGTGGGATCTACTAAAAATAATGTCTTAAGATGGATCACTGTTTGTACTCGGTATGGTCCTTCATATTTTTGAAAAAACTTAATGGGTCTCTTTTTTCAGAACAGAGATTTGAAGATCTTGTCTCATAAGAACCAGGTCATCAACTTTGCACTGAGGTTCTGCAGCCTTTTCGTTATGCTTATTTACTCTTTGTTGTGCTTTTTCAACTAAGTTCTTAGCAACTATTTCTTGATTCACTTTGTAATCAATACTCGGTTGTTCAGGCCAATTAAAACATTTAGTTAGAGGTTCTCGTATAAAAGGTTAATCTATAACTTCTAAAGGCATCAACTCAGTCAATGGATGTGGTAATTCATTTAGGGTGTGAGTTCAGAGTCCTTAATTTTTGTTGCCCACAAAGTATGTTTCTCATGACAGTAAGTATGGCATAATTTTCCAGTTTCCTTCATTAATCATTCACATGGGTTTGATGATGGCTTATAATTGGATATTAACACCTGACTAATATCTTCCCATGCTAGGAATTCTTTAAATTCGTTACTCACTAATTGTGGTCCATTATCTGTAAGTTACGGTTTTGATTTACCTACTTCCAGAAAGTATTGCTGTAAACAGTGTATAACTGATAGTGTTTTTTTAATGGGATATAGTTTAACATATTTTGACCAGCATTCTATGATGACCAAAATGTAAGATACTTCTCCCTTTCCTTTTGAAACTGTTCCAAAAAAAAAAAAAAAAAAACTGCCACTGTTAGATCATGTAATGACTTAGGAATAATAGGATACATTTTTGTATTTCACAGGAGTATTATTTCTTTCACTTTCTGGCAAATTTCACAAGTTCTTATCAAAGATGCTATTCTATGCCCTAGCTTCTTAAAATCATCATCTTCATCATCATCATCATTTAAGACTGATTATGCCTTTCAGCGTTCAGTCTGGAGCATAGCCCCCCTTATAAAATTCCTCCATGATCCCCTATCAGTGCTAACATTGGTGCCTTTTCTGGTGTTAAGCCTATTACTTCAAAATCATTCTTAACCGAATCCAGGTACCTTCTCCTTGGTCTGCCCCGACTCCTCCTACCCTCTACTGCTGAACCCATGAGTCTCTTGGGTAACCTTGCTTCTCCCATGCGTGTAACATGACCCCACCATCTAAGCCTGTTCGCCCTGACTGCTACATCTGTAGAGTTCATTCCCAGTTTTTCTTTGATTTCCTCATTGTGGACACCCTTCTGCCATTGTTCCCATCTACTAGTACCTGCAATCATCCTAGCTACTTTCATGTCTGTAACCTCAACCTTGTTGATAAGGTAACCTGAATCCACCCAGCTTTCGCTCCCATACAACAAAGTTGGTCGAAAGATTGAACGGTGCACAGATAACTTAGTCTTGGTACTGACTTCCTTCTTGCAGAAGAGAGTAGATCGTAGCTGAGCGCTCACTGCATTAGCTTTGCTACACCTCGCTTCCAGTTCTTTCACTATGTTGCCATCCTGTGAGAATATGCATCCTAAGTACTTGAAACAGTCCACCTGTTCTAACTTTGTTCCCCCTATTTGGCACTCAATCCGTTTATATTCCTTTCCCACTGACATTACTTTCGTTTTGGAGATGCTAATCTTCATACCATAGTCCTTACATTTCTGATCTAGCTCTGAAATATTACTTTGCAAACTTTCAATCGAATCTGCCATCACAACTAAGTCATCCGCATATGCAAGACTGCTCATTTTGTGTTCACATACCTTAATCTCACCCAGCCAGTCTATTGTTTTCAACATATGATCCATAAATAATATGAACAACAGTGCAGACAGGTTGCAGCCTTGTCTTACCCCTGAAATAATAAAACTTATTCATATGGGCTATACACTTATGATTCCGAAGTGTCCATATCCTGTATGAACATACCACACAAATGCATCTTCCATTACCTTCAGAATACACAAGCGCCAAGGCTGTGATGTTATGCTGTCTCTTCAAAACAAGTTATGACTTATATAATTTTCCTACTTGATTAGGAGATAATGAGTTCTGAATACACGTAGAGAATATTTCTGTAAAATAGGTATCATGATGGATATTTTCTGTTATTCTTTGTGCCATTTCCTTTACTCTGATGTTTGGGTATTCTGCTGACATAAAATTAATGGCAAAAATAACGACAGGTCCTTCCGTGCATTTTAATTCTTCCGTTCCTATGGGTAACATTGATAAAGCATCGGGTACAATATTCTCGGAACCTTTTATGTATTGAATTCTCGCATTAACCTACTGTGTAGTAATCGACTTCTCATTAGAAAGGATAAGGTTGGTGATATGTATAAATGTGGATCACTGATCCCCATACTAGTGTCTGATATTTTTGAATACTCCATATAATTGCCAAAAGTTCTTTTTCGGTAGCTGTATAATTTAGTTCATGCCCATTTAGGATACGACTTGCAAAAGCTATGGTTCTGTGTTTTACATTATTTGGATCCCACTGTCCTTGGAAAAGTTCGGCAGCAATACTGTAATCAGGTGCATCTATTGACAACTTAAACGGTTCGCCTATACCCAGATGATGTAATATGAGTGATTCTACTAGCGCTTTTCGTTGTTTTCAAACACATCAGTTGTAGAATGAGATTTTCACTCTGCAGCAGAGTGTGCGCTGATATGAAACTTCCTGGCAGATTAAAATTGTTTGCCGGACTGAGACTCGAACGCGGGAGCTTTGCCTTTCGCGGGCAAGTGTTCTACCATCTGAGCTACCCAAGCACGACTCACGTCCCGTCCTCACAGCCTTACTTCTGCCAGTACGAGACGAGCTACTGGCAGAACTAAGGCTGTGAGGATGGGGCGTGAGCCGTGCTTGGGTAGCTCATATGGTAGAGCACTTGCCCGTGAAAGGCAAAGGTCCCGAGTTTGAGTCTCTGTCCTGCATACAGTTTTAATCTTCCAGGAAGTTTGACATCAGTTGTACCTTGATCCCAGCTCCATGGTACTCCCTTTATTAATAAACATAAAATTCTCGGGTCATTTAGCTCTTGCCCTCGTATGTACCATCGATAGTATCCGGCCATACCTATAAATTCTTTTAACTGTCTTCCATTTTTTTGGGTGTGGACATTCTTTAATAGCTTTGATGCGTTCAGGGTCTGGTCTAATTCCCTGCATCCCTACAGTATGACCTAAGAACTTAAGTTCATGGCATGCAAAGTACGATTTACACAGTTACACTGTAATACCTTTCTCTTTAACACTTTTTAAAGTCTTGCACAAAGTTAAACAATGTTCTTCCCAAGTAGCTGGTATTATCAGGATATCGTATACATATATTATCAAATCCTTTAATAAATCTCTCCCTAGTGCCTCACCAAACGCACGTATAAATACAGACACAGAGATATTAAGTCCGAAAGGCAATACATTCGAATGATATGATTTACTATCAAACAGAAATGCTGTATACTTTTTAGATTATGGGTGTAACTTTATTTGCCAATATCCCGTAGTCAGGTCCATCGTGCTAAAAAACCTTGCCTTCCTTTGTGGGTAAAGTTAACATACTCAAATGGAACAAGGCTTCCTAATGTATCTCCACGACCTAGGCCCCAACCCTGGATCCAGATCGAACCACGTTTTCCTCATTACTCCTAATTACAGGCTGGTTACCGAAATGAGATATCACATCCCCATCTTGTGTTCTATTGTTACTCAGTACAAATTCCTGAGCAGTCACTGGACCTAAATTTGAAGGTGGATGCTTCTTCTGATAATTGTCGTCATACTTTTTCTTATTGCTTTGGTGAACTCTCGCTAAGTTAGCCTCTTTTTTTAATTATTCCCACTACTCCTTTTGTAGTTTGGACTTTCACTTTGGTGTAAGTTATGTTGCGGTCCTTATTTAATGCATCAAGGGCATCAACAAAAGATAACAACTCCTCCCACTGTTTTCCAACCACTACATAAAAATATCTTTCCTCGCGTAGATCGATAATCGTCTAATTAAAATTCGCACCAATCCTTCCTCTTCCATCGGCTTATCTAAATACTTTGCCCATGTTAAATGCCAATCGAAATACTTCCTCACAGTACCCCAAGTGTTATTGTAATATTTTGGGTCCCACAGATTATATATTAATTTTTCCTGTGCACTTGCAGGCCAATACTTCTCTTTAAATTTCTTTTGGAAATATTCCCAAGAAGAAAAGTTCGCAGTATTTACAGTCCCCCATACTGTGGCTTCCCCCAAAAGGTAACCCACAGCAAATTCAATCTTTTTAGAATCTTCCCAATTTTTCGGCAAAGCTTGGTTAAACCTTTTCAAGAAATGTGTCGGATGTACATCTCCATTGGGCTTGAATTTAGGGAATGGTCTGGACAAATTCCCTGAAGTTATTCTCTCAGTGACTTTCCAATCTATAATTTCTTCAACTTGTTCCTCCAGACTACTTACATTTACGATATCAGGCTTGCTATTTTCTCTTTGTAGGTTTTTTCTACATTTTCTGCTTGTGTACTTACACACCTGTGATTTGCAAGGGAATGACAAGCATTAATTCGTTCAGCTTATTTGCATTCGCTTTTAAAGTATTCAATCCCTGCTTTACAGGATTAAACTTAACATTACGTACATTTTCAAAGGATCCTAACTTCTCATTGATTATGTTAATTCCAACTTTTTTGATAGATCTAGGAAATTATCATTCTGTTTCTGACTAATGTCAGTAAGCATTTGATTTACCTTGAAAGGTCAAGGAACTAGTTAGTTCATTCTTTAAATCTATTTTTAAATTAACCACTTTGTTATTTAATGCATCGAATTCAGTCTTCATAGCACCCATGCCTTCACATAGATTACTAAATTCTTTACTTTGTGAATCGACTTTGGCATTTAACAGTCCTAAAGTTTCACTCTGGGCATTCAATTGAACATTTAAAGCTTCACTCTGGGTAACCAATCGAGAATTTACTGATTCTAGTTTTTCATTTAGAGTCGAATTTTGAGTTTTGATTAAATTTGCTAACTCAGACCAGTCAGGCACTCCCTTAGTAACTTTTACAGCCATAGCTGGTTCTCGAGTCTCCTCTATCAGGTCTAGTGAAGCTGGGGATACAGCCCGTCGGCTTTGACCAATAATGTCATAATTGGCCAGAGAGCATTTATTACATAGATGAAAGAGCTGACAAGACTGTTCAGAAACAAAGGAATACAAGAGACTAAAAATATAGTTGACATATATCAAGGCAAGTAGTATTTTCACGTTAAGGATATTGCGTGTTTGTATCGTATTATTTCTGTGGAAAATGGAGGGGGGAAAACGGATGGAAATATTGATAGCATAGAATAAATACCTCACGTCACATATATATGGATTGTAACTAGAACCTTATTCGAACTGTATTGTTTAACTGCAGTGCGGGATACAAGTTTAGCGTACGTTGATTTCTTCGTTTTCGTTAGCATTAATATCCTGTTGTTCAGTTGAACTATACAGGGTGAGTCACCTAACGTTACCGCTGGATATATTTCGTAAACCATATCAAATACTGACGAACCGATTCCACAGACCGAACGTGAGGAGAGGGGCTAGTGTAATTGTATAATACGAACCATACAAAAATGCACGTAAGTATGTTTTTTAACACAAACCTACGTTTTTTTAATGGAACCACGTTAGTTTTGTTAGCACATCTAAACATATAAACAAATACGTAATCAGTGCCGTTAGTTGCATTGTAAAATGTTAATTACATCCGGAGGTATGGTAACCTAAAGTTGACGCTTGAAACCTCCGACGTTCAGTTGCGTGTTGTAACAAACTCGGGCCACGGTCGGCGAGCAGCATCTGCAGGGACATGTTTACGATGACGACCGTGTTTACGAGTGTGGCTATAGTGCACTGTTGTGGTTTGGTGTAGCTGTCGCAGTGTCCGCATGTAGCGCTTGCTGCTATTGTTATTCTGCGTTCGTCTCCGCACGCAGACCAACTGTAGTACACCGTGTTACCAGACGTCTGTGATAGTGTAGTGTTGTAGGAACTGTGACCATGGTGTATACGAACTCTGAAAAGGCGGAGATGATACTCATCTATGGCGAGTGTCGACGAAATGCAGCTGAAGCCTGCAGGGTGTATGCAGAATGGTACCCGGACAGAGAGCATCCAACGTGCCGCACATTGCAAAACATTTACCGCCAACTGTATGCAACAGGTACGGTCGTAGCACGCAAACGGGTCCGTAACAGGCCCGTCACAGGAGAAGCGGGTGCAGTTGGTGTGTTAGCTGCTGTTGCCATGAACCCACACATGAGTACACGGGACATTGCGAGAGCCGGTGGACTGAGTCAAAGTAGTGTCATGCGCATACTGCATCGTCACCGCTTTCACCCGTTTCATGTGTTGCTACATCAGCAATTACATGGTGATGACTTTAATCATCGAGTGCAATTCTGTCAATGGGCATTAACAGATAATGCGTTGCAGTTCTACCTGTTTACCGATGAAGCGGGTTTCACAAACCACGGGGCAGTGAATCTACGGAACATGCATTACTGGTCCGTGGACAATCCTCGCTGGCTCAGACATGTAGAGCGACAGCGACCGTGGACTGTAAATGTATGGTGCGGAATCATTGGCGACCACCTCATTGGTCCTCACTTCATTGCAGGGGCCCAAACAGTTGCAACATACATCGCGTTTCTACAGAATGATCTGCCAACGTTACTCGAAAATGTCCCACTGGAAACGCGTCGACGTATGTGGTATCAGCATGATGGTGCACCTGCACATTCCGCAATTAACAGTAGGCTGACCCTTGACAGGATGTTCGACGGGCGTTTCATAGGACGTGGAGGACCCATAAATTGGCTAGCCCGTTCTCCTAATCTTACACCTCTGGACTTCTTTCTGTGGGGTACGTTAAAGGAGAATGTGTACCGTGATGTGCCTACAACCCCAGAGGATATGAAACAACGTATTGTGGCAGCCTGCGGCGACACTACACCAGATGTACTGCGGTGTGTACGACATTCATTACACCAGAGATTGCAATTGTGTGCAGCAAATGATGGCCATCACATTGAACATCTATTGGCCTGACATGTCGGGACACACTCTATTCCACTTCATAATTGAAAACGGAAACCACGTGTGTACGTGTACCTCACCCTTCATGGTAATGTGCATGTGCGTCAATGAAAAAGACCAATAAAAAGGTGTTAGCATGTGGACGTAATGTGCTGTTCCAGTCTATTCTATACCTAAGGTCCATCACCGTTCCCTTTGGATCCCTACGTAATTCGGTGCTCTCCGACACACACGATCGAACAGCGGAGGAGTGGTACTCAAGCGTCAACTTTAGGTTACAATATCTCCGGATGTAATTAACATTTTACAATGCAACAAACGGCAATGATTACGTATTTGTTTATATGTTCAGATGTGCTAACAAAACTAACAGGGTTCCATTTAAAAAAACGTAGGTTTGTGTTAAAAAACATACTTCCGTTCATTTTTGTATGGTTTGTATTAACCAATTACTCTAGCCCCTCTCCTCACGTTCGGTCTGTGGAATCGATTCGTCAGTATTTGATGTGGTTTACGAAATATATCCAGCGGTAATGTTAGCTGACTCACCCTGTGTAGGTCAACTGAAGCACGGGACACAAATTTTACATGTGATGTTTCTTTCGCCTCCACTACCACTAAATAGTCTGTTCTTACGTGGATAGTAGTACTACTACCAATGGCAGAAGGAGCTACGTACATAATATTTGTATACCTTACTTCCGTTGACCTATATATATGTACACTGGTAACGAAAACCTGGAAATGGACGTACGTTACATTGGCAACCTGTACCTCAGTTGAACTACACGAAGAGGCAATAAGACGACACATACACAATTTGTGTCCGTACTTCACTATAGCGTACAGCTTTTTTTTTTCGCCTTTGATGCTAATAGTATCGACTGAAAGTTAAAAGTTTTCATCACAGTAGTGACAATAAATCCCATTCTTTAGTTGAACTATACAGCTATACACAACATTTGTATGCTGATTTCCGGTTGACATATATAGGTAAATCTCATCAATGTTACAAACGTCGTTCTTTTCGAATAGGTGGTGTCAGTGTAAAGGTCAACTGAAGAATGGGATATAAATTTTAGTTGTGTCGGCCGTTTCGCCTTTAATATTGTTATAGTGCAGGTTCGAAAAAATCGTACTGATAATAGTACTGGGAAACGAAAGAAGAACAACAGCTGCGAAATTTCTGTGACGCACTGGAGTACACGAAAACATACGTAATGGTGTAATACAACAATGAAATACGTAAAAAAATTCATATGCAGTAAAAGAAAAAAATGGAAAACAACTTACCACACGGGAACTTCTTTAAAGAGCCGAAAGTCGCCTAGAAAGACATCAACAAACATCACATACACGACAAACAAAACATTACGAATATCTCTCTCTCTCTCTCTCTCTCTCACACACACACACACACACACACACACACACACACACACGCAAGTGACTTTGAAGTGTGGAAATCAGGCGTTTCCCTTTCATACAAAAGATTTCACATCTAACCAATAACCCTCTATGCTGAAACTTCCTGGCGGATTAAAACTGTGTGCTGGACCGAGAATCGAACTCGGGACCTTTGCCTTTCACGGGCAAGTGCTCTACCACTTTTTACTTTTTTTATTTTTTTTTTAATCTCATTTTGTTCGATTTTGTTCGTTGCATATGCTCGGTGCGGACGTCGTAAGACATCCGTTTAAGTTCGTTATTGATCGATTAGCTCAGTTTTTTTTTATTACAGTGGGCAGCTAACCCTCTGACCGATGCCACTGAGCTACCCAAACACGACTCACGCCCCGTCCTCACAGCTGTACTTCTGACAGTATCTCGTCTCCTACCTTCCAAACTTTACCGAAGCTCACCTGCTAAGCCATGTCTCCTTAATATCCTTTCTTTCAGGGGTGCTAGTTCTGCAGGGTTCGCGGGAGAGCTTCTGTAAAGTTTGGAAGGTAGGAGACGAGATACTGGCAGAAGTAAAGCTGTGAGGACGGGGCGTGAGTCGTGCTTGGGTAGCTCAATGGTAGAGCACTTGCCCGTGAAAGGCAAAGGTCCCGAGTTCGAGTCTCGGTCCGGCACACAGTTTTAATCTGCCAGGAAGTTTCATATCAGCGCACACTCCGCTGTAGAGTGAAAATCCCATTCTGGAGACCCTCTATGCTATTTATGCAAGCCCCTGTGGATAATGATGTGAACTCAATATTGTGATTAACTAAGAGATGCTGAGAATCCCTTCCCCCTCCCAAACGACCCCCTATATTTCATGTATGCCCCACGAACTTCCCTACAAAAAGAGTACCAATCCACAACCGTACGCTTACTCACACGACATTCATGAACACGCAGCCACACAGGATATCTCAAACACGAACAGTACGTGATTTTCATGTCTCTCAAGGCGAGCTTAGATTTTCGAACCACGTCCCTCGTCTAATGGACCGCCACAACCGATCTTTGCTGCAGTACGGCGACGAGATACACTGGTGAGACGCATATGTCGGCTGCACTCACGACATCGAACGTACTCAGCAATGAGATCACCACCACTACTCAGTCTACAGGCCACAAGTGGCCCATCGGGACCATCCGACCGCCGTGTCATCCTCAGGTGAGGATGTGGATAGGAGGGGCGTGGGGTCAGCACACCGCTCTCCCGGTCGCTATGATGGTATTCTTGACCGAAGTCGCTACTATTCGGTCGAGTAGCTCCTCAATTAACATCCCGAGGCTGAGTGCACCCCGAAAAATGGCAACAGCACATGGGGGCTGGATGGTCACCCATCCAAGTGCCGACCACGCCCGACAGCGCTTAACTTCGGTGATCTCACGGGAACCGGTGGATCCACTGCGGCAAGGTCGTTACCAAAATGTAATTTAACAGTACCAAGTAAAAATTTAAATCGAGCCATGTCACTGACAAATGCTTGCACAAGCGTCCCTATTCTTGGTACACATACTAAAGCACACACACGCTTTAACGCTTGCACAAGCATACATAATCGAAATTCGATCAAGCATCAAGCTGCTTGTTCAGTCCTGACGCTTGCTCAAATTTATCCTACACGCTCTCAAGCACGCTCGCGCAAGCTTGCCTGTCAAACATGTAGTTACTTGTGGGGCCGTATTATAGCTCTTAAAAAAAATGATGTAACTATTTATTTAGGGGAAACACTCTCCTAGTAAATTTGTTTGTCCTTTGATTTATAATAAGCAAAATAATGAATTTCGTAGGTTGGCAATTACGTATTGTATCTGGTTTTACCCAGCGCCAGGCTCCCTACAAATTACTGTAAATGCAATAGCGTAGTATTACTCAGCTCTGAAATTATTACTATCACAGAAAATAGACAAGTTCTAATAAAATTATTTCACTGGATTCCTTCAATTAATCTCACTGAATATTTTAACATAATTTCTTCCGCTCCGGCTATCAGACATTGTGCTGTGAAAAATATTTTTAAATGTACCGCGTAATGGCGGCTAATTGCTAACAGTCAGAGATCACTGTTACTCGCTCCGCAGCAGCTGGAAACATGCTAAATAATTTTCATTAAATGTTCTTTTCATAAGATAAATGTGGCGTAGGTTCTTGAAATAACACACGGAGATCACTTTATACTAATATATTCTTACTAGGACACAGTTTACACCATTAAATATTTGTAATTACGTTACGACAGAAACAAATGCTAGCGCAGCACAATAGCTTGCGTACCTTATTCCAGCTAACACCAGAACGAACAGAACAAAACAGACTATACAGAAGATACTCTTACAAAAGTGATAATACTTCTTTTAATTACTTACACATTATAATCTCATACAACAAAAATGTCTTTTCTGCATCTATCGATCTATATTGTATATTTTTACAGTTAGTGTTATTACCTTTCGCAGATTAATCGATGTTTGCCACCCATTTTGAGTCACATACAGTCATTTTTATTTATGTTTCACCTCGATAAGGGTGAATATTGCAAAAGGGACACTACAGCCCCCTTAAGGTAAACGATCGTCTTTACGCGTAATATGACGTCACTGGCCGAAGCAGAGGTTTGGGATCGGACCCTACTCTAACTCCGAGTAAAAGTACTCAGTAATGAATAAAGGCTAAACCAATGCCACGAACATTGTGTGCTGAGGGCGTCAAACATTGGTTACGGTTTAATTTCTGTGTACCTTAGGATTATATTACATGTGGCTCACTGAGTTGGTAATCGTCGGGATTACTGTGACTAGTTGGTTATTCTTAGATACAAAGACTTTGTAGTTACCCTACTCTTGTGTTACCTTTAGTGGCAATGATTTTGCGGTTAAACCTACTTAGCGAATTTTGGACAGGTAGTCATGTGGGTTCCAAATGATTGTATTCGCGTACCATTAAGACAATAGTTATTTTTTTTTAATATTGCTCAGATCAATCTCTTGCTCAAATAAGGAAAAGAAGTAGGAAATATTTGGGTCTAACGTCTATCGACGGAGAGGTAATGACAGACGGAGCTAGCATTGGGGAAGAAAATCGCAAGTGTGTTATTCCGAAGGAACCATCCATGCGTCTGCCTTAATCTGTTTAGAGACACCACAACCAACCAGAATGCGAGTGCTGTGTGTTACCACAACGGCAACTTCTCGAACTAAAATATACAACGAGACCATGTTATCCCATTAATCCGAATTGTTATTGAATCGGCAACTGTGGTTTCAGGTGGTACTAGCGACGGCACCGTAGTTGCACAGTTTGGCAGCCAGATGGTCTCCTACGGACGTCGCGTTACGGCGACGCCCCCGCGCCGGCTGCAATGAGACCACACTTTCGCAAAGAACAAATCGTGGCCAACGGGTCTTCGCCCATAGCTTGTCGTAAATCATCATGGTTCATTGCAACAGACAAATCCATTCCTACAAATGAAAATCAGATACTAAAAATTGTTCTTCAATAAGAAACTAATAGTCCAAATTACCTCAATTTCACTACGAATGAAATTAAGTACTGAATGAATTAGAAACAACTAATTAATTTAATAAAATCGCACGAAGAACATTTTCAGCAATACGAAGCGATCGCTTTTAAAATCACATTCAATTATTTTAATGTACAATGACCGCTTATCCGGAACACAGAACTGTTTTATTATCTATGGTTCGAAGTAAAGACATTACTATCAATGAATAATGTATGACGTCATTGGTCAAAGCGGACGAGTTGTTTTCCCCGCTTCAATAGACCCATGATGTCTTATAATAATAGCTTGCCCTCTCGTATGAGGGTAGTGTCTGGTGGTGAATTTCGTAAGCTATACATCAGTGTTTGCGGTACAGGTTATCTTACACTTTAAAGAGTGAAGTGCATTATCAAATACTTATTTTATTTTGTTCTGTCTTCCGCTGCTTCGCTCGCATGACGTTAAGTAAGCTAGTAATTTTGCGAGATGTCTGTGTATATAGTGGTGTAGAGACGTATGTATTAAATATGTGTGCAGTGCCGGTACCTCGTTCCACAGGTAAAGATACGACTCTCTGCTTGTCGTACAGCCTTTAAACGACGCCGTCGTTGTGAGTGTTCAAGTATCTTGGAAGCTATTAGTCTAAAATGCGACGGACCTGTGACTTTTATAATGTCTCTGTAGTTCTTAAGGCTGCCTGACGTTCTGGATCCAAGTTCCAGAGGACATGTCATTGCTCTAAGGTTTGTTGAGTTCGAGTAACTTCCGCACCTTAAACTCCCTTGGAACTATGCACTAAATCAGACTTAGGTTTGCGAGGCCTATAGTAATAGTATTAAATATGGTTCTCGGGCTTGCCGTCCCATTGATTGTTTTTATCTCCACAAAAACTCTCCAGCTGTGCCAGGTGGTGTAGGAACTCAATACCATAAGCCCGGCGCTCAATAACATAGCATTTTCATTGTCACGGAATAATCTATAGGCACCAAGAGTCGCTAACCATCGCGCAAGCATCGTCTGCGTGCAACTTACGTACCCCATACTTAAAAATGTTAATAATAATAAAAAAGATGCAACTTCCTCAGGCTTCAAGCTATCTCCATGCCAAATACCATCGAAATCGCTACAGCGATAGAGTCGTGAAAACAACTGGGTTACTTTCGCAATTGATAATACTGAAGCTGAGTCTTGTAGGGCTACAAAACCGTCACTTGCTTGCATATATGACTTGGGGTATACATTTGATGAACTTGTAATTTACAACTATCTTCTCGTTATCGCTGCTGTACTCTCTACAAATAGACGTGAATGAAAAGAGAATAATATGAATTGAGTCTCAACTGTAATGAACAAATAAGAGAATAATGATTTTCAACTAATAACATATACCGAGTTAAAAGAATGCTCTGCCCTCGCCGTAAGGAATAAGCGCACGAGGCAGCGCTCCGAGCGGCCGGCGCGCGAACCTCCTTAGTATTATTGGCGATCAGCTGATCGCGACCGTTGAGCGCGCGATCTACGCTGGTCGCATCAGCCCCCCGCGGAGAAGCGGAGCGTCGAGGCGTCCACGACACTCGTCGCTGTCAAGGAATCTTGCAGGAAAGTGAACCGTTCGTCAAACACAAAGGCAGGTTTAATCTGATCAATTGAGACAGTGTTGGGTTTACCATTGACCAGAATGGCCGGAGTTGTGTCGTTGCAGGCGAGGACTCAGTAAGGACCGGTATATAGTGGTGTAAGGGCTTGTTTAATTCCATCGCGACACAGCATGACGTGAGCAATATTCGATCATTCCTTGTGCACGAATGAGGAATGTTGTCCATGCTGTGCTGCTGGCTGGGGTCGAATCCTTGTGATATGCTCTCCGACTTGCACATAAATTCAGGTCGGTGTAGAGTTTCATTCGACGAAGCACTTGAACCAATAAATTCTCCTGGTAGGCGCTATATCTCGCCGTATACTAGCTCTGCTGACGCCACATCCAGCTCTGTTTTAGGTTGCGCTCTCATGCTGAGTAAAACAAGCAAATGAACGCAGCCTTGAGGGAGCAGTGCCAGCACTCCAACATTGCGTTGCTGGCTTGGTGGTAGTTCGTGGCGAGGAGGTGGTAGCGCCGCAAAATTTGCTCATCTGTGTAAAGAGCGCTGATTACATTTTTATTTGTGGTAAGGACTATGGGACCAAACTGCTGAGGTCATCGGTCCCTAGGCTTACTCACTATTTAATCTAACTTAAACTAACTTACAGATAAGGACAACGCACACACATCCATGCCCGAGGGAGGACCCGAACCTCCGACAGGGGTAGCCGCGTGAACAATGACAAGACGCCTGGGACAACGCGGCTCGCTGATTGGAACTGGCGTCTTCTGTCGGCAGTGATATGTAATGGGGATCCGGCCGCTGTAGCCGAGCGGTTGTAAGCGCTTCAGTCCGGAACCGCGCTGCTGTTACGGTCGCAGGTTCGAATCCTGCCTCAGGCACGGATATGTGTGATGTCCTTAGGTTATGTAGGTTTAAGTCTAGGGGACTGATGACCTCAGATGTTATGTCCCATAGTGATTAGAGCCATCTGAACCATTTTTGGGGAACCAAATCGTGGGAGCCATTGTGACCTGAATGCTGCTGCCCGTGTCTCGGTGGAGGTGTTGTCAACCGGAATCGCTTCAGGCCATCGTGTGAATCTATGATCGTCAGTGAATAGCGTTGTTCATCTGACGACGTCCGTGGTTCCATGACGTCTACATGAATTGGACGAATCTCTCGGTTGTTTGTGGGAATTTTCCGAC
The DNA here is from genome assembly GCF_023898315.1 of Schistocerca nitens. NCBI lineage: Eukaryota > Metazoa > Arthropoda > Insecta > Orthoptera > Acrididae > Schistocerca > Schistocerca nitens. The sequence goes on from NC_064619.1 coordinate 655,197,425, forward strand.
GAGCGCATATACGTGGCTGACAACCGTCGTTGACAAGCAGCGCATGCGCAGGCTAACTGCCGACAATCTTTCTGTACTCCGGGCCAAACATAGCGGGATGCGGTGAGTCTTGCTGAGCCCTGGTGCCTGGGTGGCAGTGGTCGTGTTGGCCATTGAAAACACGCTTGCATAGACCTGTTGTCACGTATGGGCGTGTTTTCCCAACGGAAGTGTCACAGTATCGACGAGCGTTTGCTCTGGGCACGTCCACGAGTTCAAGCTGTTGTCCAATCTCTGTGTCTTGAAGAAGGTTACGTAGCTCCTTATCATACTGCACAGGCCGTCAGAGGTCAGTGGTGTTTGTGACGGCGCTAACTCAAGAGAAACAGACAGCCACCACGTTATTTAGCTCTGATATGTGTTGTGTATCTGGAGAACTGATCTATGTACTCGATCTGGTTGTCATGGCGAGCACTTATCATTGTTTTGAAGGAAGGAGTACATGAACATTTGTTGCGCTGGCGTCAGTTTTTGCGAAAAGCAGGCAAGCGGCTGCCACGTCTCGCGGACATACTGTTAAAGTGCCGCGCCGAACGCGACCTGACTAGCATCCACCGCCAGTGCCATGGGCGTATCTTTCGCAGGGTGTGCAAGAAGCGCAGCTTCGGCTTCAGTCTTCTTGATGCCTCGAACGCGTCGATCATTGGGTGTGGCCATTGAATCAATGCCTTGCCTTTCGCCTTGGGACCGGCCAATGCGGCTGTTAGCGGTTCATGCAATTCAGCAGCTCGCGGCAGGTGGCAGCGGTGAAAACTGAACACACCGAGGAACACGTGTAGTTCCTTCGCTGTAACCCGACGTGAAATGTTCAATACCGTTTCGACCGGACTCCAATCGCGTTCTGATGTAGTCCACGCCGTAGAGCTGCTACTGCCACAGCTCTCGCGGCAGAGTAGGGACACGATGCGATATAACGTCAGTTCCCGTAGATTAACGGGAGAAAAAACCTGAAAAACTTCCGAAAAGGCGTTCCTCGTATAGTCGTTGTATCTGAATTACAAGTCCGCAGCGTTTCCACTTATGCGAACTCGTATAATTGATGCTTTTTATTATTAATATTGTATTGTTAATTGCCCGGATTTGCAGTAGTTATTAATTCTTCTCTCGTTCGCATAGCACACACCACTGATTGCGAGGAAATATTTTAGTTAACATTTTTTTCTTACGCTGTTGTCTCGTTGCTATGGAATTGTTGTGCTGGTATGCAGCGAGATCCAGAGATACTCTTTGATTCAGTCTTTGTAAGATTGCGTCGTAATATGAAAATATTTTAAGTTCACTTCTCAACTAATGACGTGAATATTTGCACTTCAATGAAATAGTCTTGATTTAGTCATTTATCAAACTATTTAATGATGTAGTTCACACCGGGTATTTAACTGGTAACGAACATTTTATTGTTATTTTGTCACTAAATACTTATAACTCCAGCACCACACGCACACAGAATAGTTAAGTCAGTCCGATTGAGTTATAGTTTCTTGGCAATTACCACAACTCAACACTTTAGCGTAATTGTTTTATCTTCATGATATCGTGTACTTGGGTCCTACTCAAGACTAATTGCGTGTATTCTTTCATAGAATGTTCACTTCTCCTTAAGGTCCAACTAATTTAAAGTCCAATGTTCACTAATACCGTTATTAGATTTCAATTAACCTGTAGTGCACGGCTAAATGAGTCTATCTGTTCCTGTCTCAGTTCATAAAATCAGTTTCTTAAGCCGTGAATCCCGTCACGCAACAAACACATCTAAACTCGAAAACAATCTCGTCACGATTCGCAATTTCAACAATTCAGATCAGAGCTGCTCTCGTACGTCTGCACTGGATGAGTTCTAGCAAGCGACTTCTTCTGTGGAAGAGCATTGTAGGCGCATTCAGATCAGAACTGCTCTCGTACGTCTGATACTAAAATGTAGTCCATGCCTCACGGCCGGAAATATCATGTCCATTATAATTATCCGGGCTGTTATGCCGTGGTCGGTTGATGAATTTTGTCTCAATTCCCAACGTTTCGTCTCCGACTGCGGGAGACATCTTCAAGGGGGTCCGTAGGTCGATGGAAGGTCCGGGTCTAGTGTAGCAGGGGATACAACCCGTCGGCTTTGAACAATGACTTCACAAGTCGCCAGAGAGCATGTATTACAAAGATGAAAGAGCTGAGGAGAATGTTGAGAAACAAAGGAATGCGAGAGAGATAAACTTTATTTCACATATGCAAGGGCCAGTAGTATTTTCACGTTAACGATAACGCGTGTTTGTATCTTAGTATTTCTGCGCAAAATACAATGGAAAGAAATGAATGAAATTACTAGCAAAGAATACATCACGTTACACGTATGTCAGTTGTATCTCGAAAGTCTTTCGAACTGTATTGCTTACGTGCAAAATGAGATTCATCAATTTCGACCATAACGCCCGCCCCGCCCCCCCCCCCCCCCCCCAACGGCCCCCTATATTTCATATATTCCCCACAAACCTCCCTACAAAACGAGTACCAGTCTACTACGGTATGTTTACTGACACGACACTCATGCACACACAGCCATACAGGATATCTTAAACACCAACAATATGTGATTTTCATTATGTCTCTGAGGGCGAGCTTAGATTTCTCGAACCACGTCCCTCGTCTAATGGACCGCCACAACCGATCTTTGCTGCAGCGCAATACGTATAAGTCGTGTGTACGGCGACTCGATACACTCTTAAGGCGCATATGTTCGCCGCACTCACGTCATTGAACGTATTCCGCTATCAGACCACACATTTGCAGGAAGCAAATTGTGGTCAACATATCTTGGTCCATAACTTCCCTTAAATCGTCCATATTCATAGCGGTAGACAAATCCATTCCTATAAACGAAAATAAGACACTACAAATTGTTCTATAATAAAAAATTAATAATCCACATTACCTCAATATCATTACGAAAAATATTAAGTACCGTCTGAATAAAAAAAACAATTAAGTTAATTAAATCACACGTTTAATGATGTAGCGAATATCAAGCGATCGCTTTTAGATTAACATTCAATTATTTTAATGATAGTGCTTATTAGAACACAGAACTGCTTTATTATCTATGCCTCGAAGTGAAGACATTACTATCTATGACTAAGGAATGACGTCATTGTTCAAAGCCGACGGGTTGTATCCCCTGCTTCACTAGACCCGAATGATAGTTTTGTTGGTAATTTCCAAGAATGATTGCCTATCGAAGTTGGAGGAGTCCATACGATACATATCCAACGTGCGATAGTAAATCGATTATGGAAGTCTCGTGGCGCGCGTTATGAGCATGTTTCAAGTTGTCACTACAGCAACGTCAAAAGAAAAGCTTTAGAGAAGCACTTGTAAATTCAAAGGAGACTTCTTACCTTACTCGTCGTCGGTGCTATCGTCTTGTGACAGTCTGTGTGATGTATAAGCTACAGGGGCAATTCCTTTTTTCCCGTAGCCAGGGTAAACTCTGCCAATATCTCGCAGGAATATCGGCAGAGTGTCGCATGCTTCGACTTTTCCCTGCAAACGCAAGTTGTGGAAGTATAGGTACTGGAACAAGTACAGTTTGTCCCTCTGTCCTGGACGCCCTTCTCATTTTAAGGTACACTTGACAGACTTCCACAGCGATCCATATTCTAGGTGTAGGCACTGGCGTCATCCGGAGAGACGAACTCCACAGAGTGGTTCACAAATTCGCGGTCGAACCCTTCCGCTTTCAGAGTCTGGTACGACTGAAGGCCGCCTGTAATGACTTTCGTTCTAGGCAGTATGAAGTGTTTTATGAGACCCATTAAAGTCACCTTGTCTCGGGACAATACTCTCACGACGAAACACTTGCGGGACTTTCTTCCTATCCCACCTAAAACCCAAATATGATATACCTCACTTTTAGAAGGTCGTCCTCTCTGGTTCTTTCGTCTAGCAATATGAGATTCGTCTACTTCTCTTATTTTATTCAGTCCACCAATTGGCACACTGTCATTTGTCACTACCACGTAACACACTTCTCGGCAAGACATGAAATAGTCACACACGGTATTTGCCGATAACTCAGTTTCTGATGCTGTGGCTTGCAACGTGTAATCTCGAATCCAGCACGACACAAGAATTACGCTCGTCTGAATCGATAATTTGGAGGACTCGAACCACGTATTTTTCCTTATGCTGGTTCGCTTTCCGCAAAGTCCGCAATGAAATTGCAACGGCATATCATTGTCGACACTCCTCTTACGAAGTTTTACAGACTTCGCAGCACCACAGTCAACACAGTCCCTCCTTTCCTCGTCCGGCAGAAGTCCATATTTGTGGCAAAAAGTCAAACATTTGTCTATGCTGGATATGCATGGAATTAGAGTTTTCCATGTCAGACAATTCTCAGAAGAAACGTGAGAAGCAGGATACATTACACTCGCTATCAACAGGAGACGTGTGGGTTTCCCAATCAAATCACAAATAATTACGGCGAGAATGTAATGTACACGAACTGAAGAAACAGTGGAAAACTGATAAAAATGACGATCACAAATAATTGATCATAACGCGCGCCACGAGACATCCATAATCGATTTACTATCGCACGTTCGATATGTATCGTTTGGACCCCTCCAACTACGATAGGCAATCAAACTTGGAAATTACCGATTTGTTGGCTGCCGACAACTGGAAAGTAGTGGACGGACGGTACTTAATGTATCTTGTCGCACGGCAGAATACTGAAGTCAGAGCCCGTATCAATTACAAACTTCCTCCTTTAGAAATAGGTGAGCAGAGGCACTTGGACATCGACTTCTGCTTGACGCTTGAGGTTCAGATACTCGCATGACAGGCAGTTTGCACTTGTGATCTTGATCGCCGAACCGCCGCTGATGATACCTGCGTGTGTTGTTTTGCTCGATTCACGAACGATGGTTGTTCGCGCAGGTCGAGGGATGGAAACGGATTGCATTGTTGCCGTTTCCTAGCGCCAGTTGCGGATGCGCATACACGTGTTTCGGACTCGAAGGAAGCGTCCTGCAAATCACGGCTCTTGGCATCTTTGTGTAGAATTTGTCACTTACTACCATCATAAGCGGCGGCGACTGGCAACAAATGGAATAAAAATTCACTATGTAACTCGCTATGACCACGTTCAATACTTATAATGTCTACGACATTCACACTAAAGCGCGTAATTTACAAGAATGTTTGCCTGTCGGAGCTGCGGGCTCCGAACGATAGATATCGAATGTGCGGTTCTACATCGATCACACGACTGTGGTGCCGGGCGTTATGAGCTTTTTTTTAGTGGTCACTACAGTAACGACAAAAGGAGAGCGTTACTAGAATACTTGTGATTACAAGGGAAGCGATATACCACACTCGTCGTCGACGTTGTCCTTATAATAAAGTCCATTTGACGTTGTCATCATAAGAAAGTCCATTTGATGCGTATGCTACAGGAAGCATTCCCATTTTGCCGTAACCTGGGTAAACTGTGGCTATGTCACGCAAAAATATGGGTGGAGTGTCACATGCGTTAACTTTTCCTTGCGAATGCAAGTTATGGAAATAGAGTTACTGAAACAAGTAGAGTTCGTTTCCTTCTCCTGGACGCCTTACTCTTTTAATGGAAGAGTTGACAGATTTCCACAGCCGCTCGACGTTCTGCGTGTGCACACTGGGGTCATCAGAAGACACGAACTCTACAGAGTGGTATACGAACTTGTGGTTCAATTCTTCTGCTTTCAGTGTCTTGTAGGACTGAAAGCCGTCTGAAATCACTTTGCTACAGGGCAGTATAAAGTGCTTTATCAAACTGACTAAAGGTACCTAGTCTCTGGAAAACACTCTTACCACAAAGCACTTCCGGCACTTGTTCTGTACCACAGATCACCCTCTCTGGTTTTTTCTTGTTCTGTACCACAGATCACCGTCTCTGGTTTTTTCTTCTTGCTGTGTGTGATTCGTCCACTTCAACAACTTTATTTGGTCCACCGATTGGTACACTGTCGTTTGTCACCATTACATAACACACTTCTCTGCAAAACCCGAAATAGTCTCACACAGTATCAGTAGATAAGTCAGTTTTCGATGCTGTTGCTTGCAGGGTGTAGTCCCTAATCCAGCAAGATAAAAAGAATTATGTTGGTCTGGATCGATAATTTGGAATAGTCGAACCAGGTATTCTTCGCGATAGTCGTTCATTTACCACAGTTTCCACAATGAAGTTTTAAAGGTATTTCACAATCAGAACTCCTCTTACGAACTTTTATAGACTTCGCTCCACTGCAGTCTACTCAGCCCTTCCTTTCGTCATCCGGTACTAGTCCATATTTCCGACAAAAATTCAAACAGTTTTCTACATTGCATAAGCATGGATTAGATTGTTGCACGTGAGGCAATCGGCCGAAGAAACATCTACAATACGAGACATCCGACTCACTACTGACATAAATCGTTTGGATTTCCCTAGCAACTCACAAATAATTTATTATAACGCCCGCCTCCACAGTCGCACGTTCGATATCTGTCGTTTGGATTCCGTGGCTTCAGTAGGCAGACATTCTTGCAAATTACCCTAAAGCGCTCAGAATATTACTGGATGATCACTGGCGGAGAATTCGTGACGTAAGTAGGCAGAACAAGCCCATACTCGACCGCCATTGTTCTTGACTCCGACTATAGTCGCGACGAGAACCGTGGGAATGTGGAACGAGTCCGTGAGCGTTGCTGTCGTCGAGAAGTTCATTCAGTTGTTTACGCAGGGCGTCAGTCTTGTTTAACAAGCACTTTTGCACGTAACTGCCGACTCGCAACTGGCGAATCGGATCTGGAAGCGGGTATAGTGGCATCCTGAATGCGATCAGCCAGGATGGCTACATCGTCTAAAGGTATTTCAGAGACGCGATTATCGCTTTAACTTGTGCCAGCAGCCTTCTACTCCAATTTGTGCGTAATAACGTGTCCGGCACCGTTTGTGCGTCGGCATTGCTCCGTAAATGGCGTACGTACTGCGATGGTTTCTTGTTACCTATGTTATCCTGTGTTAATGCTTGTACTCCCTTCTCTTGAGAGGCGGCCACTCGGCGTATGAGTTCTGACGTTAAGTACGCATCTGTTGCCGCAGCGTCGTTATGATATCCTGCACCTCCACCCCGAATCGATGGTCGAGTTGGCCGGCTATAAGTGCGAATTTTGACGAGTCAGTTGTTATTCCTGATCATAAGAAACTTGTCCCAACTTGGGCAAACCATAGTGCAGGAGGGACCGATGACCGTAGCAGTCTGGTCCCTTTAATCCCCCAAACCAACCAACCATAGTGCAGGATTGATAGACCAAGACGGTGGAATTCGCACAGCCAGTCTTGGCATGACGTGTGGGTTGTCATCTGTCATTTTAGAGATGAGAGTCGATACCTTCCGTCAAAAACGGTGTTCCTTGACCACGTATCACGTCGGCGTCGGTGCTGAAGCTGCTTTGTAGGGCTTCAAGAGCGCCCCTTCCTTGCGCATATTACGTTGGTCTACAGCTAATGAACTTGTAATCTGCAACTATCTTCTCGTCATCGCCACTGTGCTCTCCAAATTACCATAGAATAAACGTAAACGAAAAGAGAGTAATATTTATTGAGTCTCAACTATAATCAACATCTTCACTCTAAGACGAACAACAAGAGAATAATCTCTACGGAGTCCCAAGTTGAGATTCTCTTGTTGTTGTAATCCGTATGTTGAAATCTGCGAATTGTTGTCGGCGGATAAGTTACATGCAGTGCGCATCCAGCAACAATGCATGGGCTGTCTTGGTAGTATACTGAGGTCTGAACCGGTGTCGATTAAAAATTTCCTGCCCGACGCACGATCTGTTATAAAAAGGCGTCGAGATGCAGGAACGTAGGAGGTAGCGTCTACTGCCACTTTCCGCTCCGATTTGGAGAAAGAGCATGGGCTAATGCATTTACGTGCTTGCTCTCCATACCGACTATGATACCAACAAATGGTCTGTCTGTTCTCGGTTGTAGATTGCGATGCAGAACGACTTCCAAGTCGACGTCGGCTACGGTTTCTCTGATTGACAATGATGCCATTCGACATTAGTTTCGAGAGCTGTGGCATGGGAGATCGACGCTAGCGGTTATTGCATCGTAATCCGCCTGAGACTCCGTAGTAGATGCAGCTGCTACGCTGACCTATGTGTTCGGCGTGATCGCTTTCAGTATGCGGTCGGCGAGTTCTGCTACCGCGTCCAGTGACGTCTCGTTCTGCGTGGCGATGACTGCTTTTACCTGCGGTGGCAGGCGCGAACTCGACAGGGTACGCAGAAGGCTGTCTGGAATTGTGCCGGGGTCCACTTTGCTGCGGAGATGGCGCGGGTTTCCGGTCACCGATTTCTTCTTGCGTCAATACTTGCCGGATTCTATCTTCTTGAGAAACGGCTAAGCGTCGTATCAGTTCAGTCTTTAACCGTTGATTTGCATTCTCTGTCGGAGGAGCTGTTATGATATCCTGAACTTCAGTTGCGTAACGATGATCGAGTTAGCTTACTACAAGGGAAAACTTAGTTGTTTCTGCAGTTATTCCCGGGTACATGAAGCTCGCTTCCGCCTGTGCGAACCACAGCGTTGGGTTGTGTGGCCAAAAGGGTGGTAAGCGAACCGCTGGTCTTGATACTGCTGGCGTGTCCATATCCTTATCTGCTGTTTGTTTTGCAGTCGGGGTCACCAATGTTGCGTAAGTAGGTGTGTACCCACCGCAAACACGGTTAGAAATCGGAAACTAACGGAGACTGAACTCAAGTTTCTTTTTTATTTCTTTCACATATAAGAGGTTGTCAAGTAAGAGAATACATAAAAGAGAATCAACAACAAAGAGCAAAAAGGTAGGTATGAGAATCACAGTCGACGGCTCTCTCTCTGTGACTCCGATGCGAACTGTGGAGAATAATGTCTGTGGTTGGCGCGAATTTTACGCGTCGGCTGCGATCGACGTGTGCAGTAGTCGCCACAGAAATAACAACAGAGCCCTCTGCAACCTGATCTTCAATTAACCTAACCAAAACTTCTATACTACTATTTCGTACTACTCTGAACTCTACATCGTCACAATGCTGACCTGAAACTACTGCCCCCCACACCCATAATCCCACCGGAGGTTCCCCCCTATTGTATTTGATTTTCCCAAAATGCGATTCGTCAGTTTCGACCATAACGCCCGGCCCCCCCAACGCCCACTTATATTTCATATATTCCCCACAAACCTCCCTACAAAACGAGTACCAGTCCACTACCGTGCGCTTACTCACACGACATTCATGTACAGAGAGCCACACAGGATATCTTAAAAACCAACAGTAAGTGATTTTCATTACGTCTCTCAGGGCGAGCTTATATTTCTCGAACCACGTTCCCCTCCTAGTAGTTCGCCATAATCGGTCTCTGCTGCAACTCCATACAAATAAGTCGTGAGTACGGCGACTTGATACACTGCTGAGGCGCGTATGTTCGCCGCACTCACGACATCGGACGTATTCAGCAATAAGACCACACATTTGCAAGAAACAAATTGTGGTCAACATGTTTTCGCCCATAGCTTCTCTTAAATCGTCAAGATTCATTGCAACAGACAAATCCATTCCTATAAACGAAAATAAGATTTAAAAATTGTTATACAACAAAAAACTAATACTCCAAATTATCTCAATATCATTACGAATAAAATTAAGTACCTTTGAATAAGGAACAACCAATGAATTTCATCAAATCACACGATGAATAATTTAAGGAACATTAAGCGATCGCTTTTAGATTCACATTTAATTATTTTAATGTACAATGAAAGCGCTTATCCGGAACACAGCACTGTCTTATTGTCTATGCCTCAAAGTGAAGACATTACTATCTATGACTAATGTATGACGTCATTGGTCAAAGCCTACGGGTTCACTAGACCCGAATGATGGATTTGTTGGTAATTTCCAAGAATCATTGCCTATCGAAGTTGGAGGGCCCCAAACAATACTTATCCAACGTGCGATAGTAAATCAATTATGGAAGTCTCGTGGCGCGCGTTATCAGCATGTTCCAAGTTGTCAGTACAGCAACGACAAAAGAAAAGCGTTAGGGAAGCAGTTGTAAATTCGGTTGGTTGGTTGGTTGGTTTGGGGAAGGAGACCAGACAGCGTGGTCATCGGTCTCATCGAATTAGGGAAGGAATGGGGAAGGAAGTCGGCCGTGCCCTTTCAGAGGAACCATCCCGGCATTTGCCTGGAGTGATTTAGGGAAATCACGGAAAACCTAAATCAGGATGGCCGGACCCGGGATTGAACCGTCGTCCTCCCGAATGCGAGTCCAGTGTCTAACCACTGCGCCACCTCGCTCGGTATGTAAATTCGGGTCTTGTGCAGCAGGGGATACAACCCGTCGGCTTTGAACAATGACGTCACAAGTCGCCAGAGACCATGTATTACAAAGATGAAAGAGCTGAGGAGAATGTTGAGAAACAAAGGAATGCGAGAGAGATAATCATTGATATTGTCAAAAGCCGAGAAGCGATTCTTCTTAGTGTTGTAGCTCCCTTCAGTAGCTAATGAGTGTTTTTTGGCTTAAAAAAAAATCTCACGAGATAGAATAAACTGATCCTACTTTATTAAGCAATATCTTGTCAAAAGCCGAGAAGCGATTCTTCTTAGTGTTGTAGCTCCCTTCAGTAGCTGATAAGTGTTTTTTGGCTTTTTAAAATAAAAATCTCACGAGATAGAATAAACTGATCCTACTTAATTAAGCAATCAATAAAAAAACTAAACTGAAACATAACAGCAAAAGCTGTTATGTTTTAGTTTAGATTTTTTATTGCTTAATAAAGTAGGATCAGTTTATTCTATCTCGTGAGGTTTTTTTTTTTTAAAGCCAAAAAACACTTACCAGCTACTGAAGCATCTGTATCTTAGGATCAGTTTATTCTATCTAGTAAGATTTTTTTTAAAAAAAAGCCAAAAAACACTTATCACCTACTGAAGCACGTGTATATTCTAATGGGTGCGGGAGTTCCGACTCCTGGGGAGGTGGGTGGGTGTTATGCATGGCTAATCTATTCTATTTGCAGTTTACCATTTTCGCTTTTGCTGTTATGTTTCAGTTTAGTTTTTTTTATTGACTGCTTAATAAAGTAGGATCAGTTTATTCTATCTCGTGAGATTTTTTTTTAAAGCCAAAAAACACTTACCAGCTACTGTGCCTTGGACGCTAATAGTATCCCATTCGTTACTTGAGCTATATAGCTATACGCAACATTTTTATCTTGCCCCCTATATTTCATATATTCCCCACAAACCTCCCTACAAAACGAGTACCAGTCTACTACGGTATGTTTACTGACACGACACTCATGCACACACAGCCATACAGGATATCTTAAACACCAACAATATGTTATTTTCATTATGTCTCTGAGGGCGAGCTTATATTTCTCGAACCACGTCCCTCGTCTAATGGACCGCCACAACCGATCTTTGCTGCAGCGCCAAACGAATAAGTCGTGAGTACGGCGACTCGATACACTCGTAAGACGCATATGTTCGCCGCACTCACGACATTGAACGTATTCCGCTATGAGACCACACATTTGCAGGAAGCAAATTGTGGTCAACATATCTTGGCCCATAACTTCCCTTAAATCGACCAGATTCATAGCGGTAGACAAATCCATTCCTATAAACGAAAATGAGACACTACAAATTGTTCTATAATAAAAAATTAATAATCCACATTACCTCAATATCATTTCGAAAAATATTAAGTACCGGCCGAATAAAAAACAAACAATTAAGTTAATTAAATCACACGTTTAATGATGTACCGAATATCAAGCGATCGCTTTTAGATTAACATTCAATTATTTTAATGATAGTGCTTATTAGAACACAGAACTGCTTTATTATCTATGCCTCGAAGTGAAGACATTACGATCTATGACTAAGGAATGACGTCATTGTTCAAAGCCGACGGGTTGTATCCCCTGCTGCACTAGACCCGTAAATTCAAAGGAGACTACTTACCTTACTCGTCGTCGGTGTTATCGTCTTGTGACAGTCCGCGTGATGTATAAGCTACAGGGGCAATTCCTTTCTTCCCGTAGCCAGGGTAAACTCTGCCAATATCTCGCAGGAATATCGGCCGAGTGTCGCATACGTCGACTTTCCCCTGCAAACGCAAGTCTGGTACGAGTGAAACCCGCCTGTCATGACTTTTGTTCCAGGCAGTATGAAGTGTTTTATGAGACCCACTGAAGTCACCTTGTCTCGGGACAATACTCTCACAGCGAAACACTTGTGGGAATTTGTTCCTATCCCACCTAAAACCCAAATATGATGTAATTCACTTTTAGAAGGTCGTCCTCTCTGGTTCTTGCGTCTACCAATATGAGATTCGTCTACTTCTACTATTTTATTGGCACACTGTCATTGGTCACTACCACGTAACACACTTCTCGACAAAACCCGAAATAGTCACACACGGTATTTGACGAAAACTCAGTTTCTGATGCTGTGGCTTGCAACGTGTAATCTCGAATCCAGCAGGACACATGAATTACGCTCGTCTGAATCGATAATTTGGAGGACTCGAACCACGTATTTTTCCTTATGCTGGTCCGTTTTCCGCAGATTTCTCATTGAAATTGCAACGGAATCTCAGTGTCCACACTAGTCTTACTAAGTTTTACAGAGTTCGCAGTACCACAACCAACACAGTCCCTCCTTTCCTCGTGCGGCAGAAGTCCATATTTGTGGCAAAAAGTCAAACATTTATCTATGCTGGATATACATGGAATTAGAGTTTTCCATGTCAGACAATCCTCAGAAGAAACGTGAGAAGCAGCATACATTACACTCGCTATCAACAGAAAACGTGTGGGTTTCCCAGTCAAGTCACAAATAATTACGGTGGGAATGTAATGTACACGAACTGAAGAAACAATAAAACTGATAAACTGATAAAAATGACGATCACGAATAATTGATCATAACGCGCGCACCTGACATCCATAATCGATTTACTATCGCACGTTCGATATGTATCGTTTGGACCTCTACAACTTTGATAAGCAATCAAACTTGGAAATTACCGATTTGTTGGCTGCCAACAACTGGGAAGTAGTGGACGGACGGTACTTAATGTATCTTGTCGCACGGCAGAATACTGAAGTCAGAGCCCGTATCAATTACAAACTTCCTCCTTTAGAAATAGGCGAGCAGAGGCACTTGGACATCGACTTCTGCTTGACGCTTGAGGTTCAGGTACTCGCATGACAGCCAGGTTGCACTTGTGATCTTGGTCGCCGAACCGGATGATACCTGCGTGTGTTGTATTGCTCGATTCACGAACTATGGCGGTTCGCGCAGGTCGAGGCATGGAAAGGGATTGCATTGTTGCCGTTTCCTAGCGCCAGTTGAGGATGCGCACAAACGTGTTTCAGGCTGAGCGTCCTGCAAATCACGTCCCCTGGATTCTTTGTGTAGAATTCGTCGCTTACTACCATCATAAGCGGCGGCGACTGGCAACAAATGGAATAAAAATTCACTAAGTAACTCGCTACGACCACAGTGAATGCTTATAATGTCTACGACATTCACACTAAAACGGGTAATTTCCAAGAATGTTTGCCTATCAAAGGCACAGGCTCCGAACGTTTTTTTTAATTGGTCACTACAGTAACGACAAAAGGAGAGCGTTACTAGAATACTTGTGATTACAAGGGAAGCGATATACTACACTCGTCGTCGACGTTGTCGTCATAACAAAGTCCATTTGATGCGTATGCTACGGGAAGCATTCCCATTTTGCCGTAACCTGGGTAAACTCTGGCTATGTCACGCAAAAATATGAGTGGAGTGTCAGCCGTCTGTAATCACTTTGCTACTGGCCAGTATAAAGTGCTTTATCAAGCTGACTAAAGTTACCTAGTCTCTGGAGAACACACTTACCACAAAGCACTTCCGGCACTTGTTCTATACCACCGACCACCCTCTCTGTTTTTTTCTGATTGCTGTGTGCGATTCGTCCACTTCAACAACTTTATTTGGTCCACCAACCGGTACACTGTCGTTCGTCACCATTACACAACACACTTCTCTGCAAAACTCGAAATAGTCGCACACAGTATTGGTAGTCAGTTTTCGATGCTGTTGCTTGCAGGGTGTAGTCCCTAATCCATCAAGATAAAAGAATTATGTTGGTCTGTATGGTTAATTTGGAATACTCATACTATGTATTCTTCCTGATGGTCTTTCGTTTACCACAATTTCCGCAATGAAATTGTAGAGGTATTTCACTATCAGAACTCCTCTTACGAACTTTTATAGACTTCGCCCCACCACAGTCTCTACAGCCCTTCTTTTCGTCATCCGGTATTAGTCCGTATTTCCGACAAAAATTCAAAAAGTTTTCTACATTGCATAAGCATGGATTAGATTAAGGCACGTGAGGCAATCGGCCGAAGAAACATCTACAATACCAGACGTCCCACTCACTACTGACATAAATCGTTTGGGTTTCCCTAGCAACTCACAAATAATTTATCATAATGCCCGCCACCACAATCGCACGTTCGATATTTATCGTTTGGAGTCCGCGGCTTCAACAGGCAAACATTCTTGGAAATTACCCTATAGCGCTCGGAATATTACTGGACGCTCATTGGCGGAGAATTCGTGACGTAAGTAGGCAGAACAAGCCCAAACTCGACCGCCATCGTTCGTGTCTCCAAATATACACTACTGGCCATTAAAATTGCTTCAGCAAGAAGAAATGCAGATGATAAACTGGTATTCATTGGTCAAATATATTATACTAGAACTGACATGTGATTACATTTTCACGCACTTTGGGTGCATAGATCTTGAGAAATTAGTACCCAGAACAACCACCTCTGGCCGTAATAACGGCCTTGATACGCCCGGGCATTGAGTCAGACAGAGCTTGGATGGCGTGTACATGTACCGCTGCCCATACAGCTTGAACACGATACCACAGTTCATTAAGAGTAGTGACTGGCGTATTGTGACGAGCCAGTTGCTCGGCCACCATTGACCAGGCGTTTTCAATTGGTGAGAGATTTGGAGAATGTGCTGGCCAGTGCAGCAGTCGAAGATTTTCTGTATCCAGAAAGGCCCGTACATGACCTGCAACATGCGGTCGTGAATTATCTGCTGAAATGTAGGGTTTCGCAGGGATGGAATGAAAGGTAGAGCCACGGGTAGAAACAAATCTGAAATGTAACGTCCACTGTTCAAAGTGCCGTCAATGCGAACAAGAGGTGACCGAGACGAGTAACAAATGGCACCCCATACCATCACGCCGGGTGATACGCCAGTATATCGATTACCAATACTCGCTTCCGATGTGCGTTCATCGCTATGTCGCCAAACACGGATGCGACCATCATGATGCTGTAAACAGAACCTGGATTCATCCGGAAAAATGACTTTTTGCCGTTCGTGCACCCAGGTTCGTCGTTGAGCACACCATCGCAGGCGCTCCTGTCTGTGATGCAGCGTCAAGGTTAACCGCAGCCATGGTCTCCGAGCTGATAGTCCATGCTGCTGCAAACGTCGTCGAACCGTTCCTGCAGAAGGTTGTTGTCTTGCAAACGTCCCCATCTGTTGACTCAGGGATCGAGACGTGGCTGCACGATCCGTTAAATCCATGCGGATAAGATGCCTGTCATCTCGACTGGGTCCAGCACGGCGTTCCGTATTACCCTCCTGCACCCACCGATTCCGTATTCTGCTAACAGTCATTGGATCTCGACCAACGCGAGCAGCAATGTCGCGATACGATAAACAGCATTCGCGATAGGCTACAATCCGACCTTAATCAAAGTCGGAAACGTGATGGTACGCATTTCTCCTCCTTACACGAGGCATCACAACAACGTTTCACCAGGCAACGCCGGTCAACTGCTGTTTGTGTATGAGAAATCGGTTGGAAACTTTCCTCATGTCAGCACGTTGTAGGTGTCGCCACCGGCGCCAGCCCTGTGTGAATGCTCTGAAAAGCTAATCATTTGCATATCACAGCATCTTCTTCCTGTCGGTTAAATTTCGCGTCTGTAGCACGTCATCTTCGTGGTGTAGCAATTTTAATGGCCAGTAGTGTAGTCGCGACGAGAACCGTGGGGATGTGGAACGAGTCCGTGAGCGTGTCGGTATCTACTTCTAGCGTTGCTATCGTCGAGAAGTTCATTCAGTTGTTTACGCTGGGCGTTAATCTTGTTTAACCAGTCGTCCTTCAGCTGTTGTTCAAGCGCCATCGCGTTTCTTGACGAAACACGTAACTGCAGAGTCGCATCTGGCGAATCGGATCTGGAAGCGGGTACAATGGCATCGTGAATGCGATCAGCCAGGATGGCTACATCTTCTAAAGGCATTTCAGTCAGAGATGCGATTATCGCTTTAACTTGTGCCTGTAGCCTTTATTCCAAAATGTGCGTAATTACGTGTCCGCCACCGTTTGTGCGTCACCATTGCTCCGTAAATGGCTCAGGTACTCCGATGGTTTCTTGTTACCCATGTTATCCTATGTTAGTACTTGTACTCTATGGTCTTGAGAGGCGGACACTCGGCGTATGAGTTCTGACGTTAGGTACGCATCTGTTGCCGCGTCGTCGTTGTGATATCCTGCACGTCCGCCACGAGTCGATCATCGAGTTGGCCAGCCACAAGTACGAGTTTTGTCGAGTCAGTTGTTATTCCTGAACATAAGAAACTTTTCTCAACTTGCGCAAACCATAGCGCAGGATTGATAGGCCAAAACGGCTGAACTAACACAGCCAATCTTGGCGTGATGTGCGGGTTGTTACCTGCCGTTTTATAGATGGGAGACGATATCTTTCGTCAAAAACTGACCACGTATCACATCGGGGTTACTACTGAAGCTGTCTTGTAGGGCTACAAGACTGCCCCTTGCTTGCGCATATGACGTCGGTCTACACCTAATGAAGTTGTAATCTGCAACTGTCTTCTCGTCATCGCCACTGTACTCTCTCCAAATTACCATAGAATAAAGGTAAACGAAAAGAGAGTAATATTTATTGAGTCTCAACTGTAATCAACATCTTCACTCCAAGACAAACAACAAGAGAATAATAATTTTGAACTAAAACATATAGCTAGTTTAAAGAACGCTCTGCTCTCTAGCAAGGAATAAGATGGCAAGGCACCAATTTGAGCGGCTGGCGCGCGATCTTCCATGTCGTTACTGGCGATCAGCTGATCGCGCTCGTTGAGCGCGCGATGTCCACTGATCACCACAATTCTTGTATTGATATGGAAGTATGGATTAAACATGTTGAGAGCAGAATAAGCATTGTATTGATCGCGTTGAATCATAAGCAGAACATACCAACTCATAAAAGCATTTCCAGAAATATAAAGTTCAAAAGTGAAAGAGTAAATAGCTTTTTCAAAGTGTGAATGTTTTTTCCTTAAATTGTGTAATATGCTTTAGATCAACAACTATCTTGTACTACAGACCTTGTAAAGTAGCCTGTCTACTTCGTCAAGGTTCAAGCTATCTCATGCCACATTTCATGGATATCGGTTCAGCGGTTGAGTCATCAAAATAGAACAGACAGAGTTACTTTCGTATTTAAATTATTATTATGGAAGTATGGACTGGCATGGATTAAAAAAGTGAGGATCGTGCACAAGCATTGTATTCTGTCTGTTGCCCGCTGTTGCACTCGTGTATCAGTGAAATGAAATGTTCGTATTGCCTTATTGGCCAGGAGACCTCGGTTGGGATGTTTGGGAACGTGGTGCAAATATTTTAATTTGATACCACTTCGGTGACTTGTATGTCGATAATGACAGAATGATGATGAGAGCCTACTTGCGCGGGAATTGACTCTGGGAACCCGCGCTTGTTAAGTAGCAAAGTTACCGCACGGTCAGGAGATGTTCGCAAAAAGAAAGCTGTAAGAGGCGCATGACGCTCAGCGGCGAAAATGTGACTGGTTTGTGAGTGATATTGGTATGGGAGTATGGATTAAACATGTAGACTATTGTATAAACATTGTATTCATTGCGTTGAATCGTATTATGTGGTACATATCAAAACATGGTGGTACAACATGCAGTGTGTCCGCCCCCGGCAGCTGAGTGGTCAGCACGAAAAGAATGTCAGAACCCATCGCCCGGGTTCGATTCCCGTTTGGGTCAGAAATTTTCTCCTCTCAGAGACTGGGTGTTGTCCTGTCCTAATCATCATCATTTCCTCCCCATCGACGCACAAATCGCCGAAGTGTCGTTAAATCGACATACTTGCACCCAGTGAACGGTGTACCCGACGGGAGGCCGTAGTCACACGACATTTATTTAACATGCAGTGTGTGGTTTTCATGAGCAATAAAAAGGGCGGAAAGGATGTTTATGTTGATCTCTATTCCAATTTTCTGTACATAGCCCTAACGGATACGTTCGTCGTACGTCCCACATTGGCGGTTGATTCACCCAGTGTTGCCTGTCTATTAGCACTGACAAAACTACGCCAACGCCATTGCCCTCGGTCGTTAATCGAAGGCCGTCGGCCGCTGCTTTGACCCTCACCTGACACTGTGGATTTCGGGATATTGAATTACTTCACGATGGAATGTGCCATGCGTCTAGCTCCCAACTCCCATTCCACTTTCAGAGTCTGCCAATTCCCGTCGTGCGGCTATAATCACGTCGAAAACCTTTTCACATGAAACACCCGAGTACAAATGCCAGATCCGCCAGTGCACTGCCCTTTTATACCTTGTGTACGTATAACAACTGTGATCGGTATATGTGCATATCGCCAGCCATGACTTTTCCCACCTCATTGTATGTCGTTTTTACTAAAAGAAAAAAAAAAAATCATGCAGAAAACTCACAGCAGTTTTCTGGTTTGGCACATATACAATAGAGACAGCTATATAGTAACGGGTTCTATAGACAGCCTTATAGTAATGGGTTCAAGATAAGACAAATACACATAACATCTCTAGTTGCCAGCTAGACATGCACATAGCTCGCCGAAAGGTGAGTCACACTGCACTTGCTATGACTCATCCAGAGAAAAGAATTCTTTAACTGATTCACAAAAAAATTTACACAAGCAATCGTGTAAAGTCTTCACGTTCTGTTCATACACTTCGTTTGCCCTGAACATTTCCCCGTTGAACCCGTCGACTTTAAGTTCAAAAAAATGGTTCAAATGGCTCTGAGCACTATGGGACTCAACTGCTGAGGTCATTAGTCCCCTAGAACTTAGAACTAGTTAAACCTAACTAACCTAAGGAGATTACAAACATCCATGCCGGAGGCAGGATTCGAACCTGCGACCGTAGCGGTCTTGCGGCTCCAGACTGCAGCGCCTTTAACCGCACGGCCACTTCGGCCGGCGACTTTTAAGTTCCCGTGGACAGCATCCTATCTTTTAAAACCAGCAACTACTACAGCCGCTGAAACTTTTCTACCGTGCGTAAAAATCGTGCAAGGTATTTTGTATGACACGCCCGTATAACCGCAGGTGAAAAATATGATTTATAAGTTTATCCGTAAGTACACTGACAACTACCACCCGGCTCTCGGACACCAATCTGGGATTTGTCGGCTGCGCGCGCGCGCCTCGCCTGAGTTTCGCATAAACAACGTCGCCATTTGGTTAACTTAAGCTTACCTTAGTTTTCAGTTGGTGCTCAGAATGATGACCCTCTTGTAAGAGCAGCCTGGCATCTCCTGAACACATTAGCAAACAAACACATTTGCAAGCAGATCCCGGCTGCCGAAATCTGAGAAATGACTAGCCCAAACATGTCTTCCAACTCTTCTAGCGTGCGCGGACTGGTTGCACGCACCTTGTGTTTTTTTAGTCCCCATTTGATATTTTACACTTAAACACCAGCGTTTTTTTTGGAAGCCCCGAAAAACTCTAACTCAATCTTTTGTTGATTTTATATGAGAGTGTAGAGTGTCATTAGGAAGAGGAGTGGTGCAGAGGAAGCAGGTTTTGTTAAAAGTATCACTCCTCAATGTGAATACCTACCTTTCTTTTCAGAGAAGCAGTTGCAGGCAACACTCGTGATGCCCTGAAAATTGCTTCATCATTCTTCAAATAATGTTCCTAGAAATAAGCAGCAACAATTGTCTCACTGAATCATTAATCCTTGGTTTAAGAAACAGCTATAAAAGCTAGATATAATTTATCTTCAGCCATTTTAAAAATGAAAGTGTTCAATGAAAATTCTTTTTTATTCTAAAGCTAGGTTAGGCGGTAATGTGGACAATGGTGGCAGGAGTAGAGAGATTATTAGTTAATATCTGGTTGCACTCAGGGGTAATGGTCAGAGAAAGATTGCACAGTTTCATACTACATATAAAGGAAAAAGTTCGATAATTAATTGTTTGTAATTATATCACTTTAAAGGAATATTTTTAATATTCTTTATGATTTTCATCCGTTGTACGGCCAAACTTTCAGGAAACATTCCTCATACACAAAGAAAGAAAATACGTTATGTGGACATGTGTCAGGAAACGCTTACTTTCCATGTTAGAGCTCATTTTATTACTTCTCTTCAAATCACATTAATCATGGGATGGAAACACACAGCAACAGAACGTACCAGCGTGACTTCAAACACTTTGTTACAGGAAATTTTCAAAATGTCCTCCGTTAGCGAGGATACATGCATCCACCCTTCGTCGCATGGAATCGCTGATGCAGCCCTGGAGAATGGCGTATTGTATCACAGTCGTCCACAATACGAGCACGAAGAGTCTCTACATTTGGTACCGGGGTTACGTAGACAAGAGCCTTCAAATGCCCCCATAAATGAAAGTCAAGAGGGTTGAGGTCAGGAAAGCGTGGAGGCCATGGAATTTGTCCGCCTCTACCGATCCATCGGTCACCGAATCTGTTGTTGAGAAGCGTACGAACACTTCGACTGAAATGTGCAGGAGCTCCATCGTGCATGAACCACATGTTGTGTCGTACTAGTAAAGGCACATGTTCTAGCAGCACAGGTAGAGTATCCCGTATGAAATCATGATAACGTGCTCCATTGAGTAGGTGGAAGAACATGGGGCCCAATCAAGACATCACCAACAATGCCTGCCCAAACGTTCACAGAAAATCTGTGTTGATGACGTGATTGCACAATAGCGTGCGGATTCTCGTCAGCCCACACATGTTGATTGTGAAAACTTACAATTTGATCACGTTGGAATGAAGCCTCATCCGTAAAGAGAACATTTGCCCTGAAATGAGGATTGACACATTGTGGATGAACCATTCGCAGAAGTGTACCCGTGGAGGCCAATCAGCTGCTGATAGTGCCTGCACACACTGTACATGGTACGGAAACAACTGGTTCTCCCGTAGCACTCTCCGTACAGTGACGTGGTCAACGTTACCTTGTACAGCAGCAACTTCTCTGACGCTGACATTAGGGTTATCGTCAACTGTACGGAGAATTGCCTCGTCCATTGCAGGTGTCCTCGTCGTTCTAGGTCTTCCCCAGTCGCGAGTCATAGGCTGGACTGTTCCGTGCTCCCTAAGACGCCGATCAATTGCTTCGAACGTCTTCCTGTCGGGACACCTTCGTTCTGGAAATCTGTCTCGATACAAACGTACCGCGCCACGGCTATTGCCCCGTGCTAATCCATACATCAAATGGGCATCTGCCAACTCCGCATTTGTAAACATTGCACTGATTGTAAAACGACGTTCGTGATGAACACTAGCCTGTTGATGCTACGTACTGATGTGCTTGATGCTAGTACTGTAGATCAATGAGTCGCATGTCAACACAAGCACCCAAGTCAACATTACCTTCCTTCAATTGGGCCAATTGGCGGTGAATGGAAGAAGTACAGCACATACTGACGAAATTAAAATGAGCTCTAACTTGGAAATTAAGCGTTTCCGGACACATGTCCACATAACATCTTTTCTTTATTTGTGTGTGAGTAATGTTTCCTGAAAGTTTGGCCGTACCTTTTTGTAACAAGCATGGATCGTTCTTAGATTTTACTGACACAAAGATATAGCATGGGATCCTGTATAATTATTGAAGTTACTTAGATGAATCCGTGCTCAAAAACAGTTCATCATTATAGGGTATATACACACACAAAAAAGTATTTCACCGTTTTCAGTACGTAAGGACCTACGTGTGATATAGTTTCGTCTTAGTGCAGGGCAACTCTTATGTCCTGTTGCACGTAACATAATTCGTCTGAATAAATCGATTAGTACTTTGAAAATATCAGTTACCTAAGGGTCGTAATTAAAAGAACTAATATTGCCTATCTCCAGCGTCGCCTGTGGAAAGAACGGGATGATAATTACGATGATTTGAAATTGCCGCTTAATGGCGGCCAATTGTCGCCGTCCGTCGATGTTCAGCTTCCTGCCAGTGCGGAGTCTGAAATTCTTTTAAAAACGATGGAACGTCGTTCAGCAAGGTTACAAAATTTCAACATCATTGATACATACATGTAAACAATATATTTTATTTTACCAAGGATAGTCTATTATGAACTGAAGCTGCGGATATTTACTTTTTAGCGTTCTATATTCGGACGAGTGCCCTAAGGGAAACCGAAACAGACTATCCTTCATCATCTATCTGTTATTAACGTTTCAAACATTATCAGGTATTGCATTCTTGATTTGCAAAGTTTGCATTTGATCGATTAGATACATAATTTGACAGTTGTATCACAGTCTATGTTAGACTGTGGTTTTATGCCGTTGGTCGATGGTGTTGCCAGCTGGAAGGCATCGTCATCGGCTATCGGATGTTCGTGGGACGTTGCAGGCAGGGTGTCGCGTAGTCGATGCTGCGTCATTATGGATACGCCCGGCGGGAACGCACGTAGAGTCGGCGTGGAGGCAGGCACCGCCCCCTGCGTTGACGGTTAAACGCGCTACCGTCCGCCATGGCTGCATCAGCGTCGCCCCCTGCGTTGTTCTTTCCTCAAGCCGCTGTAACGTGAAGTAGTCACCGTGAATCAAGTTCGATTACGCAGTATTGTTTGTTTAACACACAGATGGGAATTCGCTGTGGGTAAAAGTGCCCAGGTTATTAGTCACTAGTATTGTATAGTTAAAAGCCAGCTCTGTAACTGCTTATTCCAGTAATCAGAAATACGGAAGCGTCCGATCCCGCCCATCTGCTTTGACCCATGACGTCACAAGTATGGCGGAAACGACCATAAACCACGATTCCAATATGGCGCATATAAATTCGGTACGTACACATTATGAGGACGAAAATACATCGAAAAATAAACACACATACTTTCCACAAAAACCCTAATGACACTAACGGGACAAGCGCGGGAAATGGGGTGTTTTTGGGTGGGGGCAAACTAAATATAAACAAATTTAGACACCCACCCCCATACAAAACCACACAAAACGACGAAAAAAACCGACATCACAAAACTCCCAAAACATAATATCATAAATTAGGATCAAACGCTTCCCTTGGCCTATATAGCTCAAAAACATCTCCCGATACCAATATCAACATACACAGCCACACATTGGGATCGAACACTTCCCTTGACCTACGCACTGTAAATTTTATCCGTCATATCCATTCCTGAACAAAAACAACAACCGATTAATTTTACTGAAATTACCACACGATGTACAGCGAACAACACTAAATTAACCTTCACACAAAATCGTTAACTCACTGAAACGAATTCCACTACAAACACAGCCGACACTCGAACAATTCTGGATAATGAGCAAAAGCAAACTGAGCCCATTACACCACACAAACTAAAACCCTGAACATACCACCAGAGAGCACAACAAACCACAACACGACGACATATACAAACACGCCACACACACAAACCAAACTCCGCGCCGTCATGACGTCACACACGACAACACCCTTACGTCACAGGTCAAAGCTGACGCGTGGGATCGGACGCTTCCGTCGACCCCAGTAATCACATAGTCCTGCAAACATGGTTGCTTCTTTCACTTTTTATAATATTCTTAATGTTTCGCGCTATATAAGCGTCCTAAAGTCGCACGCTCTACACTTCACCGTGTCTTAGAACGATGACCATTCACTGTTTATAACCTGTTCTAAAAACATCACTCCGAGTGTGGCACGTCACTTGCTGACCAAGTGTCTGCTTCGTGTTGGAATGTTGATTGCTGTCGCACGTGAAACATTGTCTATTCCAAATACATCGTTCACACAGTTCACATGAGATGAAATTATACAGTTTTTCCATACTTGTCGCACTGTGTGCACTTAATGAACATCTGTTCATTAAGGACGTCCGCCGAAGTTTGTACACACTTTCTCATACTACAGATTGCGAATTACACAGTTCCATATACACTCCTGGAAATGGAAAAAAGAACACATTGACACCGGTGTGTCAGACCCACCATACTTGCTCCGGACACTGCGAGAGGGCTGTACAAGCAATGATCACACGCACGGCACAGCGGACACGCCAGGAACCGCGGTGTTGGCCGTCGAATGGCGCTAGCTGCGCAGCATTTGTGCACCGCCGCCGTCAGTGTCAGCCAGTTTGCCGTGGCATACGGAGCTCCATCGCAGTCTTTAACACTGGTAGCATGCCGCGACAGCGTGGACGTGAACCGTATGTGCAGTTGACGGACTTTGAGCGAGGGCGTATAGTGGGCATGCGGGAGGCCGGGTGGACGTACCGCCGAATTGCTCAACACGTGGGGCGTGAGGTCTCCACAGTACATCGATGTTGTCGCCAGTGGTCGGCGGAAGGTGCACGTGCCCGTCGACCTGGGACCGGACCGCAGCGACGCACGGATGCACTCCAAGACCGTAGGATCCTACGCAGTGCCGTAGGGGACCGCACCGCCACTTCCCAGCAAATTAGGGACACTGTTGCTCCTGGGGTATCGGCGAGGACCATTCGCAACCGTCTCCATGAAGCTGGGCTACGGTCCCGCACACCGATAGGCCGTCTTCCGCTCACGCCCCAACATCGTGCAGCCCGCCTCCAGTGGTGTCGCGACAGGCGTGAATGGAGGGACGAATGGAGACGTGTCGTCTTCAGCGATGAGAGTCGCTTCTGCCTTGGTGCCAATGATGGTCGTATGCGTGTTTGGTGCCGTGCAGGTGAGCGCCACAACCAGGACTGCATACGACCGAGGCACACAGGGCCAACACCCGGCATCATGGTGCGGGGAGCGATCTCCTACACTGGCCGTACACCACTGGTGATCGTCGAGGGGACACTGAATAGTGCACGGTACATCCAAACCGTCATCGAACCCATCGTTCTACCATTCCTAGACCGGCAAGGGAACTTGCTGTTCCAACAGGACAATGCACGTCCGCATGTATCCCGTGCCACCCAACGTGCTCTAGAAGGTGTAAGTCAACTACCCTGGCCAGCAAGATCTCCGGATCTGTCCCCCATTGAGCATGTTTGGGACTGGATGAAGCGTCGTCTCACGCGGTCTGCACGTCCAGCACGAACGCTGGTTCAACTGAGGCGCCAGGTGGAAATGGCATGGCAAGCCGTTCCACAGGACTACATCCAGCATCTCTACGATCGTCTCCATGGGAGAATAGCAGCCTGCATTGCTGCGAAAGGTGGATATACACTGTACTAGTGCTGACATTGTGCATGCTCTGTTGCCTGTGTCTATGTGCCTGTGGTTCTGTCAGTGTGATCATGTGATGTATCTGACCCCAGGAATGTGTCAATAAAGTTTCCCCTTCCTGGGACAATGAATTCACGGTGTTCTTATTTCAATTTCCAGGAGTGTAGTTCAAGTCACGGTTTTCATTATCTCTGTGACTACACAAATTTTCTCCACATAACAAGCTAATCACAGATTCTGTCACTTACGTTAACTGTCTTTTCGCTTTCGCTTAGAGGCAGGTGTTACAATTTATGAATTACACAATTCATTGCTTACATTCCTGCACCCCATGCCACGTTTGTCTGACCAATAGATCATCAGGACTTCTACTCAGACTCTGGCCTGACTTTACAATTATAATGGTTTTATCATGTTATACTCAATAAGTTGCCTATATTTTTGTATTCTCTCAGGATTGCTATGCATGTTCCTGTGTTACACGGTGCCTAATGCACGTTTCTCAAGCCAAATATAAGTTTAGCCGTGGATCCAAAAACCTAGCAAGGTCATGTGGTAAAATGGCCTGACATATCCCTGCTCGGTTGATTCTAAAATTGTTTCATCAAAGTCTGCTTTGCTAATGAGCCGTGGTGTTTCCCTTTAACATGGGTGTTACTCATGGTCATCTTTCTTTTTACTCTAGTAGTTGAAATATTACTTAATAAATGAGTATTATATATTTAAGAAAATTAAACTTGCTTACATTCCTGTAACACGGGAATATGCACAGCAATCTTTCACAAGCCAAACCTTCCAATGAAATAATAGGCCTAACTTTACATTACAGTATGGAATTAAATCAAATGTTCTCCTTAAAATAGATTTCACTTTTATTCACTATTCTACTTCAGTTTCACGAACTTGTGTTTCTTTGTTACACTGTTCGGTAACTAATGTCTTTCCTATGCATCTTTGAAAAGCGAGTAATATTGTTCTTTTATCAAGTACACTCACACAAATAACAATTTCTTTCTATACTACTATATACATGAAAAATACACCAAAAATTGAAAGAAAATCTTATATTGACATTATCAACATGAATCATTTTATATACAGTTTGATGTCTTTATAAGGGTATAGTCCTTTAAACTTGTCTCCACCTATGTCAGACAAGAGAAAGCTACAATTATGTGGTAAGCCAATGATTTTGTATGCCGCAATGTATAACATCTGCCATTTCTTGTTTGTCTTTTTCAATAGCAATGACTTGGGATGATGTGGGGTGTCCAATTTTATATTGCATTATCTTTTTTTATATTTTGGTCATCTTTTTTTCTTTCTTCCTTCTGTACATTTTGTAAGGTTGTTTTCTACCTCACCAATTATTACCTCCTGAGGCTTAGATGCCCTTGGCAACCTGGATAAAGGATTTATCCAGTCTTACTTTTCTATTTTATCAAACATTATTTCATTTGGTATATAAACAGTAGCCGAATGTGGCAGGTTATGATGAATATTTTGAAATAGAGGTACCAATTCCACCCACTTGATGTGTTGTTTTGATGCATATGTTGTAATAAATCTATTGAGTTCACTAAAAGCCCATTCTACGGGACTTGCTTCCGGATGGTATAGGGCTGTCATGATGTGCTTTATACCATGCTCAGCCAAAAAAGCTTTCCATGTATGCCCTGTGAAGTATTGATCATTATCAGGTATAATTGCTCGCTGCTTGCCAACATTGGGAATGTAATCATTCAAGGTTTTCTGGGTCATGGGTTTCACTGTGGATGTCTTTAATGGATATAATTTCAAATATTTGGAGAATGTATCATAAACTGCAAATAGATGTTTGATCCTCACTACATGGTGTGGGATAGGGTCCTGCTACATCCACAGATACCAAATGATGTGGTCCCATGGATAAAATTGGGTGAAGCACATTTTTAGTGGATCTGTTGGAATGTTCTGCCTTTTGACAAATAATACAAGTTCTTAAGAATTTATGTGTTGTATGTTTCATGCCTGGGAAATAACAATATTTCCCAATAATATTCTTACATTTTTCTACGCCTGCCTGGCCCCATAAAAGATGAGTGAGCCACACAAGGATTTCTACACATTGTTCAGGTATACAAACACATCAACTGTCGGGATTACTACCCTCCTTATGGAATAGAATGTCATTTTCTACCTTATATTTTTTAATTGGCTCAGGGTTTGAATTCTGATGGAAGAATTGTTTGATTCTTCCCCGCAACAAGTCTTGTATCTGTGCCATGTTTTTACAAATTCTAAGGAATTGATTTCTATGTACTGTATCTTTGACCAGTAATACCTTAAACTCGGATGCTTGCCCTATCAACTTGGTAAATTCAGGCAAACCCTAAGGCATCCTGAATAAGGCATCTGCCACTACATTGTCTTTTCCATTAATATACATTATTTTAAATGTATATTCAAGTAATGCAAGTGCCTATCTTGCCAATTGGGCTTGTGGTAACTTACACATCAACAGGAAGCTTAAGGTTTAGTGGTCAAAAAATACATTCACCTGTTTCCCGTAAATGTAGTAGTGAAATTTCTGCATAGCCCACTCTACCGCTAATGCTTCCTGTTCCGTGACAGAATAAGAGTGTTCGCTCCTAGTTAAAACTTTTCTTGCGAAGTTGATGACTCTTATTTCTTTTCTTCCCGGTATTTTCTCCACTTGCAACAAACACACACGCACCCCACATGCATTCTGGCGGTTTCTGGCGATTAGAGGAAGTCGTGTGGTGCTAGTGTGCAAGACCCATGCGTCCCCTTCATAATTGGACTTAATTGGAGGTGCTTTGCCGATCTTCTTTTCAGGATAACCAGCTGTATCTATCTCTCCATCTTCTTCTCCGAAGATACAATGCTGTTTGGAGAAATTTTCTCTGCTCTCATAACGATTCTGTACACTCAAGATACTTTTAAATCAATCCCACTATATTTTCACTTCTACAAACAGAACACCATAGAATAGTTTTCACATAAATAAACAATATTTCGTAAGCCCTATGACTCGCGGATCGTCAGAACCATTAAGTACTTTTACAATAAATTCAGTTCAAGAAGTTCTCGCAAGCCCACCATCAGAATCTCAAGAAAGTAAGTAAGTGTCTTTTTCTTTTCTTAAAACATAATTCAACTGTTCACAATAATGACTGACATAGCACCATCACTGAGTAAGGTGCGCTTGCTCCTTGTGCTGGGCATATAGGTTCTGTGGCGAGTGGGGCAACCACTTGCCTGAGTCGAACAGAAAATCGGCGCGAGGTAGACACACTCCCGTCTCTCACTCTCGTACGTAAAATAGCGAATATTCGAGATGGTGGAAAGCTGAGGGTCGCTGTTATTTATGTACCAACTTTAGATTTTGAACGTGGTGTCTAAAATATAGTTGCCGTTAACTGAATGGGATGTAATTTTGTTAATTTCTATTTATTGATTGCAAAGCAAGGCTTGAGAGAATTTCGATTGTTGCCATGGAGCGGCCAAGATAAAACTTACTGAACTCATGGAATCTGTATAATTTAAAAAATGAACTTTAACGTAAATTAATTATCTGTTGCAATTTAAAATAGTTCTTGCTACGAAATCTCTTGCATTTACTGTTACTGTCAACACTGAAAAATAAAGTAATACTTCTGCGTGTAATGGCCGACCAGAGGCTGCATCGGAAGATGAGCTTCCCGCAGTGCAAATTACTGAAAAAATGCTTATTAAAAATAATTAGCCACTGCGAGCATTTGAGGTGACAACTATTACAAAGAAATTCATTTTGTGATAACAATAATATTTTATTTTAGTAGAATACAGAATAAATTAAAGTATGTGTAGTCGCTCAGTGGCTGCCTTCCGTATCGCGAAACAAAACAGTGTGTGTACTATAAAATACGTCCTTCCTCCTCGGCTGTACAATCATGTCTCGTTTGATCCTTTTTTATTTTTATAGACATTAAATAAAGATGCTACTCTTAAATGATTGCTGCATATCAGTTGTTTCAAGAATATTAACGGTATCTTTTATACTAATTATATTAATAAAATACCTTAACTATGGTTTACAACCAATAAAAATGTCAATATTTATGTGACGTACCGTCACATGGGCCCCCTAGTGAGGGTGTACGTAATAAAGTCCACTGTTTATGTACAGACTCACTACGGTTTTATATTTAGTTCAGTTTTGTGGATGGCCAAAAGTTTATGTTTCGCCCACCTATTTCAATTCACTGTTAAATACTCTCTTCATTACACAATTATGGGTGTCATACATAATTCACAATTACAGGTGAGTACGTCTATCAGTCCCATCTGTCTTTATGTTTTATAACGAATAGGAACAATCCGGTATCTTACAGACCCGAGGCAGTGTATTACTGTTGGTGTATTTGCTTTCTTAATAACTTAACATACTTAGACCGACACTCTATGGGGACAAAAATGTGTGCCACTTGACCCTTTCCTTTTGTAATTGGTCCAAAGAAATCTGCAGCTGTTTGGTCATATAAGGCTTTAGGAATGATAGGATACATTTTGTATGTAACATATTACTCTCTTTTACCTTTTGACAAATTTCACAAGTTTTAATAAAAGATGCTATTCTATGTCCTAGCTTTTCAAAGTAATAGAACTTATTCATATGAGAAATACATTTCTTTATACCAAAGTGTCCATACCCCTTATGAACATACCACACTAACTCGTCTTTTACGAAATTCGGTATGCATAAACGTCAATGTTGGGTTCTCTTACTGTCTCCCCAGAACAAATTATGTCCTATAATCTACCACTTTCCATCTTGATTAGGAGGCAAATGACTTCCTAATGCACATAGCAAATACATCTGTAAAATAAGGATCATGTTGGATGTTGTTTGTTATTTTCTGAGCCATTTCTTGCACCTTGTTAAGTGGATGTTCTAGTGTTAAAAACTTAATTTCAAAAATTACGCCAGGTCCTTCTGTGTGCTTTAGTTCTTTCATGCCTACTGGTAGCCGAGACAAAGTATTGGGTACAATATTCTCCAAACCCTTTATATACTGGGTTTCAATGTCATATTCTTGAAGAAACAACATCCTCTGCATCAATTTACTATGCAGTAATCGACTATTCATTAAAAATGACAAAGCTTGGTGATCCATATAGACATATATTTCGGAGCCCCATATCGGTGTTTGGAATTTTTGTATACTCCATACTAAGGCCAATAATTCTTTTTCTGTGGCTGAATACTTCAATTCATGTTTGTTGAGACTCCGGCTAGCAAAAGCTATGACCTATGGTCTACACTTTCCAAACCCCATTTGCCCTGGAAAAGTTCTGCGGCCATACCATAGTGTGATGCATTGGTTGAAATTTTGAATGGTTCACCCATCACCAGGTGGTGCAATACCGGTGATACTGATAGTGCCAACTTTACACTTTCAAATTCATTATGTGCCTCTTGGTCCCAACTCCATGGTATTCCCTTCCATAATAAACGCAAAAGTCAACGGTCGTTTACTCTTGGCTTTGTATATAGTGTCTGTAATACCCTGCCATTCCAAGAAATTTGATGACATTATCATAACATTAAATACTTATCAAATAATATTTTTCATCCTTGATCCAAATGAATCATTGGTATCTTGCAAACATTTTATCAGGATAAGGATTGTGAAAATAATAAATGAACCATTAAATAGTGATAATTTGCACAATTATAATGACTCTGTTGTTAGAATTATATGTGAATGAAAATAAAAGACTGGCAGTAAGTTTTAATAAGAGACCTTTAGCATGTGGACTCGTTGAATACAAGAAGCCTTACAAAGTATATAAGCACGCCTCAAATTTTCAAACTGGAAAAAGTGCACCCAGTTCACCAGTGGTTGGTGCTAAACCTTGTGCTCTAGCTGTGGTATCAAACAAAAAGCAGTGCATTGCAGCAAAACAGCTTGGTGCGAAGCATTCATTCCATTTGGTGGCGTCCTCAGTACCCTGAATTTTGAAGAGCCCTTCAGTGAATTCTGTTAAATTCACTTGAATGTTTGTTATTATCTGACACACCTTTTCTTCACCTGGTATTGCAATAATGGACCCTTCTATCACTTTCCTTAGTTCAAGGTGAAACTCTTCAATTATTACGAGGAACATTGTCATCATCATGTTGGCTGAAGCTATTGCTCTTCTATCCTACTTTCCTCTTTCTTTATGTTTGATGTATGAAGCAAAACAAGCGAATAAGTGGATTAATACTTTTCTAGTATAACTTCTGTAAGTGGTATTTTCCTCTATTATGTAGCCAACTGGTCAGGTCACATATATTTTCTGTTTACTCTTCTTGCCACACGTTACTAAGGTAATCATCCTCTCTCCCCCTCTCTCATTCTTTTGTACACTATTGATGTCTTGTGGAAGAGAACCATAAATGCTCTTACCTACTCTAAACATGTCATAGTAGTTGTTGCCCATTTCATTCTAAGAATCGTACATATTCGTGTTTGCTTGGGCAGCCATTATTTTTTGTTTGAGGAATAGACAAAATTTTTGTCTCCCTTTTGCCAGACTGTTTGGATTGGTGCTCATGAAATATCATTATTTTGCCCACTATTGTGTAAATTAGAGAATGATATTTATTGAGAAATCAGACACATATTTGAAACATATGTTCTAGGATGAAAAACCATGCAAGTTTTTGAAGGGAAAAGGACCATCTGTCTAACTCCAGTGGCTGGTCGAATATTTTTATTGAACCAATGTTCTTTTGGATTGTTTCTTGATTAAACAGTTTTGACCCCCCGCCACCCATTTAGAACATATTCCAGGAGTAATGAATTCTCTAAGAGGGAATTATAGTTTCTTGTGGAGGCAGAGTCTTCCATTGTTGAATGAAGAGCTTTGTTTTTATGTACTTGCTGTTGGGTCAACATTTTTAGCAATTTGCACTCCTTTCTTTGAAGGGAAATTTTTGTAAATGACAGTTACATGGATTCCATGGGTTTTTGCTTCCATCAGACATGAGTAAAGCCTTATAACTGATGGTTGGTCTCCAGTTTTCCTTTCCGGTGATTTGCCAAAGTCTCCTGACTCCTTCGATCCCCAATTGAAATCTTACTTCCACACATGTATGATTGATTGTAAGAGTGGTCAAACATGTAGCTGTTTGTTTTGCAACATTGTAAATGTCATCAGACGGATTGTTTCCTTCTGATTTGATCCTAACTGTTTCAGCACCATATTGTGCAAAGAATTTGTCATCCATGTACCTAAAAAAGAATATTTTGTTTTTACCTAAGCTAATTCCCGCCATTGCAGGGTTCTGCAAATGCATGAAAAGACAAGCCTCAGTAGTTAACTGGTCCTCTCGCATATATTTTGTCTTTGAATTGTCACCTGATCAAAGAGTGATCACTCTCATTTTATCTTGATCCAACATGGGATTGGAAGCAAGGAGTCCCACATTGGTTGAAACAACATTAAGCATACCCGTTAGTATGCCTGAGCTGGAACAGATACACATGGTGTATTGAAAAGAATCTTCTGATGTGGCACATCTGTATTTCTGAAACTAATAAACATATACAATTAATTTTTGTTGAATGGGAAACTCGAAAAGTTTCTTTTCGTTCCTTTTCATAGGTGTTCAATGTGCCCCACTTGAGATGCATGGCATATGTCAATGCAGTATTGAAATAGTTCCCACACAGCGGTGAGCATGTCTTGAGTTGCAGCTTCCATAGCTGCTGTTATGCGATGCCTCTGTTCGTTCATTGTCATTGGTAACAGAGGCACATAAACAGTCTTTTATAAACCTCCTCAAGAAATAATCACATACAGTCAGCTTTAATGACCTTGGAGGCCAGCAATGCAAGGCTAAATCATTTGGTACAGTGCAACCGATCCATCGTTCAGTAATCCTTTCATTTAAAAATTCCTGTGCATCCAGATGCCAGTGTGGCAGTGCCCCATCCTGTTGATAAATGAAGCCATTAAAATCAGTCTCCAACTGTGGGAAAAGAAAGTTAAGCCATTAAAATCAGTCTCCAACTGTGGGAAAAGAAAGTTCTCAAGCATACCGAGATATGTGCTTCCTTAACAGTGTTCTTGACAAAGGAAAATGGATCATGCACCTTTCCTGTGAAACTGCAAAAAAAAAAAAACATTAAATTTTGGAAGAGTCCCTCTCATGTCGTACGACTTCATGTGGTTGTTCCGTAGCCCATATTCTCACATTATGGGGCAATGTTGTCTCGTTACTAAACAGTAAGTGTGGAAGATAACTGTAATCCTCCAGCTTGCCAAGAACAGAATTACCAAACTCCACACACAATTACTTGTCACCTTTAAGAGAGCATGCAGTAGCTGAATTTTGTATGGTTTCATGTGTAAATGCTGACGCAACAGGGGCTTCTCAAGGTGCACGGCGAACAGAGCAGATGTTTGTGGACTCGCTGTGAATCTATGGCGGATGCGTTTGGCGTCTGTGTCAGACACTCGGTAATGGCCCAGTGATTTGCCTTTACATGAATAACCTGTTTCTTGGAATTGTCTAATGCTCTGTGCTGTAGGAGGACCCACACCATACCTAGGACACATGTCACGCTGAACAGTTATTATTGACTCGCACTGAACAAAACGCGGAACACAAGATGCTTTCTGTTGTCCTGACGACACCATTTTTACTAAAACTGAAATGGGCACACACTGCTGCTACCTAGCAGGAACCATATAAAACTCAAGAGTTCACTCTTGTAACCTCCCCACAAAATAAAATATAATATGAATAATATTCACGTTTAGTGTAACCTCCCAAAGATATTTATTTAGTGACCTCCCAACAGTCAAAAATTAATTCTAGCATTGACATTTAGTGTAACCTCCCAACAGAAAATAAATTCCGTAACCTTCCAACAGTAAAAACAATATGATTATTTATTTCATTCACATTCAGCGTAACCTCCCTCGGATAAATTCTGTAATCTTGGAACAATAAAATGTGACTAATCTCCTGATAAAAAAAATGTCTCTCATAGATAACCTTTCAATAATTGACTGTGAATTTGAACTGGTAAATTTTGGACGTCAGCAGTGCTACGTCATGGCCCTGAAAATTCATTCTGAATAAATTGAAAAATCTTACCTCAATTAGGTCACCCGATAACGCGTATATATCTGCTCCCATAAGAAATTTTTCTGGCACAGCCCAGTGCAATGCTGGCCGATAAATTTGTCATGTATAAAAAGAAACAACTGATTTTTCTTTACAATAGTCGGGATGACCATGGATTGGAGAAATTAGTGAATTCTTTAAATTGAGATGAATGTCAAAAGTTACTTTTTATGAGAAAGATTATTATTAACAGATTTTTTTAAACATTTACATGGGACTTGATATAACAATACTACATATGCGTGATGCTGCTTTTACCTTATACTGCAACGCTCAGGCACCGCCATCACTCCCCACGACTGGCCCAGCCAACTCCATACACACGACTGCTCGCTAGCAACTACTTACTGCTACTACTACACAGTTCCTACTGCTGTCAACACTGCTCTTCGGTCTGAGATTCTCTTATAGCTTACATATCGCAGGCAGTGCGTGAGCAATCCATCGAAATTACATCTGCTCGAGTGCGCTAGCAACAAATTCTTTAATCATGGACCTCTTACATAACCCTCCACTGGGGGGGGGGGGGGCAAAAATGTGGCATCGATGGTGAGTCAATTGGACTTGCCATGAGCAACACATTTTTCTATAATTTATCTAGTTGCTAAGTCTACAGTCACAGAGTATATACATTATTGATAAATGCAGAACATATTAAGAAATGACAAAATGTATACGCAATGAATAGAAAATATATTAACAAATTACATAAAGTGCACACACATTATAAAAGTCTCTAGCATATTTGGGACAACTAATCATATTAACAAATGAAATAAAGTGCACACACACTCTATATGTCTTTATCATTTTACAAGAATTTAAACACACTATATAAGTCTTTACCATTTTACAAGAACTAGGAAAAGAATGGGAAGGATTGCATCATGGTTGTAGCACAGTAGGTTGCACTGAAAGTCCATATCTTTCTACAGAAGCTCAACACCAAGTGAGACAATCTGAACTTATCTTCCCTGAAGTATTAATCAGTGTAGCCAAGACACTGACATGTTGTATTAATACTGTATGTTATCATTTTGGTAGTACATTAGGTACGCCAAATAGTAGGACCATAATAACATCTCCATCATTCAAGGTAGTGGACAGCTTGGTACGTCAACACCACATTCTTGTAGAATCCATACTCTTACATCAACGTAGAGTTAGTGCAAAAACCAAATATAGTGCTCCATGATCATGAGGATGGACAGGACAAACAGATATTGCAGTAATTTCTGGTAGTTTGGTCAGAAGGTGAAGGACATTAAGTCTTATGCTAGTCGTCATTGAGAATTACATTAGTGTATCAACCGATTTGAATAATTATTGGCACTCATTGGTTAGTTACTAAACATTTCTGTACTATGTATGGAGTATTACAGAACATTATTCATAAGTCATCTCGTTACAGTAATTATTACAGAACATTATTCACAAGTCATCTAATTATAGTAATTATTGGCACTCATTGGCCAGTTACAAACCATTTTATGCATTATTCAGAAGTCATTATTCAAAGCAAGAATTGGCATAGCATTATGCATAAGTCATCATATTACAGTAAACAGTGGCATTCATTGGCCAGTTACTGAACATGTAGCAAGTATTGAGTATTACAAAACACTATTCATAACTCATCTGATTGCATTAATTATTGGCACTCATTCGCCAGTTACAAAGTATTCATATAGTTTTACAAAACATTATTCAGTATTATTCACAAGTCATCATTCAAAGCAGGAATTATTGAGTGTAGCATCAAGCTACTGGTGTTTATATATGATATCATGTAAGTGACATAAGACACACTTAAAATGTAAGACAGTGTAACTATTAGTCAAGGTCTGTAGTCCAATAATACATAGATATAATGGATTCAATACATCAGAGATATTTGAATTATTTTTAGGACTACAAATATATCTTAAACTGGTAGCATTATTTGGTTGTATACTGGTAATAGTTGGGACTGGTAATATTATTATTGCAAGTATTAGAACAGGTTTCATAACAAAGTGTTTATAGCATATTAATAGCATGAAAAGCTTCATTTGGAAAAAATACAAAATGGATTATTGAGCTGAAAGAAGAAATGCATGTTATGCTGAAAAGTAGTGAACTTCGAATTAACAGGTAATGAAACATGTACTTAATATGTATGTACTCTAGCTGTCTTTCCCAAAACATTCAGTCATTATACTCTGTGACATAAGACATACTGTCAAAAGGAACTGCAACAAATACTTAAATAACTACATAGCATCTCCTACTCCTAACTAATAGTAAATATATAAACTTCATCATTATCATCATCTGCAAAGAAAAACTTCATTATTCATATTACCATATTCTTCATATAACTATTCATCATCATTTATTATCATCTGCAAAAAACAGACACTTCATTATTCATATTACCATTTACTTCATACAACTATTCTTAGTATAGAGTTTCTTACTTCTAGCATATTTCATCACTAAAATTAACATCTGTAGTTCTGCCTGACAGCCTGCATCAATCGCCTCGTATTCTGAAAGAAAAATAATTAGTCAAGACTGCTATCATACGATGTGTATAGTATATTCTGGTTACTGCTTCTTAATTCTGATCCATTTACTCTTCGTGACAAGATATTGCATTTTCTTTCCTTCATTCTGATGGTAAAATTTCCATTTCATAGTAAACCACTATGGTTGTTTAATTTATCTCTTTTACACGGTATTGCTTTCTGAAAATGATGAAAAAGGATTAATATCTTGCATTTAAATCATATACCCATTAAATAAAAACTTTTCTCTAGTGATACGACTAAGCATACAGCATAGCATGACAGAAAACGTATTAAGTCAAAAACAAAGTCAGTTTCCAAGTGCAAAAATGTACACACAGTATCATAATGTAGTAGCAAAAAATGTAAAATAGTCACAATGTTGAGGTATCATAAGGCAAAATGTCAATGTCAACTGGTGTTTGTTACATCTTAAAGATTTAATAGTACATACAGAGAAAAATTCTACTTTCGATAGGAAAACAATCATACATACACAAAAAATGGAAAATGTGCACGCTCTGATGTCTAACGACAAGAAAAGCGACCTGCTAACCATACCTTGCCGAGCACTTGCCAAGAAAAAATATGATAATCATCAGTAGGTGTTCATATAAATATCTGCAAATGGCATTACAGTGCGACAAATCATAAAGTATGTTCATTCAATAAAGGGTTTAATATTGGAAATATGGTGATTGCCCTTGCTTTTTCTGGTTATCAAAGTTTCGAGGTGAGGAATGCTGCGAATTCTGTATGGACCTGCGTATAGAAGCTCAAATTTACTGCATCTACTCTTTCCTCTGTTGGATAAATAGTGCGTACGTACTAATATCTTCTGTCCTATGTGAAAGTCACGGCGTGTACAAACCTGTTTTTGCTGTCTCCTCCGGCGCTCTGCGGCACGTTTGATGTTGTTCAGCGCAGTGTCAATTATTTCATGGCGGCGTAGTCGACGAGATGTAGGAAAGGATACTAATTCTTTAATTTTGATAGGTGGTTCAACATGTTTCAGTATAACAGTCGGAGATAGCATAGTAGATTCATTTGGTATGGAGTTAATTACATCCTGGAATGAGAGTATGTGTGTATCCCAATCAATATGTCTTTTATGGCAGTATATTCTACATAGTTTACCAATTTCTTTCATCAGTCGTTCACAAGGGTTCGAAGAAGCGTGATACTTGGATATATAGATCGGAGAAATTTTTTCTAGCTCGTAACATACGTGTCCATATCGCAGATCGAAACTGTGGTCCATTGTCGGAAATTACTTTCAAAACATGCCCTACATGAAATAAAAAATCTTTTACAAATGCATTCGAAATAGTTTTAGCACTAGCTTTGCGTAACGGAGTGAAGGTAATGAATTTCGAAGTGAGTTCAACAGCGACAAAGATGTAACAAAAACCTCTATTAGATCTGGGAATCGGACCAAAAATGTCCACAGCGGCCATGTGTCTCAATTTAACGGGTACAACGGGATGTAACGGAGGAATATGTGAAGTCGTGTCTGATTTAGCTTTCTGGCAGATTTTACATGACGTTAAAACTCGTCGAATACGTTTCTCCATGTTCGCAAAATAACAGTTCTGTCTCAGTATAAGGAAACATTTTCTGGATCCATAATGTGCGTAACTTAAATGAGTATACCAAATTAATTTGTTAACAAGTTCGTCAGGAATACATAATAACCAGTTATTGCTGTCAGGGTGAGAGCGGCGAAACAGAATGTTATTGCGTACAGTATAATGGTTTCTAATGGTAACATTAGTCTTATCTTGCCAAAGGTGTTAATTTCTTTCCATACGTTGCCTTTGCTCTGCTCTTGTGCTATGTCTCGTAATGACGACGAAATGAAATTTTCGAATGCAACTTGTTGAATATACATGACGCTAAAATTTGCTTGGCAGAAGTTGGTTGCGATGTCTTGCTCATTGTTGCTGAGAGAACGGGATAGTGCGTCTGCTACAATATTTTGAGTACGGACGTTCGGAATAGGATAACGTTTAGCTTTAAATGTGTCATGCTGTTTAACTTGAAATTTATACATAATACCAGACATAGTACCAGGGATGTTGTCAAAAACTGGAGCTTGCTGTAAAAGAATATTGCGTAGTTGAGTACGTTCGTCGTCTGTATTTGCACTGCTTTGTTTTACTTTATCAGAAGTCATTTGCATAACGTCATAGTCGGCTTCGTCTGGTGTATTGCAGTTGTGTACGTACGTATATGTGAACAATGTGGAATGACAGTCCGTGTTACGCGATGTAGAGAAGACCTGTGTTCGGTTAATTGCCTGTTCATCTGCAGATAAAGCGTGCTGAAATTCTAATGCCAGTTGTACATTCTCATCCTTTAACATTAAACAGGAATTTTGAAAGTCAATAGTTGCGTCATGTTGTACTAGAAAATTCGTACCTAAAATAACGTCTGTTGTCAATAAGGGAACAATCCAAAAATTTGAGTGGAACGTATGACCTGCAATACAAAATGATAAGTGTGTCTGTAATTTTACATCTACTCCTTTACCAGATACTGCTCCTTTTCCTTTAGTTTTGCCTAATGGTAACGTAGGAAAAATATTCTCTTTGTTGCACGCGTTGAAGGTTTCTTCATTTATAACTGACATAGGTGATCCAGAATCGATAATTGCTGAAAATGTGTATGATCCAATCTTTACTTCAATGACAGGGTGGGAAATGGTTTTTTGTATAACTGGTTTTTCATGTAAAAGAGTGTCTCGGATGTCGTCAAAAGTAATAACATTTAGGTGAACAAGATTCTGTGTGTCAAAAGTAGTGCTTACGTTGCTGGAAGATTCATTCTGCACTGTATCTAGTCAAATTCTTTCTGACGTGCTGTTATTTGCGGGAGGATGCTGTGGCATCTCGACTATTTGTACTGTTCTGTTATTTCTTCCTGACATATTAGGTTCGGAATGATACCGACTGTCTGGTTCATTCATAATAATCTGTTGTGGATGATTCTGCTGCTGGTAAGACCGGATGATTCTGCTGCTGGTAAGACCGACTGTTACGCTGAAAACTGTGCTCATTACTTTTACGTCTGTCATAATAATCGTTGCTATACGACGCGTTGCGATTGGAATTGAAATGATGTGTTTTCTGTACGTGCTGATTTCCATGTTGCTGTGCGTTACTATTTGGTGGGGCCGACGCTATACGTGTAGGCGGCGAAACATTAAAGTTTGGTTGAAGTTGCAGATTACATTGTTGGTTTGGTATGGTAACTGGCTGGTTTTGTTGCTGTTGTGGGGAAAAACCTCTATTGTTGCCAAAATGTGTTTGCTGTTGCTGATAATTGTGAGGGAACTGCTGATTAAAATTTTGTCTGTTATTGAAATGCTGGTGGTTGTCATTCCTGAAGCGTCTAATGAAAACTGTCACTTTCAGGTAAAACTTGTCGTATCAGGTTTTCTTTACTCATTCTTAATCCTAGATAGACCGATAGCTGAAGAGTTGTTTTGAAAGATATAAAGGATAGTAAAAGAGAAGGCAGCAGCGCAGAAAACTAAACATGAAATAGCACTGCTACGGCTCGGGGCCCTGTGCACGCTACGGCACATATTCATCGAAGTGTCATGAATCCCCTGAGGTCACTTACGCGCTGCAAATAAATTTTAGTTTCTGCGTTACAGGCATGCTGGTGAAAATTCAAAACAAATTGTTGTATCCAGGCCAATTCTAGTTTCTGCATTACAGGCCAAGCTGATGAAAATACAAAGGCAAATTGTCGTATCCAGTCCAAAGGATGTATTTGTGTCCTGTCATTTTTAAATACCTTAGATTTTTTCACGGATAAAAATTGCTTATAATCAACGTTATTGTCTCTGAATGTGTGAACTGGTTCAGGATTGTATGGTAATCCGTTTGTCTGTGACTGTACGGGATCTAAGTCACGCACACTCTGTAAATTACCTAAATTGTACTGGCTGTGTGAGTGTGAGAAATGTTCGGAATGTGACGTATGCTGTGCCGTGTTAGAGGCTGAAACATTTTTCATCTCTGTCACTTCTTGCTGTAAAGATGACAATTTTCTACGTAATATATTATTGGACGAACCTATCTCACTAATTGTCTGCTGTAAGTTTTGGAATTCGGGTGTTTGATTGAACGAAATTGGTGACATATCGTCTGATTTAGTGTCGTTGTTATTTTCGATAACCTCAATACGACTGGCCAATTCATCAAATTTTTCAGTCAATGCTTTAACCTGATCAACATTTTTAGTGTCACAAGCATTAATTTGTTTTTTGATTTTACGGGTGGTTTTGTTCAATTTCTTAACGTCTGCTTTAATAGCATCGGGATCCTGTATTAATTCCAACTGTTCAAGTCTGCTGGTCATTGTCTGAAAGTCTACTATGTGAGTGTCTGCTTTTGTTTTAAGAATGGAGATTTCATCATGCAATTCAGTGTTCAACTGTTTGATAGTATTAATTTCGTCTGATACTGTAGCAATATTGTTGTCTACGTATGTTTTTGCTTTCGTAAACAATTTACGGTTATCTTCCTGTCTCTGTGCAGTAATTGTTTCCATGACTTGTTGCTTTACTTTGTTCTGTTCCTGTACAAATTTACGGTAACGCGTTTCACTGTTTTGTAGGTGGTGATTAAAACGTTCGTCAATTGGCTGTTTTATTTTTCAAATTTCGTATCTACTTTCGCATCCAGTGTGCGTGAAAGTTCTGATGACATTAATTTAAACTCTTCGCATAACTGTGTTGCGCTTTCAGAACATTGTTTAGCGACTGCACTAATTTCATCTCTAAGTAATTTCGTTGTGGCTGCATGTGTATTACTTAATTCTTGTGCAACAGATCTAATTTCTTCACTACTGTTCCCAGCACAAGCCTTAATTTCCTCACGTAATTGTTCTTTAGTATCATGACATTGCACGGCAATGGCTGCAATCTGTTCACTAAGTTGTTTGAAATTGTTGTCTTGTTTATCATTCGACTGTTTGAGATTTTCATTAAGTTGTTTGTTCGATTCATTAAAGGTGTCGTGTTTTTCATTCAACTGTTTGAGATTTTCATTAAGTTGTTTGTTCGATTCATTGAGTTGTTGTTTGAGATTTTCATTAAGTTGTTGTTTGAGATTTTCATAATTTTCATTAATTTGTTGTTTGAGATTTTCATTATTTTCATTAATTTGTTGTTTGAGATTTTCATTAAGTTGTAGCAATAATGCCATAACTCGATCCATGCCAAAATTAGCTGCTGTATTCTCTGTGCTGTGTGATGGTGTATGTGGATTTGTCACGTTTTGTGTACCGGTAACAATTTGGTCATTGTTTGATTCACAAAAAGGTTTGCCAATCGGATGTGCGCTGTTGGTCATTACATCAGAATCAAATAAACTTGAAGTGTTTTGTGTATATTGTTCACCTTCGTTAGAAACAATTATCTGTTCACTACGTATATTTTGCAAATCAGGCGTGTCAAACTGGAAAGCGTTCATTGTAACAGAACATGCCGCGTCATCAATTGTTACATTTACGATGGACATAATTGAATATTTTTGCTCATAATTAGGATCAATATCATTACTAGTGATCGGCATGCACTGATTATCTGTAATTAGGGGATTATCACTATTACACTGAGTGTCGCTAGTATTATCGGTCAAATTATTCGAGTCGGCTTTTTCACTCATTGCACATCGCGATGTACTGTTATAACTGACTACCTCTCAGAAATTCGCAAAGAAAATACGATCCTGGCCGGTTGTCGACAAGTGTAACCTCCCCACAAAATAAAATAATAATAAATATAATATTCACGTTTAGTGTAACCTCCCAAAGATATTTATTTAATGACCTCCCAACAGTAAAAAATATAATTCTAGCATTGACATTTAGTGTAACCTCCCAATAGAAAATAAATTCCGTAACCTTCCAACAGTATAAACAATATAATTATTTATTTCATTCACATTCTGCATAACTTCCCTCAGATAAATTCTGTAATCTTGGAACAATAAAATGTGACTAATCTCCTAATTAAAAAAATGTGACTCATAGATAACCTTTCAATAATTGACTGTGAATTTGAACTGGTAAATTTTGGACGTCAGCAGTGCTGCGTCATGGCCCTGAAAATTCATTCTGAATAAATTGAAAAATCTTACCTCAATTAGGTCGCCGGATAACGCGTATATATCTGCTCCTATAAGAAATTTTTCTGGCACAGCCCAGTGCAATGCTGGCCGATAGATTTGTCATGTATAAAAAGAAAAAACTGATTTTTCTTTACAATAATCGGGATGACCATGGATTGGAGAAATTAGTGAATTCTTTAAATTGAGATGAATGTCAAAAGTTACTTTTATGAGAAAAACAATTAACAGATTTTTTTTAAACATTTACATGGGACTTGATATAACAATACTACATATGCGCGAGGCTGCTTTTACCTTATACTACAACGCTCAGGCTCCGCCATCGCTCCCCACGACCGGCCCAGCCAACTCCATACACACTACTACCACAGTCTAACATACCAGTCGCGACACTCACTGCTGTGAAAGTTGTTGCCTTTTGACAGATGGAGCGACACTAGCGCTCAAGGCGGCGGGTAAGGTGAACGTCAGACGCGTCGTATGCATAATGTTTGTTTACATCAATTTACTACGTAATTTCCGAATTATTCGAGTTAGTTTCTTACCTCCAAGAGTTTGTGTAGTATCAGAAGGCATATATGTTTCTAAAAACGATTCTAAAATAAGCGCAAGTATGGACGAAAACCATGAATAGAGTGGCAAGCTACAGCACATTCGTGAAGAAACACTTGTGACATTTGACAGAATTGCAGCTTACCACGTTGATATCAAAAGAATATAAACACACAGATTCACATGTAAGAAGCAGACATGTACCTCTACATGCAAAAGCGATCGACAGCTCGTTTATCGTTCTGTAGGCCTACTGTGTGTGTCATTGTCGCCTGTTGCCACAAGTACATCCTTCATCTCTGTATCATTCTAAGTGGAACATGCAACTGCCAAATAGTGGAAGAAATATGCTGAAAACATTATAATGAGCTGATTACATTACATTTCACGAAAAACCAAATATTTGAATAATTTTCAAACAA
The DNA here is from genome assembly GCF_023898315.1 of Schistocerca nitens. NCBI lineage: Eukaryota > Metazoa > Arthropoda > Insecta > Orthoptera > Acrididae > Schistocerca > Schistocerca nitens. The sequence continues at coordinate 655,241,941 of NC_064619.1, forward strand.
TCTGTCTGTGGGCACTTTCCTTGTCCCGTAATAGCTTCGCTCGATCTGCACATTCTGGCACTTCACACGCTTTTGTAAGACACGAACAGCTGCACTTAATCTAACCACTTCATCGCCAAAGCAGGTCTGTGTTGATGTTCACACGAATCTGGCACTGATACATGGAGAGTTGAACTGGCTGCTTCTGTGTCATAGGACTGTTTTACAGCTTTAGATTGACTGTCGAATCTTTGTGGCAGTTTCCTCTTCATCGTCAGTTGAGGTGGCTTATTTGGAATGTCAAACAGTGTGGGTACTGCATTCCACACGAGTTTGTTATTGTCTGCGTTCATGAACTGGTTTTGTTCGAAATGTAGCGGGCAAAACCTAATATTATTGTGCAGGTAAACTGTGTCTTTCTTCATAAGGTCTTCTCGTCTGCTATTAACTAGCCATTTTCTGCTCCTAAAACGAAACATTCATCATTTATACACATATAGTTAGCAAGTGAATCCTGACAATACAGTTTAGTAACATGATGGTATATACCCCTCAGGATCCTTAGGAAACCTAAAAAAAGATAGCTGTTGTGTCTTCTTCCTGTTGTTGCTGCAATTTGTTGCGCTGCAAACGCTCCCGATGGTAAAAACCATTGTATAAATCAAAATAAATAATCACTATTTGCTTTCACGATCGCGCTGAAGTCACAGTTCAACCTACCGGCCGCTTGGGGCGCTGTAGGCAACAAAATCGAGGCGAAGTGTCGCGACTGTTATGTTAGACTGTGCTACTACTCGCTAGCAACTACTTACTGCTACTACTACACTGTTCCTACTGCCGTCAACACTGTTCTTTGGTCTGAGATTCTCTTATAGCTTACATATCGCAGGCAGCGCGTGAGCAATCCATCGAAATTACATCTGCTCGAGTGCGCTAGCAACAAATTCTTTAATTATGGACCTCTTACACTCTTTCCAACAGTAAGTCGCTTGTGCGCATATCTCAAATAACATAATAGCTATGATTTTTTAAAAATCAGATGATTCTTTTTGTTACACCCTGAATTTTCTATCCTAAACTTAAAGATGTCTGATATAGCTGTACCAAGCTTGGGTGGCTTCGCTGGTAAACTTTATATCCAGATCATTCCATTTAATTCGTTGGAAGAGATTAGCAGTATCTATTAACACAACATGACCAATCTGTATTCTCTTTAGAGACGTCAAAGAGTTCCCTGCAACAGTTATTTTTGGAAGAAATGCTCCAGCTCACCAGTGGTTGATGTGAAAGCTTGAGTTCGAGCTGTGGTATCAAACAAAAACCAGTGCATTGGAGCAAAACGACTTGGTGAGAAGCATTCATTTCGTTTTGTGGCGTTCTTAGTATGCTGAATTTTGAAGATCCCTTCGGTGAATCCTATCAGATTGACTGGACAGTTTGTTGTGATGTTACACCCTCTTTTTTTTGCCTCCTATTGTGATAATCACTTTTCCTAGTTCCAGGTGAAAGTCTTTACGGAAATACGGAAGCGTCCGATCCCGCCCGTCTGCTTTGACCCATGACGTCACAAATATGGCGGAAACAAAAACAAACACACACACTTTCCACAAGAAGCTTAATGACACTAACGGGACAAGCGCGGGAAATGGGGTGTTTTGGGTGGGGAGTAAACTAAATATAAACAAATTTAGACGTCTTGCGTAGCTACAACGTGTAAGTGAAGACAGCCATGCATGAATAGCCACCCACCTCCCCAGGGGTCGTAACCCCTGCAACCCATAGAAGATAAAGATGCTTCAGTAGCTGATTAGTGTTTTTTGTCTTTTTTTAAAAAAATCTCACGGGATAGAACGAACAGATCAGAAAGATAAATATAATAAACTAAAACAGAAATTGGAGGAAACAGATAATTAAAATAAGTAGTAATTGTTTTTAAATTTTAAAAAAATCTCACGAGATAGAATGAACAGATCAGAAAAGTAAATAAAATAAGATAAAACAGAACTGGAGACAGCCACACTCAAACCAAACTCCGCGCCGTCATGACGTCACACACAACACCCTTACGTCACGGGTCAAAGCCGACGCATGGGATCGGACGCTTCTGTTGACCCGTCTTTACTTACTAAGAGGAACATTCTCATCATCATGTTGGGGGGGACAGAGTATAGTCTGGTGAAAGAGTAACGTATGCAATTAACAATAAAATATCTCTGCCTTTTCAAACCACAATTTCATGTGTTAATGTTTTGTTTTGTTTTGCGGGATTTGAGTATTGGACTGGCACAAATTTTTGCCTGTTAACTTTCATTTCATTGCTCAGATGCGTATAACAATCCTTTGGACAGTGACCTCAAAATTTCACTGATGATGGACAGTGCAGCTTCAGGTTATCAGGCAGGCAAATGGGAAGTTACAGTACACAGAACGGAAACCGAAATTTGTCATCATGTACCTGATTTTAGCTGATTGAATATGTATTCATTATGAAATAATATGTCTACAGTATGAATAGTGTCTGTGTTGTTCAGCATTGAGAAACAAATGAACAATGTAGTCCCTGAATTTTACGTTTTTCATTAGTTTCTTTGGGAAAAACAGTAATACACACTAGAGATTGATCATATCATGTTGCACTGTTTTTAAACAGGCTGGCATGATATACTGAAGGATGGAGGTTCCAATCTCTTTCCTGTCATCCTGATTTAGGTTTTCTAAAGTTCCTTGCAGCAAGTGACAGAATGAATCCTACTATAAGGCCATGGCTAAATACGCGACCCATGCTTGTCAAATCAGATCTGCAAGTGAACTATCTTCTTCCTGTGCCCCCCTCTCCCCTTTTATTTATTTTATTAAAGACTGTAATACCATAGCATGTCCAGTATCCTTGTAAAAGTGATCCACAGATGACTAAGATTAAAACTGTTACTACTACAGGCCATTTTCAGACCTGTCCAGTGATGTGCCCTTGGTGAGCTATGGTGGTGAGAGCTACTTCCACTTTTCTGGATTGAGTTCACTAAAACTTTCAGGAAGCAAGAATAATTTCTCAAACAGGTAATTGAAGCAGAAAACATTATCTCTGTTACACAGTCAAAGAATGGATGATACTGCACACATAGGTTATAGCTGTTCCCCCCATAAGTAAAGAAGCCATTAAATCGATACTTGATCAGAGTGCTTAGCTCTGCATATGATACTTGAAGTTCTCTCAGTTTTCAGCATTGAAGGATGCAATCCAGGGTGCAGTATTGGAGAGCTCAAGATGTTACAAAAAGAAATGGATCTTCTCAATTCACGCTCAGTAAAATACTATGCATTCTTTACCCCTAGGACAATTTACTTCACATCCACATATTTTAGCATCCTGTCTGTTTGGATGTTGTTATTAATGGAGAATGTAGACCAAGTATCTTTTTCTGAAAGAACAAACTGGGGAACAGAACATGTCAGTGAAACTATATCTATGACATTTTAAACTTGCTATTTTTGTGTGTTTCATTCTATTAAACTACAAGCACTGTAATGAACTTTTACTTAAGAACATTTACAGAAGTGCTTCATCCCTCTCATTGTATTATATCATCAAAATAAGTGTGCAGCAGATTTTACTTAAAGCAAACACCATCCTCTTGGACTGCAGACTCACCTTGATGCTAGAACTTCTCTGTGGCAACCATAAACAGAGGCGCATAAACTCACGTATAAATTCGTTGAATTGGTATGAGAAGCTCTGTGTGCTGGTTATCCCTTATAAAACTGATCACCAATGTGTTGCACAGATTCTTGCATAACACTTATTGTTGTGCTGGACATTGAAGCACAGATAGCAAGAATATTATGCTTGTTGGAACTATGCAACTATCTACACTAAGTGTCTTTTTGTTTTAATATCAACAGAATCCAATTTTGTGGGGACATATCACTGCAGATGCACTCACCGCTCTTTTGTTTGCTGGAAATTGCAGAAACCTTACATTTTTTCAAACAACCTTTTCAAAACTAATGAAAAGGCAATAGAGTCAGCTAAATTTTGGAGTTTCGTTAATTTATCTCTCTAATTTGTGCAGTTTTGCTGACATCAGTTTGTAGTCTGTGTATCATGTCTCAGTAAATGTCTTAAAACATAAAAAACAAGTGTTGCTGAAAGAAAAGGTTTCTTAAAGGCTCATACAATTTGGAAACTGTTAAGAAGATACTCCAAATAATGTAATCTAAATTACTAAATAGTTAACATAATCTAAATTACTGAACAGTTCATAATACCAGTTGTATCTTCATTCAGTAAACTCTCTCTCAGTGTGTGTGTGTGTGTGCGTGCAATTCTATATTTACCATGTCATGTATGATTATGAAACAGTCAGCAGCACACCTTTGTATATGCATCTGTTTTTTTTTTTTTTTTTTTTATATATTTTTTTTTATATTTTAGTACTAATAAGTAGGGCTGTAGAATATGTGTCCATGTTCTTCTAACATAATATTGATCTCTACTGTAAAAGTTGTTTGTATATTACTCATGATGACATCAGTTGTGTGAAGAAGCTAAAACATGTATGAGTGAATAAATGAAAGTAAAATAAATAATCTGCTGTCCTGGATGCACTGTTAGTGTAAAATTTGTGTGAAACTGTTTGCACAAGAGTTTAAGACTAGGAGGGTTTTATCAAAACCTCCAGCAAAGTCTGCAATGCAAAACTTAATGGCGAAACGGGATGAAACAGACCCTGCAGTGAATAAGAACCATTATGTTCATTAACGAGAGTCAGTCTCATGTCAGTATTATTGTAAGTATTTTGTTTTTCTTTTTCTCACCTATAGTACATATGCCAGTGAGCTGTGTTCTCTTTGCACATCAACATGGGAAAGTCCACACGTGTCAGCATCTCCTCATGAGCAGTTGTGTCTGGTGAGAAATGTCATATCACAATGATAAAAAATTGCCATTGAACCAGATTCATTACTTTTTTTCTTTTCTTGTTTACATTGCACCATTGGGGGGTAGGTTAATAGCAGCTAATTACTTACAAATAAAAAGAATACGAAAAACAAATTTTGTGATGAAAAATGCGTTACATGATGTACATGAAGCGCATTTACCACTCAGGAAAGGTGATAAAGGTAGGGTCTCCTAGTAATTGTATGGGAATGATTTTTGATGGAGAAAATTTTGAAGAGGGTGTTAAATAAAAAGGACATGCAATTTATTTAGGCCAAAGAAATGATACTTGGGATGTAGAAATTACAACATGGTAGGTTAGACAAGAGACCTTCATTTGAGATAGGACAGATGGAGTAGGGTACAGCTGGTAGAATGGCAAATCTTATGTTGTCTTATAGTCTGGGAGAGTGCGGCGGTTAAAACTGACCTGGGAAAAAATGTGATTCATTTGAAGGCAAAAGAAAGATATGATGTTTTCTGTGCTAGCAGACCAAGATTCTCTAGGGATGGTGGTTACAATAGTATGTTGGGACTCACATTTATGGGAGTGTGGGACATTCTGAGGTAGTCTAAATATCTGAGAAGATGAGAGAAAGTTACTAGCCACTACAGGATATATGGGTTGATGCAGTTAACTATATGCAGAGAGCAAGGTGGAGCCATAAGAAAGAAGTGAAACTTGGATGGAATGGAAATCTATGCAACATTTACAGAGATGAGGTTGATAAGAGTCTTGTATGTGTGAATACGGTCTTGTAGTGTAGTCCCAGTATTACGTCAGTCAGCAGTTTTAGTAGTTAACTTACAATTCACCTGATTGTGCTGCTGGAAGATGGGCAATTGGATCACAAAGTTACTCCTATTGTGTAGTCGCCTTGCACTGGGATTTAACTTAAATGTGCTTGCAGTGTATAAAGTGCAAACATTGCCGTCCATGGAGGGAGGGGGGCGGGGACCTCACAGTTTACCAAGTGCTACTAGGAAGACAACTAATACCCTTTTTGAATCATGGTTGGTTAATGGAAATGCCATTTTACATCACAGGTGCCATTTCCCACACTGTTTAATGAAACATAAGACTTGAGCAGAAGCAATGAATACTTTTACAGCTGTGGATTCCTTAATTCCTGAAACGTATGAATGATCTCATAATAGATTTACATTATTCCAGTGTTGTATTTATTTTTCATTAAAAACGTGCATTGTGTACTACAAATAAATATTTAAGTAGCTCCTCAACGCATAAAGCATGTCTTCAAGTGTGTGAGTGGGTCACTTTAATTGAAGATCAACTACAGCAAAATGAATTCCAAAATATTTGCTCCACATTTTGTCTTCAAATATAGAGTGAACATCGAACACATTTACTGGCATTTTCATGTTTGAACAGAGCAAAAATAAGCATACATGATATAGAAACTACATAATAATTAATAACACTCATTACGATTAAGGAATACTACTTTTACAAGCACAAATGTTTGAGTTACCTGCTGTAGAAATGAAATTCTCTGTTCTTTAGAGTTAAGAAGTCATCTTGCTGTTAAAAAGAAACTGCGTGAAAACTGTAAGCACAAAATTAGCTAACTGAATGAATGCATAACTAGTTTACAGTTTATTATAGGTTCTTTAAAAATGGATAAGCTTGAAAAAAGTGCAATGAACACACTGAAATTTCCACATGATAGTGCATGGTTATGGAAAAGTGGATATAAATGTGCTGTGCAATAGCAGCAAGAAAAAAGTACTAAATGGAAAAAATTTTGAAAGTAACTTAAGCTTAGAGGAAAAGGACAATGTAAATAAAGCAGCAGAAGAAAATTTATCAACATTGACAAATAAGAAATCAAGTGTATATTTGGACAGTGCAAATCTGGTGACCAAAGTTGTGCTGAAGTGTTTAATGAAACGACACAAAATGACTTCCAGATTGTAAATTCAAATAGCAAACTATTTGTGCTTTCAGACAGCCATGGTCGTGGTCTCTCAAATAAACTAAGAGAAAAAATTAATACATATTTGTGTGGTATAGTGAAACCAGGAGTCCCCGTGAATGATCGGATCTACAGAGGTGAAAAATTTACATGATAAAGTCTTTGTTGTTCTTTTGGGAGGTTCTAATGAAGTATTAAGTGTGCATGCTAAGTTGACACTCAGCGCAGGTGGCTAATGGCAGTAACTGTAAATGGGATACACATTTACGGTCGCTCCTATCAGCTGCCATGCCAAGTGTCAATTTGGTTTGCAAGTGTAGTCTACAAAAATGAAACAGCGAGTGATATACACAATCTCAAACAGTGTCTGAAAAATCTCATACAAATGTTGCCGTTGTGAATGTTCCACATTGGCACGATCTTGTGAGGCAGTGATGTTTTAATACACAGATGCAATGTGCCACTAATCAGTTTGCTAAAATCAGCAGACATTTGAAAAGTGCTAAAGGTGCTGACATGAGTAATGTAGGACTTAGGTTCCAGACAAAATGTGGACTTCACCTGAATGGTTTGAGTAAAGTATACCTAGTGAACTTGATAACCAAAGAGAAATGAAAAACATCAAAATATCTTCAAAACCAAACCCTTAATCACAATGTCATCACAAGACCCTGCAGAAACAACAGAAACACCTCAAAAAATACAGGAGTGATCAAACCACCAGCAGTAGCAGGAATAATAATAATGCAAGGAGTCAGCAGAAACAATAGTGGATAGCAAAGTGAATGACAAGAAAACTGTAGTTCCTTATCAATCAAATGATTTTTTGAGGTGAAGACTAGAAAAACAAGGAGTTTCCAAGTAAGCAGTGCTCAGTGTTTCTCAGTTCTCCACCAAAATATACCATTCATAAGAAATAAAGTGCAACACCTACAAGTGGTACTGCAGACTATTGGTACCTCACTTGTTTGCAGAACAGAACATTGGTATAGGGATCTGCTATTACACATGCAACTTTGAGATCGTGTAATCTAGCATGCCATTATAGTAGAATCACTATGAGGGGTGGTGGATCATGTATGTATGTAAAGGAAGGTATTATGCATGAAGTTAGAAATGACATTATTTCATTGAGCAAAGAACATGTAGCAATATCAGCTATAGAGATAAGAAAGCCACTTATGTTCCCAGGATGAACTATACTATGTATTTACTGTTCTCCCAGTGTTCGCATAGGCACTGTCATAGCTAAACTAATCCAAGTATTGGACATGGTTACTATTTTTAAGGGCAAAATTCTCATTTATGGAGATTTAAACATCAATACATTGAACCCAGATGGGTTCTGCAACATACTTTTGATCATTATGTACAGCTATAGAATATCACCACTGATTAACACAACGACAAGGGTAACTAAGCATTCAGTGTGAATCATTGACCATACACTAAATTGACTTGGAGAAAGAAAATCGTGATGTTGTTTTAGGTAACCTATACCTTTCAGATCATTTCAGTCAGTTCTTAAAATTAAGCATAGCTGTAGAAAACAAAACTGAAATACATGTAGAAGGATTTTCTCTCAGCAAAAAGGGATTAAATTTACCATGCAAATGAACAGTGAAACATGGGAAGAAGTGTACATAGAGACTAGTACAGAAAGGAAGTTTTCAAAGTTTCTATTCATATTTTTTTTTTAATGAACACTTTTATGCCATTTTCAAGTGACTTGAGTTTGTCACTTGAAAATGGCATAGAAGGCCGAAACCTGGGTCGTAATCAATACAGTCAAATGGCAGTGTGTTCATTTAAAAATGATTGTATGACTGTTGCTCAGAAACATCAAAAACTGTTTATTGATATTTAAATTCAGGTGAAGTGTTCCCAAAAGTATTATGAGTCACAAAAACTCAAAACAAAAGTTGCTGGGCGACAAATGGGTTAAGGAAATCCTCTGTAACACTCAAACACTTGAGCAGTATAAAAACCAATCGGAATGACCCTGCATTTCAAAAATACTAGCAAACATACGAAAACATACCAAGAAAAGCTTTAATAACAGAAAAAAGTCTCAGAATGGTAAAACTATAAAAAATGCAGAAAATGAAATAAAAGCAGCCTGGAATGTCACCAAACAGGAGACAAATAGAAAAAAAAGACAAGACAGGTGAATGAACAATCACAGCACAATGATACCACAATACATGAGCTAAAAAATTGCAAACTTTACAAGTTAGGATTTTAGCAACATAGCTACCAAGCTACAACTCAAATTTGATAAAATACAGCCTATACAAACACAGAACCATGTTCCAAACTCAATGATGTGGCGACCCACCACTTCAGAAGAAGTAAGCAGTGTTGTTCAGAACCATAAAAATAAAGTGTCAGCAGATATATTTGAAATGCCTGTGTGCTTGCTAAAGGACTGTGTAGACAGTATCAAAGATGTGATTCTTCAGTTTCTCCCAGTGTATTTGTTGCTCGAACAGCTCATTGGACACTATGAACCGGCAGTATACCCGTGGACTGTTCGAGCGAGTATCAAAGATCCTTCAGAGCACTTCCCAATGGTGTTCTGGAAGCACTAGATACAGGCAATCATATAACAAGCATCTCCTTGACTTCAGCAATGCCTTAGATACAGTAGACCACAAAATTCTGTTGAATAAACTCAGAGGTCTAGGTATAAGATGGGTAGCAAATAAGTAAGTGGTTTCGTTCATACCTAAAACACAGAGCACAGTGGATAGAGATCTCTCAAGCAAGCTCCAATCACACCATAAAACACCCTTCTGACACAGAGTACATTAATATTGGAGTCCCCCAAAGGAAGTGTGCTTGGCCCAATACTCTTCTTGACATATATCAATGATTTTATCCAGAGTGTCAAACAAAATGAAACAGTATTGTTTGCCGATAACAGTAACATTCTAATCAGTCAAATATAACCAAGTGTACTAAAGGACAAAACTGAAGAAATATATATGCATGTATACAAATGGGTAGACAACAACAAATTAACTTTAAATGTAAAAAAAAAAAAAGAAAGAAAAACTGTTTTAGATCCCACAAAAGCAAAGTACTCTTTTAAAAGTGAAAGATGAGCTCATAGAATGTGCATCACAAACAAAATTTCTAGGGATGCATGTTGATCCACAACTAAAATGGACTGAGCATGTTACTGCCCTTGGGAAACGAATAACTTCAGCATGCTTTGCACTGAGAATAATAAATCCAGGTGTACAGGTCATGCATCAGAACAATGTATTTTGCGTATGTTCAGTCTTTGATGTGCTATGGGATAATGTTCTGGGGAACAAATGAGCAGGACAGACAAAAGCTACAAAAAAGGGCTATATGAATTATGACAAAGTAACAAGAGAACTCACTGCCCTGAGAAAGTGAGATCTATGGGAATGTTGACTGTTCCATGTGAGTACATTTTGCAAACAGTGATCCACATTAAAAGAAGACACTGATCACTAACCAGGAAACAGGTCTCTACATGAATGTGGAACCAGGTCCTGCCACCACGTACCTCTCAATAGAAAAAAACCCAAGATAGTGTGCTATGTAATGGAATTAAACTATACGATAAACTACCGCACGAGATCGAAGACTAAAGTTAAATACATGCCTTCAGGAATACACTAAAAAATTAATGTTTTTATACCATAAAGGATTGCCTAAATGACGTGTAAATTCTGTTCACAATTATGCTAATGATTAATTACTCCAATTAAGAGCCATTTTACAATATCTTCAGCAGAACAGTGAAATATAATGTCCAAATAGGAGAACTCAGTAAGGCAAAAAAATGTACTTACTTATTTATGTGTCTAATTGTGTACATCTAGGTATCTCTGTGTCTGTGTTTTATTTATTTATGTCTTACGACATCCATACAATTTACATTGTCTAGAGAGGGATAAATAAATAAATAAATGATACACATGTTATAATGCCATCACTTGAGTACATCAGTGTTCCTCGATGTCATTGTACTGCTTGCCTATGCTGAAGATAAAACTTAGCAGCAAGTGGAAGCATTCAAACTTCTGGAAGCAAATATTTACAATATGTCTACGTTAGCAGGTTTGACTTGTGGCAGTAGGACATGAACTGTAACAACCATTCAAAAATTTTGCTTTTTCTTGAGCAACAGAGATATACATGTTAGGAACTGCTGGGAGGGATGAGAAAACAATCAAAGAGACTGTTGTGAAGGACATGATTATGACTGTAATTAAAATTAAATGGAGGTGTGCATGTGAATGGATGGTATACTCCCAAGGTAGTCATTTTCTGGATTCCAAGTGATAAATAATACTGAGGTGATAACATAATGGAAGATGGTTATAAGAAATAAGAACACATCCATGACAAACATAGAAGCATATAGCTGTGGAAAGGTTTGAGGAGATCTTTATCCAGCTGTTGGTTTGTGCTGCTGTTGGTGATGAATTTATGAGAAACACTCTTAATATGTTATCAGCATTTGGGCACATTATCCACAATCATTTGTAAGAATGTTTTAGATCTTACTTCCTTTCATCTATGATTGTGTTCAGTTTCACTGATCCCCCCCCCCCCCTTTTTTTTAAATACATTGTACAAACTCTCTCTCTCTCTCTCTCTTTCTCTCTCTCTCTCTCTCCTCCAGATTAATAGAAAATTTGACAGACCAACGGAATGTTGTAAATTTTACTTCATTCAACTTCCTTTGGTCTATGATTATATTTATTTCTACTCTTTTCATCTTGTTTCTGAATACAATGTTCAAAGATGCTTTTCAGATTTATAACAAAAACATATCTTGTGGGTCATACTGCCTTTATGTTTGCCGATATCAATTGCCTTCTTTTTGGCCTTTAAAAAACTTTCTTTCCATTTAACACTAATGTGTCATCTGTGCACAATATTGACTTATCCTTTTATTCAAAACTAGTAGAGAAAAGCAACCTAATTTCATGCATCCTACACCCACCTCTTTCCCCCACAGTCTCCATTTTCCTTTCGTCTTTCTCCCTCCCAAATACTCTCATCCACGTCACTGTACACTGCCCACAATTCCTCCTGCTTGCAGTCAAGGGCCACTCAGTAGTGTCACATTTCTGTTAGTTCTGAAGAAGATTTTCCAACCACTTTTTGAGGACTTAGCTTCATTACTACTCAGTGAGTTGTTACCTTTATACAGGCTGTTTGCTGTTTGTTTTAAAATGATGCATATCAATATCTTGGAAAAATATGCATAGTATGAAAAATTATTCCAGATGAAAAGTTAATATTTTTGAGGCAGAGGTCTTTCTGTGCTAAAACTGACCACCCTCTACCCCCTCTCCCTCCTGATTGGGTGGTTCGGTCTCTTATTTGTAAATGAGAACCACCCATTTTTATAGCAGATTCAGATTCTATGCCAAATGATATCTAGGATTAACCTGCAACATTTATTTTTCTTCCATTCATGAAATATGGCATTGTATTCGATAAAATTCATTTTTTTTCTGTTGTTGCAGTTAAGATCAGACTAATTTGATTCTGCATTACATTTATGACAAAAATGTAAGCTGTTGTGCCCTGAATGGTTGATATTTCTGTCAAAAAATTAATTTAGTTTTGCACATTTGATTGTACAGTACAACTTCTATGGTCAGACTTTAATGTCTACTTTTAATGTGAACAACCACATGGATATTACAGTTTGCTGTTCCCATCAGCATACTTGAGTTCGGTGAGTCCCCTTGCCTCTCACTGTCAGGCTGTTGATTTTGGTGAGTCGTATTGCTTGTCACCATTGGGATGCTTGATTTCAGTGAGGCCCCCTTGTCTACCACTGTTGGGGCACTTGGTTTCATTGAACCCCCTTGCGTCTCAGCATTACTATAATTCACAACAATTGCTCGAACTGACGACCTTCCATTTCGGTACTTTTATTAATTTGTGCTTGGAATTAATGTACACAAATTAAAAGCATGTCTGGTATAATTTTAGCTTTAGCATGTCTGTTATGTTCTATTGCATTCTGTTAAGTACTTGGCAAATTTGCATACACTTTATCTTTAAGATAACCCCACAAGAACAATTCCAGGGACATAAGGTCAGCTGATCTGGTAGGCCACTTTACCAGACCATCTCTGCCTATCCAGCGACCATTGAAATCATAATTAAATGCTTTTTAGACTATTGCAGAGTAATGTGCTGCATTAAGCATCATGTTGAAATCACATATTCTGTCGCACTGCAAGGGGTACATCTTCCAGCAGAATGAGTAGCTCACCTTGTGATAAGTTAATATATCTTTCTCTGTTCAGTGCGCCTTCCAAAAGTGAGGGGTGATGAGTTTATCACCAAATAGTAACAGACCAAGGATGCTGATGATCAACTTCACACACACACACACACACACACACACACACACACACACACACACACACTGCGGGCTTTCCAGTCTCTAATAATATGTGTTACAATGATTAACATCACAATGATTCATGAAAGTTGACTTGTCGGAGCACATTACTTGACAAAAGATATGCGGGTCTCTGCGTTATTGCTTAAGTACCCAATTTTGAAACCCCATTTAATTCTGAAAATCATTCGCATAAAGTTCTTGATGCATGGAGATATGGTAGGACTGGTAGTGCCCCCCCCCTCCCCCTGCCCCCCGTCACACTTCCTGTCCTGGGTAGTAAATTATTTTACAACATGGTTAATAGTCAGACAAGATTGTGGACTATCAACAAAACATTCAGCATGAAGAGCATCCAAATTCCTTGCAGCCTCACCATAAATTAAAATTGTGATTTTCTCTTATGCAGATAAAATATACATTATTCCAGATAAGGCTCCATCGAGGAGTGGTGCCAACTCATTCGGTGTTTGTGCTTATAAAGGCTCCAGTGGTGCAGTGGGGTGCACTACATGTTAGGGCACTGAGTAGTGAAGCGCACATATGAGAGTTTATTTGGTATGTATGCATGCGTGGCATGGTAGCGGATTGTATACTGCCGGTAGTTCAAGAGTTACATCAGCTGGATGGAAGAACACACCAAAGTCAGTCACCCACATGGTAGGATTCAAGGGGCTCGCCAAAATTGAGCATCCTAATGGTGTGAGGACACATAAAAATCAACCTAGAAGAGAATACAAAACTATGCTAAAAGTAGCTAATTTGCCAGACATTTTAAATGTCTTAATGTAAAAGTTTTGCTGTACAGTCAAATTTGCAAAACTAAACTACATTTTTAACAAAAATATCAATTGCTTAGAACAAGACAGTCTACATTTTTACCAAGATTGTAATGTAAACTGAGCTGTTTCATAGTTGCAAAACTTGTAACAATTGAATTTTGTCTATTACACCACCATCTACTACAAATAGAAAAAATAATGCCTGGTAAACCCTAAGTATTTTTTGGCATAGAATCAAAATCTCCAATAAAAATGAGGGGTTCCCATTTGCAAATAAAATCCCACTCCATGGGGGAAGGAGTTAGGGAGTGGCCAGCTTTAGCACACACATATGTCCCTTTTGAAAATACTGTTTTTTTACCTGGAGCAATTTTTTCGTACAATGCATATTTTTCAAGATAATTAGGTGTTTCAGCTTAAGGCAAACACCCTGTATACTCCCTAAACCATGTAAATTCCACCACGACTTTCCATTAATAAACATAAAAACGGTCCATAGTAGGCTGAAACGAGATTTTTATTTAATTGTGCAATTAGCTAATTTTGACTACGTGTCATTGTGAAGGGCTTGTAAAACCAACAAGGAAAACCACTATGTAGTGGACTGTTAAGGCAGCCAGTCCACTGTGAAGTAGCCGAAAGTGCACGCGTCAACTCACGCCGTCTGGCGTTAAGTCTGGAACAGGATTCGTAATGAATGTCATAAAGAAAAGAACGTAGCTACTAGAACACTTAACTTTTATATTGTCCTTTGGTATACAGCATTCTGGATGATACAAGTGAGACTCTATCTTGAGGTACATGCAACGTTACAAATGGTTAATGGTGCCTTGCTAGGTCGTAGCCATTAACTCAGCTGAAGGCTATTCTAACTGTCTCTCGGCAAATGAGAGAAAGGCTTCGTCAGTGTAGTCGCTAGCAACGTCGTCGTACAACTGGGGCGAGTGCTAGTCAGTCTCTCGAGACCTGCCTTGTGGTGGCGCTCGGTCTGCGATCCTGACAGTGGCGACACGCGGGTCCGACATGTACTAATGGACCGCGGCCGATTTAAGCTACCACCTAGCAAGTGTGGTGTCTGGCGGTGACACCACACACTACACTGTCTGCATGCATCGCATGTATAACTAACACTTTACACACCTCACATTGCGTACATACTGCCTGTTAATGTGAGGTATGTAAGTGTTGGTTACACATGCAATGCATGCAGACAATGTAGTGCTTTTCCATGTTGGTTTTACAAGCGCTTGACAGTGACATGTTGTCAAAATTAACTAATCACACGATTAAATAAAAATCATGTTACAGACTGCTACAGACCATGTTTATGTTTATTAAGCATCTGGAGGCTGTGGATCCCCATAAATACAAAATTTTATGTACTTTCCATTAACATACAAAAAAGGAAAGAAAAGAAATATATATGGATGTAATATCTGTTCCCAATAGAACGGATACCATTGATGACCGTGCAGTTTCTCTAGATTGAAATGATAATTAGATCGACACCCTCGCTGCAAACTACCTTCATATATAGTTAAAATATGGCTACCCAGCCATTGACCTTCTAGTGCGAATGCACATGCTATGCCCCAACTCGTACGGGACTTGGAGTAATCTGCCACAAGTAATGAGTGTGATGGGCAAACATCTATTAGGCGCACTAAGAATGTAGTGGTGTGGACATGTTGGGAATGTGGGTCTTACGGGGAGCGTTCAAGGGATAAGTCCCTGCAGACGCATTATCCTCTGTGCTCTTGGTGGCTCAGGTGGATAGAGCATCTGCCATGTAAGCAGGAGATCCCAGGTTCAAGTCCCGGTCGGGGCACATATTTTCACCATGTCTCCAATGATGTATATCAACGCCTGTTTGCAGATAGGGTGTCAATTTAATTATCATTTCAATCTAGAGAAACTGCATGGTCATCAAAGGTATCTGTTCTTTCGGGAACGGATACTACCTTCATATATAGTTAAAATATGGCTACCTGGCCATTGACCTTCTTGTGCAAATGCACATGCTATGCCCCAACTCGTATGGGACTTGGTAGATTAATCTGCCATGAGTAATGAGTGTGATGGGTAAAGATCTATCAGGCAGACTACGAATGTAGTGGTGTGGACATATTGGGAATGTGGTTTCAGATTGGGGAGGGGGGGGGGGGGGCGTGCAAGGGATACGTCCCTGCAGACACACTATCCTCTGTGTCCTTGGTGGCTCAGATGGATAGAGCATCTGCCATGTAAGCAGGAGATCCCGGGTTTGAGGCCCGGTCAGTGCACACATTTTCAAAATGTCCCCAATGATGTATATCAATGCCTGTTTGCAGCTAGGGTGTCGATTTAGTTATCATTTCAAGAAAAGAAATATTTCTAACGGAAAAGATGGGAACAGTCTTTGTTAAGCACTGAAATTTTAAATTTTTTAGGATCTGAATTTGCTAAGAAGCCGAAATAGCCACAAAATGTTTTTATATTGTTAAAGATGGGAACTGGTGGTCAATAGCAATACATTAAGGAATTTATTATTAAACGACAAAGGGAGACAAAATTGCATCACACAGTGCACCCCAGGGGATGAGTGAGTGGTGGTGACAGGCCATGGGTCCCATGGCAAACACTGTTAGCAGTTACAGAGAATCTTTATATGTGGTACATGGCATAGGGAGGTAGGCACACTTCTCCTCATTGACCCTGGCCAAGGCTGATGAGTGGGTGGTGGCTTCCACCTGGTACTGCTGAGAAAGCATTTCTGCGAATGACAGCCATTGATGTTAGTGGCAGCATCATGTTGTGCTGCAATGGCGACAAACTCAGAAGATGGCCCCTCTGCTCCACACACAGCTGCAGTGGTAATGTGAGGAGTATGCTGCATGTGTGACACAACCTGCTGCCCTAAGATAGAAGTTAGCAAGTGGTTGGCATTGTGGTGCTGAGTCCTACTAGGGACTTAGCATCAGAGGTGGCAGGCCTGAACAACAGATAAGCAGGGCTGAGACACCAATGCCTGTGAAGGACTTAGTGCAGACTGCTTGTACAGCCCGGTCTCGAACCAATGGCTGCAGCTGGCAGATCCCTGTTACCTTGCTGTCTTGACAGCACTCTGGTGTCATGTGGTACTGCTCACTTCCTGCGATAACAAGTGATCCCTGCCTTCAAATCCACACTTATTTGTTTTACTAAAACCTGGCACCTAGTCATGTCATTAAAACGAGAGATTGCCCTTGTGTGGTGACACTTTTCTGCCTGCTACACGATTATGGCTGCATGGCACAATTTACCGCTGAGCTCAGCTATCCTCACTGTACTACCATTGGTGTGTATTTTATTGTTATTCACATGTTGCCACACTGACAGTACCAACCTGCGGCTCTTAATGCAATGTTCAATATTGCTTCCGTGCTACTTCTTCTTAGTTTTGTTAAAGACTGGGTAGCGACACTACACTGCGGTCTCTAATGGAGAAAACCTGGTCCCGTGGGCCGTACCCTGTCCCAGTTCTATACTGTAATTACTTCTGCCCTTGGTGCATAAATGTAGTATCAAACACTAAATTGGCTATTCTTAACTTCTATGCAAGTTACTGTTTTAATTCCAGACTTCGTAAATCTGTCTTTCATCTCCTGTTCTGGATATCTAGTCTATGGGAATTTGGTTAGCCCTGTGTTTTTGGCCTCTGCATGGCTCGTTATTTCAGATACATAGAGCTAGGCAGAGCAAACTCAGCACCGTGGTGCTACGAATTACGTCACTGAGAGTCGTGGTCACCTGATGTTTACCATCCCAGTACCATTCTACAAGCTGCAACAACTGCTCTCAGTGATCTGCCCTTTGCAGGCTGCAGTCGTCAGGCTTAATGAATGGTCCAGGCTAGGTTCCCAGGTGTTGTTAAGGCAAGTAAGCCTTTATTTTGGCAACACCTCTAGAGGTCAGTCTGGCCCGTACAGCCCTGCCACATTTGCTGGAGTGACTCCCATCATAGTAGGTGGGAAATGAAACATGGTTTCCACAATATCACACATAGTACACATACTCCCATTGATCAACAGTCCAGTACCTCTTGATTCCAAATGTCTCAATATAGTTCCTGTTAGATCACACCTTTTTGGCAGTGATGTCCCTTTGTTTTACCCCTGAAGACTTGAGGGATGCACATATTCCTACTTGTCCTAATTTCACGAGTCGGGCAACTCCAGCAGCAGTTCTTGCACCTTACACAGTCCTTTCAAATACTTCTAACTGTTATATTCCAGATAACACTTCCTCCAGCTTCCTAATTTCATTCAGCAACTCTCACACATTAAACACTAAATCCAATGACTATCTGTGGCTAGGTAACAGCATGTTTGGTTTCCTGGAAAACAAAACTCCACTGTCCAGATGATGATCCAGCAGTAGCCTCACTCTACCTCCAGTGAAGACGTGCAGAACTACCAAAACTAGTATTCCTCGTCTTTGGCCTTTGTCCCATATGGCAACCTGAGGACAGGGATCGATATCACCTCATCTGCCTTCAGACGCCTGCTGTCTCCAAAAAGCACGTCTCAGTACACTTACAAAAAATAAAAAACTGCCCTAACACAAACATATAACTTTGTCCAAAATGACATTAATACCCAACACTGTACAAAAAAGGAAAGTATTCGGAAATTACAAAAATCACAACATATATCAGTTAATTCCTTGGCCTTGATGCATAATGAGTGTGAGGTTTCTGGACCTCTCTGTCCTATCCCTCATCCTTCCACTTCTTTTTTTCCTCTCTCCTCACTTTTCCCGATACCTCTTGTGGAATTGCCTCTGGCTCACTCCGGAATTGTCATAGATGCCCAGTATCCACAATTGTTGTCCTTGTCAGCAGCATCAGCAGCTTCATATTTACCAATGATGTAATTTCAGTTACTTGGTATGGGCCCTGGTATCATGTTACAGACTTCTTCCTCTTTGCCTTCAAGGTATGTGGGCTTGAAAGCATCACCTGTTGACCCATTCTATTCTGAGATAACGTTCCCACTCATTTCACTGCTTCTTTCCGTATCTCCAATGCCTTAGTATTTGCTCACTGGACCTTTCTCCATATTTCCCTCATTGTTCTAGCAAACTCCCATACTACCTCTCCTTTCATGTCTCCTTTCTGGTTACTCATATTGAGTAGTGATGGCCAATGGGTGAGTCATTGACTCTTGCCTAGTACATGTCATCCATTTAATCACCATTTAAAATACATTATATAAAAGTAGTAGCCATCTACTGTAGCGTTTTGCCTTAAAACTTTTTAAAATATCATATATTCGATGCTGAATGAAACAACATATAGTATACCACCTGAAAGATTTGTATAAAACTGACATTTAAAAATAAAAGCTTGGCATTGAATCCTATGGTAGGTAGTGCTCCTATGAGTATTTTATGCATATAGCTGCAATGAGTGGAAGGTGTGATTTCACTTGTACATATTATTAACTGAATTAACATATTAACTAAATTGTTGAAAATAGGGAGTGAAGAGAGGAATAAAAAGTGTGTCATTAAAGTCATATGGCTTATAAAGGGCATAGATTAGATGTATGGGAAGAGCTTGAAAAGGGATGGCTACATTTTAAACAATCATCTTCAACTTGCAAGTAGATGTTTCCACTTCTGGCCAACTAGTCAAGTTTACTGCTTGGCACTGGCCTCTGTGTAATGTTTGCCTTCCTTAAAATTCTATGTTCAGTAAGAACACATATCTTGTTTGTCATCCACAGTTACCATTCAACATTTTAGTAATGAACAATCTTAGACCTATCCCCCTCACTTTTTTATTTTAGTGTTTTTATTCTGCGTATAACATCATCATTTCTAGGCATATACATTGCTTAATGAGGCTTTGATTATTTTTTTTACTGGTTATTCTATAACTCCCCTGGTCTAGTAAATTTGTTCATATTACATGCTTTATCAGTAGGACCATTCCCCTTAGCATGATAGTTTACAAATGATCATCAACCCCTCTACTTTGCCCACCCCTTTCTCTTTTCAGAATTTTCATTTGTCTTTTAATATGTTGGGCTTCTTATACAGGGATAGTGTTCATTGAAGCTGTTTTGCTTTCATGCTCATATGTATTACGATTGCATATTCATGCACAAGTGCTTTTCGTGCAGTTTGCACATTTGTGAAGAGTCTGCTCTCTTTACCTGTGCCTGCAGGCTCTTTATAAGCCATATGATTTTGTAACACACTTTTTAATCTCCTCTCCCTATTTTCAGCATATTTAGTTAAATGCTAATTCTGTTATTAATATGTACTTGTAAAATCAAACGAGCTGCTCATTGCAGCTACATGTATATAGGATGCACAGGAGCACCGTCTACTAGAGGCGAATCTGTTCTTCAGCAAGTTGGCACATGTCACTAGCTCTGAATGTGACAGTTTACGCTTCATAGGATCTGACGCCACACTTCTGTTTTTGAGCGTCAGTTTTATACAAATCTTTCAAGTGGCATACAGTATGTTGTATCCAGCAGCAAACATGTGATATATGAAAAAGTTTTTAAGACAAATCCCTACAGTAGACAGCCACTAATTTCATATAATGTATTTTAAATGTTGATTAAGTAAATGACATGTACCAGACAGAGTCAACAACTCCCACATTGGCTATAGGGAATGTGATTCTATGTGAGTATGTTTCATTAAAAACTTCTTAGTAAACTTTTCTTGTAATTTTGCTTATTGTAATGTTACTCTCATTGTTCCACGCATAATGTTGTAATCTTGTTAATAGGTACAATATCTTCTGAAGAAAATGGTTTTAAAACTGCTGAAACCATGGTCAAGGTTAATAAACATGTATTTTGTAACTGGTTGGCTGTTATTTCTAATCCTTTGAAGATCCTTCAATTGACCGACGAATGTTCGATCCTTGTGTTAGCTTGTGGGTGAAGTGGACTGGTCTTCAAATTTTTACACTTTTAGTAACCTACACAAATTTCATCAGGTCAGTCGTGAAGTCTTCCTCTGGTCCATAGTTATCATCTCTGGCACCCAAAACTTCAATATCCACCTATTCATCACTGCTTGTGCAACTGTTTCTGCCCGTTGGTCCGGCTTCGGCACCATCTTGGCATTACACGAAAAATGGCCTATTATGGTCAGCACAAAATGATTACCTGCTGGTTTTTGGTTGAATAGGACTGAAACATTCACACCAATGAAATTGAATGGTTCCGTTAGTTCTGACAGCCTCTGCAACAGTAGCTGTTTCTGACTCAGGTCTACTCGTTGTGCATAATTCACACCATTCCTGACATACCAATTGCCATTGTCTTTCTTCTCTTCCATCAACACTTTCCCACCACTTTCTGAATCATTGCCCAGCATCCCCCATGGCCCAATAAGATGTGTCATGCTTCTCACACAATACTTCTAGATTTAGCATGGTCAGCACCACCGCTCATGCTCCTAATCTCCTCTCAGCACATAATAATCTGTCATTCATGTTAAACTGCTGTTGCTTGCCATCCTGTTTATACACTTCATTGGCACTCTCTGCTTCTTGACATTCCCAGAGGACATGACCAAGTGCCTGTTTTACAGCCATTTTTCTGCTTAGCCCATCTGCATTTCTAATTTCTTCCTTGGTTTGTTGATTACTTCGTACTCTAGTTCACAGAGTTTCAGCACCCACCTCATCAGTCTACTAGATGGGTGCTGTTGTGTTCCAGGTACAAACTAACAAATGGAAAGTTGGAATTAATTACAATTTAGAAGATCTATTCTGAAAACAAGGTGAAACATACCTCAGCGTAATCACTCATGTCCAGGTCCTTAGCCCAAAAAGACTATCACAGTAACAGTATCAGGACTGAGCGGAGATGTGCTCGTACTCCAGGAGGCCCACTAAATGACTCCTCTTCCAAGCCACAACGATGTGACTTAATCACATGAGTGCATCCTGATTGGCTCCGTTGACTCCAGTGGTATGACTGGTGCAACTCTTGGCGTGCCCCCATTGTAAGCACTTTGAAGTATGCCACGCTGCTGCCACTGCAGCATTGGCACACAGTGCTTGAGAAGGCGGTAGCTGCATCTTATGTATGGCGAGTGTGCTACATGAACACATGGCAAAACAGGTCCTTCAAACCTAGTTGTTGTTGTTGTTGTTGTGATCTTCAGTCCTGAGACTGGTTTGATGCATCTCTACATGCTACTCTATCCTGTGCAAGCTGCTTCATCTCCCAGTATGTACTGCAGCCTAAATCCTTCTGAATCTGCTTAGTGTATTCATCTCTTGGTCTCTCTCTACGATTTTTACCCCCCACGCTGCCCTCCAGTACTAAATTGGTGATCCCTTGATGCCTCAGGACATGTCCTAGTAACTGATCCCTTCTTCTAGTCAAGTTGTGCCACAAACTCCTCTTCTCCCCAATTCTATTCAATACCTTGTCATTAGTTATGTGATCTACCCATCTAATCTTCAGCATTCTTCTGAGCACCACATTTCGAAAGCTATTCTCTTCTTGTCCAAACTATTTATCGTCCATGTTTCACTTCCATACATGGCTACACTTCATACAAATACTTTCAGAAATGACTTCCTGACACTTAAATCTAAACTTGATGTCAACAAATTTCTCTTCTTCAGAAACGTTTTCCTTGCCATTGCCAATCTACGTTTTATATCCTCTCTACTTCGACCATCATCAGTTTTTTGCTCCCCAAATAGCAAAACTCATTTACTACTGTAAGTGCCTCATTTCCTAATCTAATTCCCTCAGCATCACCCGACTTAATTTGACTACATTCCATTATCCTCGTTTTGGTTTTGTTGATGTTCATCTTGTATCCTCCTTTCAAGACACTGTCCATTCCGTTCCAACTGCTCTTCCAAGTCCTTTGCTGTCTCTGACAGAATTACAATGTCATTGGCAAACCTCAAAGTTTTTATTTCTTCTCCATGGATTTTAATACCTACTCCGAATTTTTCTTTTGTTTCCTTTACTGCTTGCTCAATATACAGATTGAATAACATTGTGGAGAGGCTACAACCCTGTCTCACTCCCTTCCCAACCACTGCTTCCCTTTCATGTCCCTTGACTCTTATAACTGCCATCTGGTTTCTGTACAAATTGTAAATGGCCTTTCGCTCCCTGTATTTTACCCCTGCCAAATTCAGAATTTGAAAGAGAGTAATCCAGTCCACATTGTGAAAAGCTTTCTCTTAGTCTACAAATGCTAGAAACGTGAGTTTGCCTTTCCTTAATCTCTCTTCTAAGATAAGTCGTAGGGTCAGTATTGCCTCATGTGTTCCAATATTTCTACGGAATCCAAATTGATCTTCCTCGAGATTGGCCTCTTTCAGTTTTTCCATTCGTCTGTAAAGAATTCACGTTAGTATTTTGCAGCCGTGACTTATTAGACTGATAGTTCAGTAATTTCCACATCTGTCAACACCTGCTTTCTTTGGGATTGGAATTATTATACTTTTCTTGAAGTCTGAGGGCATTTCGCCTGTCTCATACATCTTACTCTACAGATGGTAGAGTTTTGTCAGGACTGGCTCTCCTGAGGCTGTCAGTGGGTCTAACGGGATGTTGTCTACTCCTGGGGTCTTGTTTCGACTTAGGTCTTAAAGTGCTTTGTCAAACTCTTCACGCAGTATCATATCTCCCATTTCATCTTCATCTACATCCTCTTCCATTTCCATACTATTGTCCTCAAGTACATTGCCCTTGTGTAGACCCTCTATATACTCCTTCCACCTTTCTGCCTTCCCTTCTTTGCTTAGAACTAACTGGGTTTCCATCTGAGCTCTTGATATTCATACAAGTGGTTCTCTTTTCTCCAAAGGTTTCTTTAATTTTCCTGTAGGCAGCATCTGTCTTACCTCTAGTGAGATAAGCCTCTACATCCGTACATTTGTCCTCTAGCCATTTCTGCTTAGCCATTTTGCACGTCCTGTCGATGTCATTTTTGAGACGTTTGTATTCCTTTTTGTCTGCTTCATTTACAGCATTTTTATATTTTCTCCTTTCATCAATTAAATTCAATATTTCTTCTGTTACCCAAGGATTTCTACTAGCCCTTGTCTATTTACCTACTTGATCCTCTGCTGCCTTCACTACTTCATTCCTCAAAGCTACCCATTCTTCTTCTACTGTATTTCTTTCCCCCATTCCTGTCAATTGTTGCCTTATGCTCTCCCTGAAATTCTGTACAACCTCTGATTTAGTCAGTTTATCCAGGTCCCATCTCCTTAAATTCCCACCTTTTTGCAGTTTCTTCAGTTTTAATCTACAGTTCATAACCAATAGATTGTGGTCAGAGTCCACATCTGCCCCTGGAAATGTCTTACAATTTAAAATCTGGTTCCTGAATCTCTGTCTTACCATTATATAATCTATCTGATACCTTCTAGTATCTCCAGGCTTCTTCCATGTATACAACCTTCTTTCTTGATTCTTGAACCAAGTGTTAGCCATGATTTAGTTATGCTCTGTGCAAAATTCTACCAGGCGGCTACCTCTTTCATTTCTTACCCCCAATCCATAATCACCTACTGTGTTTCCTTCTCTTCCTTTTCCTACTATCGAATTCCAGTCACCCATGACTATTAAATTTTCGTACCCCTTCATTACCTGGATAATATCTTTTATCTCATCGTACATTTCATCAATTTCTTCGTCATCTGCAGAGTTAATTGGCATATAAACTTGTACTACTGTAATAGGCATGGGCTTTGTGTCTATTGTGGCCTTAATAATGCATTC
Source organism: Schistocerca nitens (assembly GCF_023898315.1). NCBI lineage: Eukaryota > Metazoa > Arthropoda > Insecta > Orthoptera > Acrididae > Schistocerca > Schistocerca nitens. Next base: position 655,266,744 of record NC_064619.1, read on the forward strand.
ACTATGCTGTTCGTAGTAGCTTACCCGCACTCCTGTTTTTTTTATTCATTATTAAACCTACTCCTGCATTACCCCTATTTGATTTTGTATTCATTACCCTGTATTCACCTGACCAAAAGTCTTGTTCCTCCTGCCACCAAACTTCGCTAATTCCCACTATATCTAACTTTAACCTATCCATTTCCCTTTTTAAATTTTCTAACCTACCTGCCCGATTAAGGGATCTGACATTCCATGCTCCAATCCGTAGAATGCCAGTTTTCTTTCTCCTGATAACGACGTCCTCTTGAGTAGTCCCTGCCTGGAGATCTGAATGGGGTACTATTTTACCTTCGTAATACTGTACCCAAGAGGACGCCATCATCATTTAACCATAAAGTAAAGCTGCATGCCCTTGGGAAAAATTACAGCTGTAGTTTCCCCTTGCTTTCAGCCGTTCGCAGTACCAGCGCAGTAAGGCCGTTTTGGTTAGTGTTACAAGGCCAGATCAGTCAATGATCCAAACTGTTGCCTCTGCAACTACTGAAAAGGCTGCTGCCCCTCTTCAGGAACCACACGTTTGTCTGGCCTCTCAACAGATACCCCTCCATTGTGGTTGCACCTATGATGCGGCTATCTGTATCGCTGAGGCCCGCACTAAGTAACCACTTCAAATCATCATGGTCCATCACTGCCTTGAACTTTCTTCTGTACATGTAACACCAGGCATACATCACTCTGTATATCTAAGCATTTATCTCTATGTTGTAGAATAATTCTTTGGTTCTGCATTCAACTACCTTGACGCAAAGGCAACAGTGTGTTCTTGACCATTGATCTCCTGTCTCAGCACACACTCAAGAGCGTGATTTGATGCATTACACAATAATATGAACTCCTTTTGAAAATCTGGAAACACCAATACCAACACTCTACATCAATATTCTCTTCATTTTGAGAAATGCTTCCTGACATTCTTACAACCACACAGCCTTACTGCCCTTCATCAAAAACTACAAAGGCAGTCTGACAATATTTTCAAACCCGCACATGAACTTCCTACAATAGTTTGTGAGACCAAGAAAAGGTTGCAATTCCTTGGTTGTTCATCGTACCAAAAACTCTTGTACCATTTGCATTAACTTTGGATCTGTCTTAATATCATTCTTATTTATGATATGGCCCAGGTAGTTAACCTTCTCCAGTGTAGAGTTACATTTTTCCAATTGGGCTGCTTGTAATCACTTTCGTCAGATGTTGTCTATAGTCTTGCATAGCCCTTGAAAAGATGATTATATCATCAATATATACTAGACATTGATATGGTTGCAACCTTTTCAGCACCCCATCCATCAAATGCTAGAATGTTGCTGGTGCATTCTTTGACTGAGGGGCATCCTTATACAGGGTGAGTCACTAACTATTGCCACCAAGAATAACTCCGAAAGTATGGTAGGAGCTGAAAAGTTTGTAGGACAAAAGTTGCATGGGACAACGGGGGCCATAATGTGATGTTGGTTTTTTGTTGCTAGGTGGGGTCTCTTCAGAGATATGAAGGTCAACTTTTTTTTTTTTTAATGGGATGCTATAGTTTGGTACCTATTTTCTGAAAGCGGCTATCGAGACAAATCCAATGATGTGTAACAGTAAGGTCTTTGAAGGTCAACGAAGGTCACAAAGGTGGCATGAACGTCCATTTACAGAAGGTGTTCAAAGTGATGACCATTGCTATCAATGCAGTGCTGCAATCTTCTTATCATGGATTGACTGGTATTCCTTATCACATTGGCACCTATCGAAGCACACGCTCTGACAATTCTCTCTCGCATATCTTCAGGTGTAGTTGGAACGTCTTTATAAACAATGTGTTTTATGAATCCCCACAAGAAAAAATCCAGAGGCATCAAGTCTGGCGAACAAGCCGGCCACAACACATCTCCTCCGTGTCCAATCCAATGATGTGGGAACTGCCCCTGCAACTCATTTCTAGCCATCAGGAAAAAATGTGCCGGACACCCGTTGTGTTGATACTACATTCTGTTCCTTGTTCCTAAAGGTATTCGTTCCAATAATAGAAGTAATGTTTTGTGCGGGAATGTGGTGTACTTCCTACCATTAAGATTTCCTTTGATGAAATAGGGGCCTATAATTCTGTCCTCCAAAATCCCACACCATACATTCACCGACTATGGTTTTTGGTGTCCAGCTTGCTGCAGCCAATGTGGATTTTCAGTTGCCCAATAATGCGTGTTATGCAAATTAACATTTTGATGGTTAGTGAATGTAGCCTGGTCAGCAAATAAAATCAAATTAATAAATGTGTCATCCCTCTGAATCTGAAGTTGAGCCCATCAGCAGAATGCAATGTGATGCATACAATCCGTACCAGTTAATTCTTGGTGGAGAGTGATATGGTAAGGATGGTATTTATGGAGATGCAGAACATGAACAACACTGCTCTGGCCCATGCCAGATTACCTTGAGATTTGATGCAAACTAACACGAGGATCTTGAACCACAGTGGCAAGAGTACCAATTTTTGTTTTCTCATTAGTAACTTTCCTTTGCCAGATATGTTTCTGATGCATTAAAGATCCAGTTGTTCTTAATTTATCATACACATATTTAAATGTACAATGTCTAGGGTGAGTACATTGAGGATTTCGCTGGCATTCTCTGTAAATGAGAACAAATCGACTTGTTCTTTGAAGGAAAACATCATTCATATTCCCTTGATCCCCCCCAAGAACAATGGACCTTGCCGTTGGTGGGGAGGCTTGCGTGCCTTAGTGATACAGATAGCCGTTACCGTAGGTGCAACCACAACGGAGGGGTATCTGTTGAGAGGCCAGACAAACGTATGGTTCCTGAAGAGGGGCAGCAGCCTTTTCAGTAGTTGCAGGGGCAACAGTTTGGATCATTGACTGATCTGGCCTTGTAACACTAACCAAAACGGTCTTGCTGCGCTGGTACTGCGAACGGCTGAAAGCAAGGGGAAACTACAGCTGTAATTTTTCCCAAGGGCATGCAGCTTTACTTTATGGTTAAATGATGATGGCGTCCTCTTGGGTACAGTATTACGAAGGTAAAATAGTCCCCCTTTCGGATCTCCAGGCGGGGACTACTCAAGAGGACGTCGTTATCAGGAGAAAGAAAACTGGCATTCTACGGATTGGAGCATGGAATGTCAGATCCCTTAATCGGGCAGGTAGGTTAGAAAATTTAAAAAGGAAAATGGATAGGTTAAACTTAGATATAGTGGGAATTAGTGAAGTTCGGTGGCAGGAGGAACAAGACTTTTGGTCAGGTGAATACAGGGTTATAAATACAAAATCAAATAGGGGTAATGCAGGAGTCGGTTTAATAATGAATAAAAAATTAGGAGTGCGGGTAAGCTACTACAAACAGCACAGAGAATGCCTTATTGTGGCCAAGATAGTCACGAAGCCCACGCCTACTACAATAGTATGAGTTACATTCCAACTAGCTCTGCAGGTGACGAAGAAATTGAAGAAATGTGTGATGAAATAAAAGAAATTATTCAGATAGTGAAGGGAGACGAAAATTTAAGTCATGGGTGACTGGAATTCGGTAGTAGGAAAAGGGAGAGGAGGAAACGTAGTAGGTGAATGTGGATTGGGGTTAAGAAATGAAAGAGGAAGCCGTCTAGTAGAATTTTGCACAGAGCACAACTTAATCATAGCTAACACTTGGTTCAAGAATCATAAAAGAAGGTTGTATACATGGAAGAATCGTGGAGATACTGACAGGTTTCAGATATATTATATAATGGTAAGACAGAGATTTAGGAACCAGGTTTTAAATTGTAAGACATTTCCAGGGGCAGATGTGGACTCTGACCACAATCTATTGGTTATGAACTGTAGATTAAAACTGAAGAAACTGCAAAAAGGTGGGAATTTAAGGAGATGGAACCTGGATAAACTGACTAAACCAGAGGTTGTACAGAGTTTCAGGGAGAGCATAAGGGAACAATTGACAGGAATGGGGGAAAGAAATCCAGTAGAAGGAGAATGGGTAGCTTTGAGGGATGAAGTAGTGAAGGCAGCAGAGGATCAAGTGGGTAAAAAGATGAGGGCTAGTAGAAATCCTTGGGTAACAGAAGAAGTATTGAATGTAATTGATGAAAGGAGAAAATATAAAAATGCAGTAAATGAAGCAGGCAAAAAGGAATACAAACATCTAAAAAATGACATCGACAGGAAGTGCAAAATGGCTAAGCAGGGATGGCTAGAGGTCAATGTAAGGATGCAGAGACTTATCTCACTGGGAGTAAGATAGATACTGCCTACAGGAAAATTAAAGAGACCTTTGAAGGAAAGAGAACCACTTGTATGAATATCAAGAGCTCAGATGGAAACCCAGTTCTAAGCAAAGAAGGGAAAGCAGAAAGGTGGAAGGAGTATATAGAGGGTCTATACAAGGGTGATGTACTTGAGGACAATATTATGGAAATGGGAGAGGATGTAGATAAAGATGAAATGGGAGATATGATACTGCATGAAGAGTTTGACAGAGCACTGAAAGACCTGAGTCGAAACAAGGCCCCGGGAGTAGACAACATTCCGTTAGAACTACTGACGGCCTTGGGAGAGCCAGTCCTGACAAAACTCTTCTATCTGGTGAGCAAGATGTACGAGGCAGGCGAAATACCGTCAGACTTCAAGAAGAATATAATAATCCCCATCCCAAAGAAAGCAGGTGCTGACAGATGTGAAAATTACCGAACAATCGGTTTAATAAGTCACGGATGCAAAATACTAACGCGAATTCCTTACAGACGAATGGAAAAACTGGTAGAAGCTGACCCGGGGGCAGATCAGTTCTGATTCCATAGAAATATTGGAACATGTGAGGCAATACTGACCCTACGACTTCTCTTAGAAGCTAGATTAAGGAAAGGCAAACCTACGTTTCTAGCATTTGTAGACTTAGAGAAAGCTTTTTACAATGTTGACTGGAATACTCTCTTTCAAATTCTGAAGGTGGCAGGTGTAAAATACAAGGAGCGAAAGGCTATTTACATTTTGTACAGAAACCAGATGGCAGTTATAAAAGTCGAGGGGCACGAAAGGGAAGCAGTGGTTGGGAAGGGAGTGAGACAGGGTTGTAGCCTCTCCCTGATGTTTTTCAATCTGTATATTGAGCAAGCAGTGAATGAAACAAAAGGAAAATTTGGAGTAGGTATTAAAGTACATGGAGAACAAATAAAAACTCTGAGGTTTCTCCGACGACATTGTAATTCTGTCAGAGACAGCAAAGGACTTAGAAGAGCAGTTGAACGGAATGGAGAGTGTCTTGACAGGCGGATATAAGATGAACATCAACAAAAACAAAACGAGGATAATGGAATGTAGTCGAATCATGTCGGGTGATGCTGAGGGAATTAGATTAGGAAATGAGACACGTAAAGCAGTAAAGGAGTTTTGCTATTTGGGGAGCAAAATAACTGATGATGGTCAAAGTAGGGAGGATATAAAATGTAGACTGGCAATGGCAAGGAAAACGTTTCTGAAGAAGAGAAATTTGTTAACATTGAGTATAGATTTAAGTGTCAGGAAGTCGTTTCTGAAAGTATTTGTATGGAGTGTAGCCATGTATGGAAGTGAAACATGGACAATAACTACTTTGGACAAGAAGAGAATAGAAGCTTTTGAAATGTGGTGTTACAAAAGAATGCTGAATATTAGATGGGTAAATCACATAACTAATGAGGAGGTATTGAATAGAATTGGGGAGAAAAGGAGTTTGTGGCACAACTTGACAAGAAGAAGGGATCAGTTGGTAGGACATGTTCCGTCAAATGGTGTTTTCATGTCAATGGCATGTTAGATGGATATGCTGTATTTGGTGTATATTTACTATTTGCATGATATATGAGAAATAATTGTCAGAGTATGGGCTCTGATAAGTGCTGAAGTGATAAAGAATACCACTAAATCCATGATAATAAGATTGCAACACTGCATTGATACCAATGGTCATCCCTTCGAACACTTTCTTTAAATGGATGTTCATGCCACCTTGGTGACCTTCGTTGACCTTACTGTTACAGATCATTGGATTCGTCTCGACAGCCGCTTTCAGAAAATAAATGCCAAACTATAGCATCCCATTTAGAAAAACAAAGTTGACCTTCATATCTCTGAAGCAACCCCACCTAGCAACAAAAAACCATCATCATATTATGGCCTCCGTTGTGCCATGCAAATTTAATCTCACAAACTTTTCAGCTCCTATCATGCTTTCGGAGTTATTCTAGGTGGCAATAGTTAATGACTCACCCTGAATACCTAATATTGGTAGTGTCATCAAGGTGCAGAAAACACCATTTTTTGGACTATCTTCTGGAGCAACTTCGAACTGATGGTATCCACGTCTTGAGTCCATTGTTAAGAAGTATTGGCTGTGTCTGAGATTAACTGTCATCTTAGTGATGTTTGGAATTGGGTAGACATTTATCATATTCTTACTATTCAAATAGCAGTAATCGCAACAAAACCAATACTTCTTTGAGCCATCTGTAGACTTCTTCGCCACAATCACAACTGCTGACCTGAAGGGATTAATACTCTCTTCTATAATTCCATCAACCAACTGCTGATTTATAAATTCCTCCAAAATTGGTTGCAGCAGTTGTGGTATTTTGCATGTTCCCCAATACACTGGTGCTTCATTCCCTGTCAGAATCCTGTGTTGTGTTACTGGCAGAACTGGTAATGACACTTGTAGAAAAAGAACAATTCTTGAGTTCTAACAACAGATCCTCCATCTGTGTCCTCTCTGTCCCCTTTAAATGCTCCAATCTCTCTTGAAATGTAGTCCTAGCAGCATCCTGTACCTCATCAGGGTCAACATCCTCATGTGGCTATTTTCCTCATCCGAATCTCTAGTGTAGCCAGTAATGTTCCCTTTAACAACTTAACTTCTTCAGCATGAAAATTATTGACATTGACAGGCACTAGTTTGCCTCTGATCCCCTCTTGTATGTGTATGATACTGTGCTTCACCAAACAACATCATGTATCCAATATCTCACTACCTTACACCTATAACGTATTAACAGGTAGTTCAGGTTCCACATTCACCCACAGTGGCTTCCTGGTGCCTCCTGACATGCCTCTATCACCAACCCTATAACCTTGTCGATGACCTATACCACCCTTAATACAATTCCATTAAACTGTTGGCTGCATCTATTAATCCTAGCACTGACTCATGACTGGTAGCATTGCCTCTGCATATGTCCCATTCGTTCACAACTAAAATACTTCACAGTCAGTACATGTCTTCGAGTCCTCTTCCCTGTCAATCTAGCAGTTTCCTCATATTCCAGCACTAATGTAACCCCAGCATCAGCATGGAGATCTTTAGGTGCCCATGTGTTCACTGTCCGTTCACTGTTCACTCTCATCTCTGTTGTGAAACACCCCAGAAAAGCATCGAGTGCCCATTGTTTGCCGCCTGCTGCACTACTTTGTTCACCTTCCCATTCTGTGACAATTCATAATTGTGAATGTTCAACTTCCTAATCCTATCTGTGAAGTCCTTCATTGCCTCATTTGTATCTTCTGGACACAATACCCAATTGCTCCCAAAAACATCTGCACTATTCTGCTTCCTGTAACGTTGTTCCAACCCCTGTCTCAGTGAGTCAAAAGCCCCTGCATTGTCATCAAACCCCCTGCATTGCATAACACTTTTGTGCACCTGCTTCATCTCCATCATCAATTGCGACCTTGCAATCTGCAATAACTGCTTATCTGACCAATCCCCTAAGTTAATTGATGACTCGAGATCTTTCACAGATGTGACCACAGCCTCAGATGCCCTACCAGAGAAGGGAGAAACAAAGACAGTGATAGCTGGATCTACAAGGTGGGTAAATAAAAGTGGCCTCAATGAGTGGATGCAATTGGACGTGTACGCATGCAACCACACCGCATGATGTGCAAGCAACATGTATGCCTGCCATGTGATCCATGCCTATTCAGAGCATAGTGTGAGCTGTATCAGTGTGAATGGGGCATTGCTAAGTGAATAACGATACTCACAGTGGATCAGTGGGCGTTCATTATAGAAAGTTATGTGACAACAAAGTCATTTAAATGGTGTGGTCAGTCGTTTGCTGAGAAGTTTCATGGTATCGAAGTGCCATGCAATGCCATGTCCAAAAATGGCATCAGACAGGATCAGTCTTGAACAAGTCAAAAAATATTTGGAAATGTCCCTGCGCACCAGAAAATGTGGCTGAAGTTCACCAAAAAATGCTTCAGATTCCTATCAAATCAACCTGACACCTTCTACAAGAGATTGTGCAGACGAATACTCCAATTGGATCTACACATGCATCCCTATCAAATGTCTGTTGTTAATGCATTAAAACCAGCAGATGCTCTAGTTTTGTGGATGGTTGTACAGTGAGATAAGAATGAATGGCTTGGACATGGATCCATTCTTTATGTGTGATGGAGCCTGGTTTTGCTGGACTGGTTATATCAACCTACAGAATCACAAGTTCTGGGCAGGGGAGAATCTGAATAACTTCCACAAAAACCATTGCATGGTCAGAAGGTTGTGGTTTGGTGTGCAGAGCCTACAAGCAATATTATTGGTTCCATATTTTTTAATCAGATGCTGTCTTCAGCATGTTGCAATGGCAACATTTTCAAACCATTTGCGACAGCATTAATGGAGGGGTAAAAGAGCTATAGTTACTTCCAACAGGATGGAGTAACTGCCCATACAGCCGGCCGAATCTTGGAACACATTTACACAATACTTATGCCTGACAGAACTGTTTGCAGAGATCTGTCTAGTCATGGCCCTAGTTGGCCACCCGTGTCACCTGATCTGTCAGTGTGCGATTAATTTGTGTGGGAAGCCCTTAAGTCTGAAGTGTATTGCAACAACTCTCATAGTCTTCAAGAACTGCAGCAGAACATTTCAGATGAGGCTGCAGCAATTCCAGCAGTACAGCTTCGATCTGCCTTCAGAAATGTGCTGATCAGGGCCCAGAAGTGACAAAAAATGAATGGTAGTCACTTTCAACAAGTGCTATAGTCAGGTTAGTACTGTGTTTCTTTGTACTCTGGAACTTTGTTCCATGGGCCACTTTTATTTGCCCCACTCTATACCTCTAGAGCCTGAGAGCTCAACAATTATATTTCACCATCTTTATCCACCAGTACATTATCTGCAACCACATTATCCACTCTCAAGTGAGTTACCTGATTCAGTTAATGACTATAAAGCCTCCTCATTTGTGGCACTTTGTGTCTCTGACATTGCCTCTGGATCAGTTTTACTCACTTTCCCATTCGAGAGCAACAAAGAAAATAATAAAATTAATACAGATGGTGGAAAAGGTATTTGCAGAATATTCTATCAAGCTATTACTTCAGTCCAAGCATGAGTCACCTGGACACTGTGCACTGTGTGCCCAAAATGATTACATGTAAAACAATTCACTGCTACTGATTCAGCATGAGGGGCAGAGTGCCAAGGTAAATTATGCTGAGTACAATGGACAAGCACCAAACATAGCATCTCAAGAATTACCCTTAAACTGTGCTAGGTCAGCCAGCTGCTCTGGTCTTGTAAAGGTAACCCTCATAAAATTACACCCCCTAAATATTGAACCCATTACTATCACCACATAAGAGCAAAAAAAGTCTCATTCACCCTAACAATAATACTCAGGCTGTTGCACCCCTGCACTGCATTGATGTTGGCCCTCCTGACACCACTCTGTAGCATGCTGGTAGATGAGTGAGTGGGGGTGACAGGCTGTGGTGCCCAGGGAAACACTGCTAACAGTTACAAAGAATCTTCATTGATTTTAATAGTGTAGTAAGGCCGACACATCTCTCCTTGTTGACCATGGCAGGGGGGTGATGAATGGCTGGTGGCTTCCGCTTGGTGCTGTTAAGAAGGCACTTCACGCTGCTGAGGCCAGCAGCCTCTCTAGGCCTTGATCGTTGATGTCAGTAGCACATTGTGTTCAGCTACGATAGTGTCCTGCTTGGGAGACAGCTCCACAGTGGCTGCGTGAGGAGTCTGCTGTGTGCAAGGTACAACCTGCTGCCCTCAGACAGAAGTTGGGCAGCAGCTAGCACTGTGGTGCCAAGTCCCACTAGGAACTCATCATCGGTGGTGGCAGGCACAGGCAGCAGGGTGGTGACGGAAAGTCCCGTGAAGTGCTTAGTGCAGATGGCAGGTGCAGCCCGATCTCGAACCTGTAGCTGCAGGTGGTGGAGCACAGTTGTGGAGCACAGTTGTCTCGCTGTGCGGTGGCACCCTGGCACTGTGGTGGTACTACTGGCTTCCCACAATTAGAAGTGATCTATGTCTTAAAAGTACATACCTACTCAGATGAGTCCAGTGACCATTTGTTTCACTAAAATCCGACACCTAGTCATGTTGCTATACCAAGAGATTTGCCTTGGTGTGATGACACTCCCTCTCTTACTACAAGGTTATCTCTATCCTTGCTGTGCAGTCCCACATATCACCACATTGCAACTACTGACCCGCGGCTGCTAACGCAATGCTCTATGGTGCTTCCATGCTACTTCTTCATGTTGTTGTTGTACTTTTGTAGAGTGGTCACAACACTACACATTCATAGCTTTCAAAATTATTAGTTCTTTCCTCGCTGAGGAGAAAGAGAGAAAGTTAGACAGGAGGTCATTCAAACCAGGGAGTCATAAGAATCCACCGGTTATGAGGATTTTGCAGAATCCGCAGGTGCAAGCAATGGAGACAACACTAAATATGATGAATTGGTAATGCAAAGCAGTGATTCTAATGAAACTGATGTGCCTACATTGCTGTAAGTGGTAAGGGAAGGACAGCATCCACACAATATATACTGTCTACAGATAGATAGTTCAATAAAAACAAATGTCAGTGAACAGTGAATGCAAAATTAGGATTCTGATGTAACTGAACTGAATGAAACTGGTAATTACTGTGTGATTCTTCAGAGAATAGACCAAATGGCTAGTGCAGAAGTAGATATAATTATGTTCATTAAGGAAAAACAAATAATGAAAATGGGTTTAAATGATAATTGATCAGTGATGTTAAGTGATATTCAGTGAGACGTGAAGCCCGGTAAGCAGTTTTACAGTTCAGGCTCTGATGGTTGTTAATCAAACAATGGTTGATTTGTAGCACTGCCTAATTCTATTGCAAAAAGTACCCAGCAGGATTTATACAAAGAAATATGTCAACATTTTGCTGTAACTAAACAGGAGCATCTAAAAACTGATTAGAAATTTTATTAATGCTAGAAGTTACTAAAAAAGCAGCCATGAACTGAAGGGGGAGTTCAGCTCAACATAGTAAAATATGACTCTAGTAAATATAGTAACAGAAGGTGAAGTTACATACATGTCAATTGACTAAACAGGGAACCAAATTTAAGTCACAAAAAGAGACTGTGAAATCAAGAAAGAGTTACTAATCAAATTAATTGGCAGTGTGAAACTCAAATAACTTAAGCTGGCTGATCATGTATTTATCCACATATCAGAAGTAAAGCATCTACTTTGAAAAATAGACTACCTCTTACACTGTTCAAATGCTGTTTTTATACTTCATTAGCATATCATATAACTTTAGGGAACACTGTCTGCTCTGTTCATACTGCAAAAGTTCAAAGCTGTTTAGTGTTAATAGGAAGTGACCTCATTGAGTTCAAATATTCTGATAAATTGTAACAATTTCTATAGAACATGAAATGGTTCTGTAGCAAATACAGCATCCAACACTGGAGACAAACTAAACAATTTAGGAGCTCATTTCCAAAACACTGAAGTGAACAAATCAAAATAAACTTTCCTGTTAGCCGTATACAAGATGAAGTTAACACTTGAGGAAGTCCAGCTCCAAAGATTGCAGGAACAACAACAATTTTGAATAAGCTTTATTATGTGACATAGTGCCCAAAGAACATTTCAGTGACAGTGAAGTCATCATTGTTGACATTACCTCCATTCTCAAAGAAGGTGGACACATACCTACCTGTTACTGGACAGAATCAACATGTTAGGTAACAAACAAAGAAATACCAGCAGAAATAATTATGAATGAAAATAGACACATGGAACAACAGAGAAGAGACCACACAGAGCTTCATAAACATGAACCACCAAGCAAATAGAGAGATATTTTTCATTCACTTATCATATTCGTTAGATAGGTGCAGGAGGTTGACAAGATTGGCTATGAGATAACATAATGAAGGCATGTTTTTGGATGTAGAGAAACTGTAAAGTAATGTTGACTGAAACATCTGCTGCACATTGATGATTTATTCAAGATCCAGTAGGTAAGCAAATAAGGAAGATCTAATTTGAGAAGTGCTTCATGAAATGATAATGGTCATCACCAATATCAATATATTTGAAACAAAAAACTTCGTTTAGTTAACAATGGTACCAACCTACGAAATTATCCATACTTGGATACTCAATATTTCTGTATAAGTGATTGATATGGATAAACACTGTTTATTGTGTAGTCAAATTTAGAGTATGTAGTGCAGCTCATACATTTGTGCACAGATGTTGCTGCATACTTAGTTTGGACATTATGTGCGTGTTTCTGAGTTATTTGCATATATTTGATCTAATATGAGAAAGGGGGGGATGGCTATACACAAAAAAGTGGGGATAGCAACTCTGAGAGTCTATAAACTCCAAGTAGGAAACGTTTTAAGCTTTGTTAAGCTTTCGTAGGGGTGCCAGTAAGACTTAGTAGTGACATCCACCTTCAGTATGGCCCCACAGTAACACTCCCAACAAGAACAGTGCAACAACAATTAATAATTTAATTCTAAATGCAGCAGTAAATATGTAAGACCACTAATGAATGCTTTATCTGACGGGGAAGGTAAAATGGCAGCAATAAATCATACCAATCAATCTAAGAAAAAAAGTAAAAAGTAAAATTTCATAGAATTTTAAGTACTGGCTCAGTTTCATTGCTCAAGGAGACTTCATAGGAGGAAAATTAGAAGGAATTTTACCAAGGCACACAGAAGATGAGAAATTTAATTCTTTTCTAAAATATTATTACATCATGCACCCAGTTTTCCTTTACAATGGGTCAGGACAATTACAGTGAGAAAATAGGTGATTTACATTCTCAAAGTATCTTTTGCTGGAAGGTAGAGCTGTATTTAGTGCAGAGGACTAGCCATGATCAAGACTTAAAGATGTACTGCAAGCAGTGTTGTAAAATTCTTTAACATGCCATCAAAAAGCCAAAAACCATGTACCATGTCCAAAAAATTAAAAATTCTAAGAACAAGACAAGGAGAATTCAGAGCATTATTAGACATGACACAGATAAATGAATTTGGTAAGGATGATATTCATTTCTCAGTTGGGAGCAGAAGTGAGACACGTACTAAGAAATCAAATCATAGGCTGTAAAGTCAATGAATTCTTCCAAACATAAGCTCAAAACACAGGAACAAAAAATGGTACATTAAAAGTTAATCCATTACACTTCCCAGACAAGTCAATTCATACATCACCATCAGACATCAGTTTTGCCAAATTACCTGCTAGAGATGTTACAAAAGTCATTAGGTGGCTAAAAAGCAGTAGCTCTTCTGGATGGTATCTCAGTCAAAGAACTAAAAACCTTCCACTGTTTTGATAACACCATCATTGAGTTGCTCTGTAACTATTCAACAAGTCACTGTGTGTTTTCTGAAAGACTGATGTGTACAATATTAACATGTGCTTAGGGAAGTGGCAATAAGCAACTGACATCTAATTATAGACCTTCCTTTACATGATGTGAAAGAATTTTCAGTAGTTAGCTCACAAGAGAATACTACATATTTCTGACAATATTGTGTTACTAACAGCTCAGTCTGGCTTCCTAATAACTTGGCTACTGAGAAAGCAATTTCTTCTCACAAACTCAATTCTTTAAAACTAGAGAAGAGGAATTACCCATGAAGAGTGTGAGGGGCTGGTGGGGCAATGGAACCACTCTTGACAGTTAAGAATGACTTTATTAACTTGGATACATGACACATCGAGGCACAGACACCTCTCTCTGTCAGATTTCACCCTGACTGCAGAGCTGGTGTGTGGCAATGCTGGCATAAGGTCCATGGTCAACCAGCAACATTTAAAGGCCACCGCCATTGACATCAGTAGCACCCTACTACTCCGTGTCATGGTGCCTCCATGGCTCTCACTCCACGTGTCACCACAGTGGTGTGTAAAGATAGCGGTGCAAAGGGTACAGCTCATTATCCGCAGGTGAGAGTTGCATGGCGACTGGTGTGGTGATGCCAAGCTCCACTAGGAGCTAAGCACCCACAGATGGCAGGTTGGCATGGCCATGTCACCAACTTCCATGAAGGACTTAGTGCTGGTGGCAAGTGCAGCCTGGTCTCAAAACCGTGGCTGCTGCTGGCATGCCCATTCATTTTACTGTTCAGCATAGCTTTGGCATAGTGGTGGTGCTGATGCTATTTTCCAGCAACAAGAAGTGATCTTGCCTCCAAATTCAGACTTATTTATATGCCTTTGATGCATATTTGCTGTACTAAAACCTGGCACCTAGTCGTGTTACCCATAACAAGAGACTTGCCCTGGTTTGTTGATGTCACCCACCTGCCATACCATTACCACTGTGCAATATAGTTTACTGCTATGCTCTGCTGTCCTGGCTTTGAAATCCTCTTGTGCATCTGTTATTGTAACCCACATGTCACCACACTGGGGGCTATCAGCTCATGGCTGTTAAAGCAAGCTGCACAGGGGCTTCCATATTACTTCATTGCTGAAGACATAAATTTTGCTCATAGTCGGGGTAACAGCACTACACTATACAATAACTATATTAATCAGCAACTTTGCAATTCTACCTTTCACCCCTCACTCATACTGCTTAATCTCTCAACATCTCTCAAGGGTGTCTTGTTGTGCCTCCCAACTCAAATCTGTAACACAAATTTCGCTGTTAGGCGTCTTGCCACACTTATGCAATAACACCTTCTGACTCTCCATTCCACACCTACAAACTAAAATGACTCTTTCTTTCTTAATTAATTGTCCTTAACATATCACCTTCAACAAACATGGTCTGGCTTCATTAAACTCGTATATTTGGCACCTCATCTGTCTATCCAGTGGTTTCTTAACTCTTTCTTTTGGAACAATTTTCAGAACTTTGTCCTTTTGACAGCAGTTCTTTTTATGCTTTCCAAGACAACATACTCCAAAAACCATCCTTACATGAAAACCACATACAGCACTATCATTCACAACACTTTGACAGATAGTTTCGTTTATTCTTCCCGCTGTAGTGCTCGTTACAGAATGAGCTGTTAGTGAAATACTCAGTTTTCTGTTACCCTGCTCACCCAAAACAGCTTCCTGCTGCCTGGTGGCAGTGCACTATTCAAATTATTCCTTAATGTATTTGTAACACACCTTGACAACTCTACAATGGCAACAGCTTTCTGTTGCTGAAGTTGAACTGTGGCATGATTTTCAGACAGAATGTTTATTTTCAGGCATGCATCACATCCTTCATCCACTTCATGCTTGTTGCATTTATCAGCTGCTTGCCCTGCAAAGCTGTGACCCAGTACATGCACTTGTGCTATATGCTGAACGTCTTGCACGCACTCTTCAACAGATTCAGCCATGTCCGCTCGAATATCCAACCTACAAACTCACCTCCACTTTCTTTTGCTCTATTCATCCTGCTTCTGAGAAATATGTGTGCCTGTAGCCATGAAGAACTTAGTGCAGATGGTAGGTGCAATCTGGTCTCAAACCCATGGCTGCAGCTGACGAAGCCCAATTGTCTCGCTGTTGTGATGGTACTGCTGGCTTCCCACATTGACAAAGAATATCAGCATTAAAATCCAGACTTATTCATATGTCTCCAATGTCCATTTGTTTAAGTAAAACTCAGTGCCTTGTCATGTTGCATGGCACCATTTACCGCTGAGCTCAGTTATCACTGTTGTGCAACCCACTGGCATGTCTGTGACTGTGTACGTCGCCTTACTGGTGGCTACTGACCCGCAGGTGTTAACGCAATGCTCTGTGGCTCTTCCATGCTAGTTCTTCGGACTTTTGGTAAAGACTAAGATTTTGAGCTTGGCTTGCTTCTGTTTTTGGTCAGCATAAATGATTCACCTGTGAAAAAAACTGTAATGTTTGTTGATGAGACAAATACATTGATAAAGGACCCAAACACATCCATACCAGGCACAGCCAGGAGAATAATGGCATAATCATTCATCTGGCTCACTTCCAACAGGTTAACCCTTACTCTTACAAAAACTCTTATTCTGCAATGCCAAACAAATCAAAATTAGTTACAGGTACTGCAAGTAGAGATCATTAGGCATACACTGGATGAGATTTCATGTGTGAAATTTCTGGGCATCCAGATGAATAATAAGCTGAGGTGGCAACATGTGAATAAGTTAAATAATGTCAAATAACTTAGTTTTGCCTGTTTCACCCTTAGAAATTCCTCTGTTATACAAAGTAATCTAGAAGTGATTGTCATAATTATTATGAGTAGATTAATGCTAGTTATGATTTCTCATTATAATAGTTTACAAAAGTAGACATCAGCAGTTGCCTTTGCCTGTTAACATATAGCTTGATTCATTCCACATCCCTGTTGGATCTCCTTCGTAATGAAATTTATGGAATACAATGCGAGATTCAATGAACTTGAAAATGGCCACAAAATCAGCTAATTGTGTACAACATATAAACTCTAATTATTACAACCAACTAATGAAAAAATTATTTCATTTACTAACTTTGAACAGAATGTGGACCACACTGACAACAAGACAAATACTTGGATAAAAAATAACCCAACCTCAAGCCCAGTTGGGAGTGTCAATTTAGACTAGGTAAATTGTGCCTAGCATAAAACTTCTGCCAAGCAATCGCCACAACCTGAAAAGACCGTCAGCGAGAGCGCATCGCTAGCTCCTGCTACTACTAAGGCGAGTACACCGTTTGCTTCTTACATATTTTACAAACAGCAGCGACTTATTTTCAGTTATCTGTGTAATTACTAGTTTATTTTTGTAATTTCGTTTGCTTCTTACATATTTTACAAACAGCAGCGACTTATTTTCAGTTATCTGTGTAATTACTAGTTTATTTTTGTAATTTCTTGCGTGTTCGAGTGCTTACTAGGTAGAACCTTTTATTTCAATAACAGTGTAGTGTACAGTACCGCCATTGCTATCGACCGTTGTATCGACTCTCGTATCGTGCAGGCTTGTATGTTTGGTTAGAGCAGCTCAGTCAGTGTCAGTTAGACCGTCAGCGAGAGCGCATCGCTAGCTCCTGCTACTACTAAGGCGAGTACACCGTTTGCTTCTTACATATTTTACAAACAGCAGCGACTTATTTTCAGTTATCTGTGTAATTACTAGTTTATTTTTGTAATTTCTTGCGTGTTCGAGTGCTTACTAGGTAGAACCTTTTATTTCAATAACAGTGTTTTTGTACTTATTTGCTGCGCTTAGCTTTTAAATAGTTTTTCTGGGAAAACCTAGCGTAGTTTTCGCGTCTCGTATTTCAGTGAGTGTTTCTTGATTATCAGAGTAGCTCATCTGAAGATTATCTTGGGAATCTGTCACCGTATAGAGTAGGGTAAACATAGTCATGTGTAGGGACTGTGGTTGTTGTGAGCGGACGCAAGGAGAATTGGCCACTCTTCGGGGACAGGTGGAGGCTTTGTCTGTTAGGCTCATCGAGCTCGAGGCGCAGGCGTCGGCTCGTAGTGGCGTTGGGGCAACTGTGGTGAGACCTATGCCTACTTCGGTGGCCTTGGAATCACATGGAACCCCTGATGTCGCTGCGTCTTCCGGCAGTGAGCATCTTACCGGTCAGCCATCACTCCAGGGTGAATGGCGGACAGTGGTGGGCTCGCGCGTGCCTGGCCGAAAGGCGAAGGTGGGATCTGGCCGCGTGGCGGCTGCCTTACCCCTTTCCAACAGGTACGGGGTGCTTCCTAGTGGTGATGACATCGTTTCCGAGCCACCACAGGATGCCTCGCCTGTTGGGCCAGTGGCCGATTCTCCGGCAAGGTCCCGACAGTCACAGAGGGCGGGCCTATTAGTTATAGGGAGCTCCAACGTTAGGCGGGTTATGGAGCCCCTCAGGAAAATAGCGGGTAGGTCGGGGAAGAATGCCAGTGTGCACTCGGTGTGCTTGCCGGGGGGTCTCGTCCGTAATGTGGAGGAGGCCCTTCCGGCAGCTATTGAACGCACTGGGTGTGACCGGCTGCAGATAGTAGCACATGTCGGAACGAATGACGCCTGCCGCTTGGGTTCTGAGGCCATCCTTGGTTCCTTCCGGCGGCTGGCTGATTTGGTGAAGACAACCAGCATCGCACGCGGAGTGCAAGCTGAGCTTAATATCTGCAGCATAGTGCCCAGAGTCGATCGCGGTCCTCTGGTTTGGAGCCGTGTGGAGGGTCTAAACCAGAGGCTCAGACGACTCTGCGACTATAATGGTTGCAAATTCATCGACCTCCGTTATTGGGTGGAGAACTGTAGGGCCCCCCTAGACAGGTCAGGCGTGCACTACACACCGGAAGCAGCTACTAGGGTAGCAGAGTACGTGTGGCGTGCACACGGGGGTTTTTTAGGTTAGAGGGACCCCCCCTTGGGCGAAACGATAAAATACCTGACGGCTTACCAGAGAGAACATTATCATCGTTGATAAAGAACGTCCGTCCTCAGAGACCAAAAACAGGAAAAGTTAACGTAATATTGGTAAACTGCAGGAGTATCCAGGGCAAGGTTCCTGAATTAGTATCTCTTATTGAAGGAAATAGTGCGCATATAGTATTAGGAACGGAAAGTTGGTTAAAACCGGAAGTGAACAGTAACGAAATCCTAGACACAGAATGGAATATATACCGCAAGGATAGGATAAACGCCAATGGTGGAGGAGTATTTATAGCAGTAAAGAATTCAATAATATCCAGTGAAGTTATTAGCGAATGCGAATGTGAAATAATCTGGGTTAAGTTAAGTATCAAAGGTGGGTCAGATATGATAGTCGGATGCTTCTATAGGCCACCTGCATCAGCAACCGTAGTAGTTGAGCGCCTCAGAGAGAACCTGCAGAACGTCGTGAAGAAGTTTCGTGATCATACTATTGTAATAGGGGGAGACTTCAATCTACCAGGTATAGAATGGGATAGTCACACAATCAGAACTGGAGCCAGGGACAGAGACTCTTGTGACATTATCCTGACTGCCTTGTCCGAGAATTACTTCGAGCAGATAGTTAGAGAACCAACTCGTGAAGCTAACGTTTTAGACCTCATAGCAACAAATAGACCGGAACTTTTCGACTCCGTGAATGTAGAAGAGGGTATCAGTGATCATAAGTCAGTGGTTGCATCAATGACTACAAGTGTAATAAGAAATGCCAAGAAAGGAAGGAAAATCTATTTGCTTAACAAGAGTGATAGGGCACAAATCGCAGAATATCTGAGTGACCACCATCAAACGTTCATTTCTGAGGAAGAGGATGTGGAACAAAAATGGAAAAAATTCAGAAACATCGTCCAGTACGCCTTAGATAAGTTCGTACCGACTAAGGTCCAAAGCGAGGGGAAAGATCCACCGTGGTATAACAATCATGTACGAAAGGTACTACGGAAACAAAGAAAGCTTCACCATAGGTTTAAGAGTAGTCGAATCATAGCTGATAAGGAAAAGCTGAACGAAGCGAAAAAGAGCGTAAAGAGAGCAATGAGAGAAGCATTCAACGAATTCGAACATAAAACATTGGCAAACAATCTAAACAAGAACCCTAAAAAGTTTTGGTCATATGTAAAATCGGTAAGCGGATCTAAATCCCCTATTCAGTCACTCGTTGACCACGATGGCACCGAAACAAAGGACGACCGAAGAAAGGCAGAAATACTGAATTCAGTGTTCCGAAACTGTTTCACTGCGGAAAATCGTAACACGGTCCCTGACTTCAGCCGTCGCACGGACGCCAAAATGGAAAATATTGAAATAAACGATATCGGAATTGAAAAACAACTGCTATCACTTAGTAGCGGAAAAGCATCCGGACCAGACGAGATACCCTTAAGATTCTACAGTGATTATGCTAAAGAACTTGCCCCCTTTCTATCAGCAATTTATCGTAGATCTCTGGAAGAACGTAAAGTACCTAGCGACTGGAAGAAAGCACAGGTCGTTCCCATTTTCAAGAAGGGTCATAAATCAGATGCGAATAATTATAGGCCTATTTCACTTACGTCAATCTGTTGTAGAATAATGGAACATGTTTTGTGTTCTCGTATTATGACGTTCTTAGATAATACAAATCTCCTTCATCATAACCAACATGGATTCCGCAAACAGAGATCATGTGAAACCCAGCTCGCCCTATTTGCCCAAGAAATTCACAGTGCCGTAGACACTGGCGAGCAGATTGATGCCGTATTCCTGGACTTCAGGAAGGCATTTGATACGGTTCCGCACTTACGTTTAGTGAAAAAAATACGTGCTTACGGAATATCAGACCAGGTTTGTGATTGGATTCAGGATTTCCTAGAAGAAAGAACACAACATGTCATTCTTAACGGTTCAAAATCTGCAGATGTAGAGGTAATTTCGGGAGTACCGCAAGGAAGCGTGATAGGACCTTTATTGTTTACAATATACATAAATGACTTAGTTGACAACATCGGTAGCTCCGTGAGGCTATTTGCAGATGACACGGTTGTCTACAAGAAAGTAGCAACATCAGAAGACTCGTACGTACTCCAGGAAGACCTGCAGAGGATTAATGAATGGTGCGACAGCTGGCAGCTTTCCCTAAACGTAGATAAATGTAATATAATGCGCATACATAGGGGCAGAAATCCATTCCAGTACGATTATGCCATAGGTGGTAAATCATTGGAAGCGGTAACGACCGTAAAATACTTAGGAGTTACTATCCGGAGCGATCTGAAGTGGAATGATCACATAAAACAAATAGTGGGAAAAGCAGGCGCCAGGTTGAGATTCATAGGAAGAATTCTAAGAAAATGTGACTCATCGACGAAAGAAGTAGCTTACAAAACGCTTGTTCGTCCGATTCTTGAGTATTGCTCATCAGTATGGGACCCTTACCAGGTTGGATTAATAGAAGAGATAGACATGATCCAGCGAAAAGCAGCGCGATTCGTCATGGGGACATTTAGTCAGCGCGAGAGCGTTACGGAGATGCTGAACAAGCTCCAGTGGCGGACACTTCAAGAAAGGCGTTACGCAATACGGAGAGGTTTGTTATCGAAATTACGAGAGAGCACATTCCGGGAAGAGATGGGCAACATATTACTACCGCCCACATATATCTCGCGTAATGATCACAACGAAAAGATCCGAGAAATTAGAGCAAATACGGAGACTTACAAGCAGTCGTTCTTCCCACGCACAATTCGTGAATGGAACAGGGAAGGGGGGATCAGATAGTGGTACAATAAGTACCCTCCGCCACACACCGTAAGGTGGCTCGCGGAGTATAGATGTAGATGTAGATAATTTCATCATAACAACAATGATTCTGTGAATTTGTTTTTAGAGCATTTACTTCAAAGTTGTTGTCAAGTCTTCAAAGTAAACACTCTAAAAACGAATTCATGGGATCTAGATATTGATGGTGCCATTTATACAAGTATCAATATGCCTAATTGTCAATACATGGAGTGCGTAGGAGCCTGAAAAGGACATTACTGCAATACAGAAACTAGTTGTCTAAATAATGTAACTTCTCATTATATATGGCTGTTTGGCGATACTCCTTGGTAAATATTAGATTCATTGTGTAGCAGGACTCACTGATTAACAAAATTAGAATTCCAGAATGCCATTCCAGAAATTTATTTGTCTTAGCAGTCTTTTGAAATTTGGTAATCTGTGAAACTTTTCAGTTTCAAACACAAACTGTGTTTGTAGCTTGTGCTGCAATATGCATTGTTCATGAGTCAATGGTATTTTCTTGGCTCACAGGATTGAGACACGTTTGCAGATGGCAGTAGTGCTATGTCCACAAGGTGTAAAAGGGCAGTGCATTGGTGGAGCTGTCATTTGTACTCAGGTGACACATGTGAAAAGGTTTCCAACATGATTATAGCCGCACAACAGGAGTGAACAGACTTTGAACGCATTCGGTAGTTGGAACTATGTACGTGGGACATTCCATTTCAGAAAGTGTTAGGGAATTCAATATTGTAAGACCCACAGTGTCAAGAGTGTGCCGAGAATACAAGATTATGGCATTACCTCTCACCATGGACATTGCATTAGCTGATGGCCTTCACTTAAGAACTGAGAACAGTGACATTTGCATAGAGTTATCAGTGCTAAAAGACAAGCAATATTACATGAAATAACCACAGAAAGCAATGTTCAGAGTTGCCACAAGTTCTGGAAATCAGGGAATTTCAAATGTGTGAGGGAAATATCTGGGAAATTTGAAAAGAAAAAAAAAAACACTGGAAAAAACTCATTTTGTCTTAGTAGATGAAATGATTTGTTTACTGAGATGTTGTGCATTATCGCTGGCAGGGCACAGCTGAGTACATGCGCCACTTTCCTACTTCCTCATTCTTGCTGCTTCTCCGCTTTCTACCACTTCCTCAACTTGCAGTCAGTGCTGCCACCAGTTCTTCCCACTAGCCTAGCAGCTGCTGACAAAAGGCAGGAGGTTGTGTGTATATGTGTGTGCTCCCATTTTCTGACAATGGCTGTGGCCAAAAATTTAGTTGTGGGAGTGTGTTTATCTTTTCTATGTGCGTACCTGTGGCTCAGTGGACATCTTTATGGTGAGTTGCTATCTATTCTCATTAGTATTGATTCTCAGAGTATTCATGCAAGTTATCTGTTGCACGGATTGATCACCACGGTTTCATTTCATGAACATGGTGTCTGTGACATGTGCAAAACTGGCCACATGAGTGGACTTCCATGACGGCCAAACCTGCAGGCCATTTCTATGGGTATGTCTAATGGATCAGACCTGCCGATCTGTAGCCCATCATTTCCCACTATTGTGCAGGCCCCGCCCATTGGATCTAGTGTCACCGATCTGCCCACAGGCCAGGTCTGTTTGCTTGTATCATAATGCGGTGGATTTGTGTGGTTTATCTGTGGACCCAGGACTGTGGTGCTCCTTGGCGGGCCAGAGGCCACGGGTGATGGATTTCAGGAATTGTGGCTATCTCACTGCAAGTACATTGTATAGTGCGGTGCTTTATAGACATTTTATTTATTCTAGTGTTTTTTGGCACTTCAAAAGTAGTTCATATATTAGGAAGTATGGACGATAAGAAGAAGAAAATTGTGGCAGTCGCTGGCAGTTTGTACTCTATGTACTCACTTTTCTTTTTTAAAGAAAAACTGCACAATACCTGTAAAATAATAGACATAACACAGTGGGTGATAACCGATAATAACGAACATAGTAGAACCAACATTTTATTGGCAGTCACTTATAGTGTTGGTTTACACAACTCTTCATAGCCTTACACACTTCATTCAAGAG
The DNA here is from genome assembly GCF_023898315.1 of Schistocerca nitens. Lineage (NCBI taxonomy): Eukaryota > Metazoa > Arthropoda > Insecta > Orthoptera > Acrididae > Schistocerca > Schistocerca nitens. The sequence goes on from NC_064619.1 coordinate 655,290,332, forward strand.
GCCTACTTTTTTCTGTTGTTATTTCTGAAATCAGTGAAGCTATTTTAAACCTGTCTTGTGACTCCAAAGAAATATGTATTTTTGTCACCAAATATGTTCCGTTTTATTGAAATAAAATAACATCACTGGTCTTAATGAAACATGTATACCATTTGGCATGTTTTCTCCACCTAAAAAAAGTACACTACAAAAGATGTTGGTGTTAGTTCTTAAGATTTTTGCTCATATGTTTAGAAATACAGAAGTCCTTACATTTTTTGTCAACTTGTCTTTGTTTACCCTTGAGATCTCAAAATTTGTCAGGGAAAAATGGTGGAACTTGTCTGGAAATTGGGGAAAATCAGGAAATTTCACTTGGGGAAACTTGTGACAACCCTGATGTTGGATGTATGATGAACAAAGCTGGTGACATTGCGGCAAAATTGGCATTAGCATTAAGGTGTGTATCTGTGGCACACGTGGACCATACCATCAGCTCTCACTGACCTAAATTAGGACTCATCTGACCAGGTAACTGTTTTTCAGTCATCTAGGGCCCAACTGATATGGTCACGAACCCAGGAGGGGCACTGTAGGCGATGTTGTGCTGTTAGTAAAGGCACTTGCTTCGGACATTTGCTGCCATAGCCCATCAACCCTTAACTAGGCAGTTACATTAATCACTGTGCCATCCGAACACAGTGTATTATTGCAGCTGCACAGACAATCTTGGCACACCTCTTGGTGTGTAAGCGGGATCTCCCAAATTCAAATCGCAGTCCGGCACTCATTTTCACCTGTTGCCGCGGATTGCCTGTCAAGTCCCAAAGCTGCTGACATCAATAGGCCCTTCCCTTTCTCATAACTATCTTCAATTTACATATAATGTATTACAGCTGTGTATTTTACATGGTGTCTGTCCTTTCAGACATCTCCAAGAGAACATGCATTCATATAATTGATTATTAGCCTCGATGGGCAATGAATCTACCTTCTTCGTTGTAGATGAACAATTATGACTTACCTCCCACAGCAGTCTCAGATCATGGAGGACATGGACAGCGATGCAGACAGGTGGAGCTGGGTGGGAACGTGGGTCAGCCGAGATTAGTCTGTGCAGTTGCGATAAACACCGTGTCCGAGTGGTGCAGTGGTTAACACTGGACTCCTAAGCAGGAGATCCCGTGTTTGATTTCTGGTCCAGCAGACATTTCCATTCATCGCTGCTGATTCCACGTCGTGTCCTGGTGCAGCTGATATCAATGGGCCCTTCCCTTTCCTTTCCTATGTTCAGGAAATGCCATTGAAAAAATTAGGGAACCATCATGTGTGGCTTACTGCAGTACGATCCTACTGCCACCGACGTATATTTTGCGTAAGGCTCACGTAGAGAAACTGTTTTTCCCTCACACCATTTGTGAGTGGAACAGGAAGTGGAATGACTAGTAGTGGTACAAACTACCCTACACCATACATCATATGGGGGAGTGTGGATGTTGGTGTAAATGTTCAGAAATTGTCAGCTGCTTCTGAATAACAATTGAACCATCAGTTGATTCATAGTTGTACGAGCTTGTTGTATTTATTCCATATTTCAACCATAATGATCTCTAGTTAGGCTTTCTCATCAGTTCTTGCAGATTATCATCATTGTTGTTTGTAAATGTTTATTAGAAAAAGGAGTCAATCAAAACAACTGTAAGATATTTGCACCAACTGTCTGCTATCCTCTTGAAAGCCAGGTTCAATGCCTCTTGCATGTCTTAAGTGCCAAATGTCCCGAATTTGTCCCTTAAAAAATAAATAAAAAATAATAATTAAAAAAAGGAAGCATGTTCAGTGTGAGCAAATCATTACTATTAGAACATATTGACCACAAAGCTGGTGAAAAATGAAGACAAGCAAGTAATTTGTCGTATTGGTAATGAACAAAGTTCATGATGAAATATTGGTCGTATCACACATGAAGTTGTCAAAGAAAAACAAAAAAGATTTAGAAATTTCACCCATGCCTCATCAGACTGCTCATAATCCAGTAATTATACATACCAACAATGTCAAACTGTTACATGTTAAGTCACATAAACCTTACAGTCTGCAACATGTTGGCAGTAATAAGGAATTATGAGCAACAGGAAAAGTATCACAGCACCAAGATCGAACAACTATTGAAAGACAGTGAAGAGCACAGCTTCATGGTGTGTAAGCTGTCATAGTTGTTTGTTTCTATATAATCCCACTGAATTCTAGAATTCCCACAGACTTTTCATAGTGGTAATACCTGTTACCATCAGATCACCAAAATTAAGTGTTGTCGGGCTTGGCTAGCACCTGCATGGGTGACCATCTGCGTCTAGCGAGTAGTGTTGGGAAGCAGTGTACACTCAGCCCTTATGAAGCCTGTTGAGGAGCTACTCGATAGAGAAGTAGTTGCTCTGGTCACAAAAATTAACACCAGCTGTGAGAATGGTGTGCTGACTGCATGCCATTCCATATCAGCATCCAGTGACGCTATCAGCTGAGGATGACAAGGCAGTCAGTCAGAACCATTGGGCCTTCCGAAGCCTGTTTCGATGGAGAATTGTAGAAGGATGTGCAGAATAATGGTGGTCAGTGATCTCTTTTCACTACCATGACTCGCAGCCCAAGGCATCACCAGATAACAGTGTAACAGTACAGCAATGAATGGAGACAGTGTATTTGCAGAAATATGAGGGTGGTTTGAATAGTTCTTGGAACAGAATTGAAAAAAATACTTACATCATTGAAAGATTTTTTTATTTTTCAATGTAGTCTCCTTGTAGATTAATGCACTTGGTCCAACAATGTTCCAGTACTTCGATCCCATCTCGAAAATGAGTTTCCTCCAGGCCTGCAAAATGGTTGTCAACTCCAGCTACCAGTTCTTCATTTGAAGTGAATCTTCATCCACCAAGAAAAATTTTCAGCTTTGGGAAGAGATGGAAGTCTGACGGAGCCATATCAGTTGAATAAGGTGGGAGTGGCAACAATTCATGCCTTAGTTCGTGTAATTTTGCCATGGGATGGCACATGTTTTTGATCCAGTATCAAGAGTCACATCACCCATCTTACAGATAATTTTTTTCATTTCTAATTCTTCAGTTAAAATGTGATATACCCTTTCAGATGACATCTGGCGAGCATGAGTAATTTCACGCACTTCCAATCAGTGATCCTCCTTGACCATTTTGTAGACTTTTGCAATGATTTCTGAAGTAGTGACACATCTTTGCCAACCAGTGCGCAGATCATCATCTAAGGTCTCCCGACAAAATTTAAATTAATTTTTCCACTTGGCAACAGTTAAATATGAAGGAGCAGAATGTCCTTTGCTTTCATGCCTTTCTGTACGAAGTACTCAATCACTGCTTGAATCTCGATTTCTTGCATCTTTGCAAATCGCTATGCGGGAACAACAATAGAGCCACGTCACCGCCACAGCTCTCTTCCAAGAATGCTGATGTGGTATGTGTTTACAGGCAACAGTCCAATGAATATCACATGAACATCTCGTTGCTCTAGTGCTGACCTCTCATGGTGATTCTGAGAACTTTTCAAAGCACCCCTATATTTGCAGAACACCTTCACGATCCAGAGTCCTGCCAACATTGAATGGACAATTATTCAGCAATGATGGCCCACTTGTAACTTAGTGTTACACCATATGATAAAAGTTTAGGTGCGCTCGTAGTATCCCTCTGTCATGAAATCGTGAGTGTTAAATGAAAAGCAGAACACTGCATCACATCAAAGCATCAATAGTGGTGCTTCGGTTCCATTCTGATATCTTTATAACAATGCCTTGTGTTCAACCAACAAAAATTTTACCAATTTATTCGTTTTTAATGTATGTATTAATGAATGTGTATTGAACACTTTCTTCTAATATTATAGCATAAAATGTTGACTATGTGCTATGCCTCAATTAATACTGTGTGTTTAGTATCTCAGGAAATTACTCAACACTCTAGGATCACAGGAGGGTAGAAGAGTGGTATTCTTATATTCTGTAATGCGACACTGTGTTTCATAGCAAACCAGTGTGATTCTCCAGATCATAACATATTTTAGTGCCCACATTATTGGCATAATTACCTTCGTAGATGGTGCCAAAGTATAAAGCAGTTGAGACATGTAATTCGTTTGTTTGTCAATGCAGTAACAACTACTCTTAGCATTACTCAGGAACAACAATGTGGACAAGTAGTGTTTTATTCCTTTCATGGTGCTTTTTTTAATAAGTGAGCTCCCTTGCCTATCACCATCGGGGTGCTTGTTTTAGGTGTGTCTTCTTGCCTCTCACCATCAGGGTGCTTGTTTTAGGCGAGTCCTCTTGCCTCTCACCATCAGTGTGCTATTTGTGTGTGTGTCCCCTTACCTCTCACCATTAGGATACATATTTCAGGAGAGTCACCTTGCCTCTCACCATTGGGATACCTGTCTTAGGTGGGTCCACTTGCCTCTCGCAAATCTTCATGTTTTACTGAAGCAAAGTTCATAATGGTGCCTGTTTGCTACAATACACATTGAAACCATATTTCTGAAAGACACTCATATGTCTCTAAGTGCCTCTTCACTAATCTCTAAGCATCTCTTCACTTATGTTTTTACATTCAGTGATAATGCACTGCCACATATTTGCAGAGGTTGTTGGTATGTCTCTTTAATGTTTATCTTCTAGATTTTCGCACAGGAAAAAATTGGAAGGCATCAAATTGGGTAAATGTGCAGACACATCATGAGAACCTTTCCATTCAATCCATTAACCAGGGTAATGTTGATTCAGAACATCAAGGGATTTCCATGAATAATGTACATGATAGCCATCGTGTTGAAACCAAATAACCATTCATGTTTAAGTGGGACGCCTTCCAGCAGCAATGGCAAAATATTATCTAAAAATATGCTATACGTTCGACCATTTACATTATCGTCTATGAAGTATGGGCCAATTATCTGGGTACCTAACATGCCTCACAACATTGACACTCCAGTGGCATTGAAGCTCGACTTACCTTAACCGGTGGGGATTCTCCACTACCTAATAATGTGTATTATGCAGATTCACAAGACTGTGATTCGTAAACATTGTTACATCACAGAAAAGTACCTGTGAATGAAAATCAGTATTGACTGCTAGTTGTTGTTGTATCCCATTACAAAAGTTCAAAAGTGGCCCGTGCAGAGATTGATGCAATGGCAGATGAGGGTGGTATTTGTGTTCATGCAGTATGCACAGAACAGTTGCAAAATTCCTGCACCTTTTGTAATTTGCCACAAACTAATGTGAGGATATGCGGCAGTTACAGTTAAAACATGGCATTGTCTTTCATCGCAGGTCGTGGTCACATTTATCATGTGGATTGAACACTTCCAATTGCAGTAAACAGTTTAATAATAATGCAAAATGTCATTGCAGAAGGAACAGTCCTGTCAAGGAACAGGCTCACATACCATCGATGAGCTTCTCCTACATGCCTATTTGATGCAGAGTATGAAGTAATTATACAGGGTGGTCCATTGATAGTACCGGGCGAAATATCTCACAAAATAAGCATCAAATGAGAAAACTACAAAGAATGAAACTCGTCTAGCTTGAAGGGGAAAACCAGATGGCACTATGGTTGGCCCGCTAGATGGCGCTGACATAGGTCAAATGGATATCAACTGTGTTTTTTAAAGTAGGAACCCTATTTTTATTACATATTCATGTAGTACGTAAAGAAATATGAATGTTTTAGTTTGACCACTTTTTTCGCTTTGTGATAGATGGCGCTGTAATAGTCACAAACATATCAGTACATGGTATCACGTAACATTCCGCCAGTGTGGACAGTATTTTCTTTGTGATACATTACTTGTGTTATAATGGACCGTTTACCAATTGCGGAAAAGGTCAATATCGTGTTGATGTATGGCTATTGTGATCAAAATGCCCAGTGGGCGTGTACTATGTATGCTGCTCGGTATCCTGGATGACATCATCCAAGTGTCCGGACCGTTCGCCAGATAGTTACATTATTTAAGGAAACAGGAAGTGTTCAGCCACATGTGAAATGTCAGCCATGACCTGCAACAAATGATGATGCCAAAATAGGTGATTTAGCTGCTGTTGCGGCTAATCCGGACATCAGTAGCAGACAAATTGCGCGAGAATCGGGAATCTCAAAAACGTCGGTGTTGAGAATGCTACATCAACATCGATTGCTCCCAGCGACCTAGGGGGGTTAATGTATGGTGCGGCATTAAGGGAGGAAGGACAATTGGCTCCCATTTTATCGATGGCAATCTAAATGGTGCAGTGTATGCTGATTTCCTACGTACGTTCTACTGATGTTACTACAAGATGTTTCACTGCATGACAGAATGGTGACGTACTTCCAACATGATGGATGTCCGGCACATAGCTCGCATGTGGTTGAAGCGGTACTGAATAGCATATTTCATGACAGGTGGATTGATCATTGAAGCACCATACCATGGCTCCCACGTTCACCGGATCTGACGTCCCCGGATTTCTTGCTGTGGGAAAAGTTGAAGGATATTTGCTATCGTGATCCACCGACAACGCTTGACAAATGGTTCAGCGCACTGTCAATGCATGTGCCAACATTACGGAAGGCAAACTACTCGCTGTTGAGAGGAACGTCATTACACGTACTGTCAAATGCATTGAGGTTGACGGACAACATTTTGAGCATTTATTGCATTAATGCAGTATTTACAGGTAATCACACTGTAACAGCATGCGTTGTCAGAAATGATAAGTTCACAAAAGTATATGTATGACATTGGAAAAACCGAAATAAAATGTTCAAACGTACGTACGTTCTGTATTTTAATTTAAAAAACCTACCTGTTACCAACTGTTCGTCTAAAATTGTGAGCCATATGTTTGTGACTATTACAGTGCCATCTATCACAAAGCGAAAAAAGTGGTCCAACTAAAACATTCATATTTCTTTACGTACTACACGAATATGTAATAAAAAATGGAGGTTCCTCTTTAAAAAATCACAGTTGATATCTTTTTGACCTATGGCAGTGCCATCCAGTGGGCCAACCGTAGTGCCATCTGGTTTCCCCCTTCAAGCTAGACGAGTTTCGTTCTTTGTAGTTTTTTCGTTTGACACTTATTACGTGAGATATTTGGCCTGGTCATGATCAATGGACCACCCTGTATATACCATCTCTGCAACTGTCAGCATAATTGCACACACAGGAAGAGATGTTTGCAGTTCGAATGTTTGCAGTAAAGTGAACCACGACCATTTTCTTGTCTGCCGTTCATGGTACGACCAAAATTGCGCTTGACACAATGGAACTATGTCCTTGCGTACCCACAGCAAGGGGGCAGACTGTGACACATGTCCACCATCCTGGAATCACATACGATTTTTTGAGTGGTAGAAAATGTTATCGCAGACAGTGGTTAAATATAGCGAACATTGTGCTATCATGTTTCAACAGTTTGTAACCCAATTTGATTTGTGTCAGTTACAGCGCCATCCATCACACAATGATAAAATTGTTCCTTAGAAAAGCTATGTATTTTTTCCGGAGGATCTGAATCTGCAATAAAAATTTGGGGTTCCTCCTGAAGATTTCAAAGTTGACCCCCCCGTCCCATCCACTGGGTCAGGGGCTCAAGTTTAGTCTACACGGGTGTCCTGTATCCAGACAAACAACTTTTATTAGGACATTTTTGCATCCAAGTTGTAGTGTCACAGATTTTTCCAGAAATTGCTGTAACTGCCTCACCCAGTAAACTATTAAGAGATTCTTTTTTTTTTTCAAGATTTTCTTATGTATATACACTTGTCCTTTAATAATTAACTGAAAACTCAGTGATGATAATTCTCATAATAATGTAAATTTTAATACATCTGAAATCATTATGTGGCACGTTTTAAGGACTGTTAAGATGACAGCACATCTGAATCCATGTCTATATTCAATAAACCACTGTGAAGTGCATGGAAGAGTGTGTTTCCCATTTTATGAGTTATTAAAGCCTCTTACCATTCCATTTACATATATACCGCAGGACGATTGACTGTTCAAATGCGTCTATCCATTCTATAATTAAGTTCAAGTCTTGGCCTCTCGGTTCCCAGGGGAGCAGTACATAGGGAGTTGTAACAGATTCTTAGATTCATCATATAAAACTGGTTCTTGAAACTTTGTAAGTAGACGTTCTCAAAATAGTTCACGTCTCTCTTCAAGTGTTTGCCAGTTCTGTTATTTCCACATCTATTTGACACCCTCCCACAGGTCAAACAAACCTATGACAACTTGTGTTGCTCTTCGCTTTATGCTTTCAGTGTCCTCTGATAATCCAATTTGGTACCGGTCCCACGCATTTGAGGTAGGGTGGGATTTGTAAGCAGTTCCCTTTGCAGATTGATTCTGTTTGTATTTCTCTAATAGCCTGCCAGGGAACTCAAGTCTGCCACCTGTTTTAGCTGTGATTAATTCCATGTGATCGCTCATTTCATATTCCTACAAAGTGTTACACCCAAGTATTTGTATGAGTTGGAACAATTCCAATTAACTCATTTTTACAACAATGGAAATAAGCAATTTTTGACAATATAATGTAATTGGATAGATAAAAAAATTTATTCACCAAGCAACAGCAGGAGAACACACATATAAGAAAAAGTTTTTATGCAAGCTTTCGGAGCCAGTGGCTCCTTCTTCTGGCAGAAGAGTTGAAGCGGAAGGAAGAGGGGTGATGGGAAAGAACTGGAAAAGTTTAGGAAAAGAGTTAGAGTTCAGAAAAGTAACCCAGAACCCTGGGTCAGGAGAGACTTACTGGGTGGGATGAGAAGGAAAGACTTTTGATAGTAAGTGTAGGTATAGTACTGAGTCAAATGCTTTTTGAAAATCAAGAAATACTGCAACTATCTGACTGCCTTGATCCATGGCATTCAGAATGTCATGTGAGAAAAGTGTGAGTTGGGTTTTACTTGATTCAAATTTTTGGAACCCTTGGTGGTTGGGATGGAGGTTGTCATGCTGTACAAGGAACCTCATTAGACTTGAGCTCAGAATTGGTTTCAAGAGTCTACTACAAATCGCTGTCAAGGAAATTGGACAGTAGTATTGTGGGTCACTTTTGCTACGCTTCTTCCAGCAGATGTATCTTTGTTTTCTTTCAGCTATTGGCCACAATTTCTGTTCCAGGGACATACAGTAAATTATGATTAAGAGATTGACTAACTCTGGCTGCAAATTCAGTATAGAACCTGATAGTGATTTCATTGAGCCATGATGTTGTGTTCAATAGTAGGGATTTCAGCTGGTTTTCAACACTGCCAACCCTAACGTCCAAATCACTCAACTTTTCAGTGATACAAGAGTTAAACTGAGGCAAAACCCCTGGATTTTCATTTGTGAAGGCGACATTTGGAAATGGAGTTCACTGTTTTTGTTTTTGCTTTGCTACCATCAATTTCAGTCCCTGCCTCATCCATGAGTGTCTGCACACTAGCTTTGATGCCACTAACAGCCTTGACATACAGCCATAATTTCTTTGGGTATTGTGAGAAATTTTAGGTAATATTTTGCTACAACTGTTGTTAAGGTATCAGACATTGCACTGTTGACAGCCAATTGTGTCTCACTCAGCATCTCCCTCTCTGCATACCTATGCTTTGTTGACACCTATAATGCAGGAGTCTGTCTTTTTTTCCAAAGTTTCTGTAGAGTGAGTGTTCATCGTTGAGGGTTTCTGTCAGCACGATTTGTTCTAGTTGGTACATATCTTACAAGCACATGGTGAACTATTCTTCTAAGCCTAAGGCACAGTTCTTCTACACTATGGTCTCCAGAGCTAAATGTTTCCCTGTTAGTATCTCACACTACACTATTACCATGTTATGTGGTGTACTACTTGTTTTAGTTTAACATTTTTACTTTGTAATAATTGTTTCTACAACTACCTTAGGTCACTGATACCAGTTTCTCCTTGGACATCCTCAAAGAGGTGAGGTCTGTTTGTTGCTATTAGATCCAATGTTTGCAAAACTGAAGGACAAAAGTAACTTTCACTTGATGTGTCACTGCCAAGTAACATAGCTGAATGAAACTCAGATGATGTATAGAAAGAACTGCTACAGTATAGCACAGAAGGTAACTGAAAGAGATGAACCATAATTACAGTTTTATTCAAAAACAATAATTACACTGCAATTTATTGTGGTCCTCTGGCTAAACACAGTTCTTTATAGTGTGTCTGATCACGGAAAGCAGTGTATGCTCTGTAATGCGCTCCCATACTGGTTACATGGTTGGTAATGAGTTCTTGTGGTTGGGCATTGCTTTCCATTTCTTGTGGTTGGACGTCCATCTCTCCACCAGTGCTGTAGACAGCTGCTGGACAGTCATTGATGCTTGTGGATGTGTTGGAACACATCTCTCCAACTAAATCCCACACGTGCTCGATGCAAATGGGCTGGCCAGTCCATTCACAGCCAACATTTGCAATCTCTGGTTCAGTCCCTCTATTTGACTCAGAACCAGAGTGCCACAATCAGTTCTGGGGACAGTACTGCAACTTGCGAGCTATGTTGAAACTCTGAGCAAGGCTGGTCTCCTCACCTTCTCACTGAAATCTTCCAAATATGACCTCGGAGCCCAGACAACAGTCATAATTTGTTCCACTGTATGCTGCAATCTGCAGTTGGTTGATCATGTTCCCTCAGTGGGTGCCAGAGTAGCATCTTCACCATTTTGAATGAGGCCTAGATGACTGTGTGTGGAACATATCTGAGAATTTTTAAGCTTAGGTGACTCTCCATCCAGTTCAAATAACAATAGCTGTAGGAGACCCTAGATAATCAATATAAGATCCAAAGAAATGCTTCTTAGAGGTAATAGTATTTAAGCCCTTGGGAGTAACTGCCAAATCATTTGCAACAGAGGTTCATGGTCAATAGAAGGATCCATTTATAAGTTTAAACTCAACCTTGATACTGAATCTTGTCCAGACAATCTCACATGCTGTTTCAGTTTCTATCTTGGCAGATTTGAGTTTCTTGTCTGCTGTGACAAATACACCACCTCATTTACCATTAGCCTGTCCTTTCAACATATGCTTAAATTTTCCCCAGAAATCTCAATTTAAGTCCCTAAACAGCTTTCTGTATGTAGTATTAGATTAGATTAGTTTTCGTTCCATAGATCCGTGCTGAGGAGATCCTCGTGGATGTGGAACATGGTTTTTTTTTTTTTTTAACGTGAGATTTTTAGGAGTGCTTCAGCCTCTAACTATTGTCTTTGAATATAAGTGTTATTTCTGTTCATCTCATTCTATATTTCTTTAATTTATCATCTGTACTACACTAAGCAGCTCTTTCTATATATGGTCTAAGTTTTATCATGCTGTATTACTTGGCAGTGACACATCATTCAAAAGTTACTTTTGTCCTTATGTTTGCATACCAATTGGGTTGATGAGGAACCAGTTCAGAGCTCAATTCATGCACCTCTGCTGTAATCATTGCTGATTTCCATTACTGAGTGGGCTTCCAAACCATCTCTTCTAGGCACTTCTCAGATAATGTATTTAGTAATGTTTCAAAGGTTATGGCCATTATTTTTTGGGATTCCCAAGAAATAATCCTCATAGATTACTAGGAAGAAGGCAGAACCGTAACAGAACCCTATTATGCTTCAGTGTTGGATCATTTGAGACTTACATTGGCTGAAAAAAGTCCAAGATGAGCATACAAAAAAGTATTCTTTCACCAGGATAATGTCTGTCTCACACATCAGCAATAATGACAGCAGAGGTGCATGAATTGAGCTCTTAACTGGTTCCTCATCAACCCAATTCACCAAGCTTAGCCCCTAGTAACTTCTTTCTGTTTCTCAGCATGAAACTTTGGATTGCTGGGAAGAAATTTTCATCAAATGAGGAAGTGACAGTAGCAATCACTGAGTATTTTGCAGAAGTTGACAGAACCTATTTTTTCAATGGGACGAGGAAGCCAGAGGATCACTGGATCAAGTGTCTATCCCACAAAGGAGATTATGTTGAGAAGTAAGGTAAGTTGTTTACGAAACAAATATTTTTTGTTGCTATTTTTACCACACTTATCAAACCACCCTCATATACAGCCTGCATTGCAAGGCTCTTAACACTGTCATTTTAATTATAACCATCTGACACAACCAATAAATTTACCTTGCTACCATAGTTAAGTAAGGAAGATGCCCAAGTAGATGTAGTTAAGATGCAACAGAATCTCACTAGGAAACCAACTGTTTCAAAAGAAGTAGAAAGTAAGGGGAAAGTTCTGTTGCTAGGTAGCAGCCATGAAAGAGGTGTGGGCCAGATTTTGCAGGAAAAATTAGGTGACAGGTACCAGGTCACAAACTTTTTCAAGACAAGTGCATGTCTTAGCCAGGTGGTAGAGGATATAGGTTCCTCGTGCAAGGGTATCTCAAAGCAGGATCATGTGATGATATTAGGTGGAGTGGAAAACAGTATTGATAGGGATCAGGTCTACAGTATTGAGTGTGACCTGGTGAAAATAGCCTCTGCAATGACCCATATCAATGTTGGGCTGGTGCCTGCTTTCGTGCAGCATGATCAGCCCCAGTTGAACTGCTCTGTCAGGAGGGCAAATATGGAGTCGGATCAGTTGCGTAGGGCGGCCACTCTGTCAGACATTGGATCAGTTCCTGTCGAGGCTATTGATAGGGGGGATTTCACACACAAAGCATGGCCTACACCTCAATAGCAAAAGGGAAGGGTAAACTGGCAGGGTAGTTAGCGAAATACATAAGGGGGGGGGGGGGGGGGAAGATGACACCAATACTCATGGATGTACTACTTTTTTAGACTAATATCAGTGTCCAATGAGGAGTTCAGGCAGGCAGGTGCTAAAGAGGTCCAAAACTCACAAGATTCTCACAACAGTAAAGTAAATAATAATGTTACCATATTTAATCAAAATATTGGTGGATTAAAGAAAAAATTAGATTCTCACAAAAGTAAAGTAAAATATTCCGGGATTGAAGAATAAAGTAGATGAGCTCCTGGTTTGTTTAGATGACATTGAATCTGATAATGTAATATACTACTATGCCTGGCTGAGCATCACATTGTGTCTGATATGGAAAAGGTAAAAATCAGTGTTTATAAACTAGCTGCACATATGAGTAGAGAGAATAAGGTGAGAGGAGGAGTTGCCATATATGTCAAAAGTTATCACTGTGTAAAAAGCTTGGATACAAAAAAGTTTTGTCTAGAGCAACATATAGAAGCATGTGCCTGTCAACTTAAATTGAAGGAGGGTTCTTTTATAATTGTAACAGTATATAGGTCCCCTTCAGGAAACTTTCATTTATTTCTGGAAAACTTGGATGCCTTGTTGTGCTATCTGTCAGATAGGGGAAAGCAAATTATTATTTGTGGGGACTTCAATGTTAATTAACTGAAAGAGTGTAATAGGAAGTCTTGCTCGGTTCTTTCAATTTGACATCTGTCATTGATTTTTCTACTCAGGTAGTAAAGGACAGCAGCACACTTTATAGACCAAGATAAGTTTAAAAACATGAATTCTTGTCTTGTTGAGAATGGCCTTTCTGATCATGATGCTCAGCTAGTTATAGTAGATGACATGGCTCCATTCAGTAATTCAAAACTACCCTCCAAAGTTGTGCGTTCAATTAATGACTCAACAATTAGAAATTTCATGGCAAATCTTGAGCAGTTAGACTGGGATGAGGTGTACAAGGAACCCGACAATAATTTAAAGTATAACTTATCTCATGATACAATTGTAAGAGAATTTGAAAAACTTGACAAACAACAAGGCGGAAGTAAAAACATTTTGAATAATCATTTTTTAAATGTTGTAGAGAAAATAGGATCTAAGTGTTCATTAGAAGAAGCAAGGCAGTTAATGGAAGAGGCCTTACCCACACCATTTGATACAATTGAAATTCCACCCACCTCTCCTGCTGAAATTAGGAAGATGATAAACTCTCTCAAGAATAAAAGCTCACATGGAACTGATGGCATTTCCAGCACGATAATAACGCTTGTTCCCAAGAGATAACTGAGATTCTTAGCCATATATGTAATAGCTCTCTGAAGCGGGGTATTATTTCCAGATAGACTGAAGTATGCCATCGTTAAACCACTGCATAAAAAAGTGGATACGTCTGATGTCAACAACTACCGCCCAATCTCTCTTCTGACTGCCTTATCCAAAATTCTTGAAAAAGTAATGTATTGTACAGTAGCTTCACACCTTTGTAAAAATAAAGTTTTAACAAAATGTCAGTTTGGTTTCCAGAAAGGTTTTTCAACGGAAAATGCTATATACCGGGTGATCAAAAAATCAGTATAAATTTGAAAACTGAATAAATTATGGAATAATGTAGATAGAGAGGTACAAATTGACACACATGCTTGGAATGACATGGGGTTTTATTAGAACCAAAAAAATACAGAAGTTCACAAAATGTCCGACAGATGGTGCTTCATCTGATCAGAATAGCAATAATTAGCATAACAAAGTAAGACAAAGTAAAGATGCTGTTCTTTACAGGAAATGCTCAATATGTCCACCATCATTCCTCAACAATAGCAGTAGTCGAGGAATAATGTTTTGTGAACAGCACTGTAAAGCATGTCCAGAGTTATGGTGAGGCATTGGTGTCGGATGTTGTCTTTCAGCATCCCTAGAGATGTCGGTCGATCATGATACACTTGCGACTTCAGGGTAACCCCAAAGCCGATAATCGCACAGACTGAGGTCTGGGGACCTGGGAGGCCAAGCCTGACGAAAGTTGTGGCTGAGCACATGATCATCACCAAACGACGCTCGCAAGAGATCTTTCACGCGTCTAGCAATATGGGGTGGAGTGCCATCCTGCATAAACATCGTATGTTCCAGCAGGTGTTTATCAGCCAAGCTGGGGATGATGCGATTCTGTAACATATCAGTGTACCTCTCACCTGTCACAGTAGCAGTTACAAAACCAGAACATGCATTTCCTCGAAGAAAAAAGGCCCGATAATGGTAGATGTGGTAAATCCAACCCATACCGTGACTTTCTCGTCGTGCAATTGAGTTTCCGCGACAGTTCTAGGATTTTCGGTAGCCCAAATTCTGCAGTTGTTGGCATTGACAGACCGTTGGAGCGTGAAATGAGCTTCGTCGGTCCACAACATGTTACTCAACCAATTGTCATCTTCCGCCATCTTTTGAAACGCCCACACCGCAAATGCCCTCCGCTTCACTAAATCGCCAGGTAACAGTTCATGATGCCGATGGATTTTGTATATGTAGCATCAGAGGGTACAAACCCATTTCTCGCTGAACTGTCTCAGCAGCATTACTCCTTGTGCTCAGTCGGCCACTATAGGGTTTATCGTCTAAACAACCCGTGGCTTCGAACTTCGAAATCATTCTCGCCACCGCTGCATTTATCAAAGGACCTTTACCCATTCGAACCCACTTCCTATGGCGATAGGATCATAACGTTGAACTAGCACATTCCCCATTGTGATAATACAGCTTCACTAAAAGCACCTTTTCAGGTAACGTCAACATGCTGCAACTGCTGGCACATCTGATTCTCTCTCTCATTACAGCTCCTATTATAAACGATTGTCATGCGCAGTCACTGACGTTTTGCTGTCCAGTGCCATCTGTTGGTCATTTTGTGAACTTTTTTTTTTGTTCTAATAAAACCCCATGTCATTCCAAGCATGTGTGTCAATTTTTACCTCTCTATCTACATTATTCCATGGTTTATTAAGTTTTCAAATTTATGCTGACTTTGTGATCACGCGGTATAGTTTCACTAATGAAATATTAAATGCTCTGAGTAACCGGAAGTCACCCGCTGGGATTTTTGTGATCTCTCAAAGGCTTTTGATTGTGTAAACCATGGAATACTTCTAGATAAGCTCAAGTACTGTGGTATGAATGAGACAGTGCTCAAATGGTTTAAATCATACCTAACTGGAAGAGTGCAGAAAATTGAAATAAGCAGTTCACATAATATGCAAAAAACTGGTGATTTCTCAAACTGGGGAACAATCAAGAATGGGGTGCTGCAAGGTTCGGTCTTGGGTCCTCTGCTGGTCTTAATATATATTAATGACCTGCCATTCTATATTCACGAAGAAGCGAAGTTGGTACTTTTTGACGATGACAAGTATAGCTGTCACACCCAACAGACAAGAGTTAACTGATGAAATTGTAAATGATGTTTTTCAGAAAATCATTAAGTGGTTCTCTGCAAATGGGCTCTCATTAAACTTTGACAAAACACAGTCTATACAGTTCCACACAGTATATGGAATGACACCATTAATAAATATAGACTTCAGTCAGAAATCGGTAGCTAAGGTAGAATATTCAAAATTTTCTAGGTGTATGCATTGATGAGGGGTTGAATTGGAAAAAACACACTGAAGATCTGCTGAAATGTTTGAGTTCAGCTACTTATGCTATTAGGGTCATTGCAAATTTTTGGTGATATACATCTCAGTAAATTAGCTTACCACACCTATTTTCATTCTCTTTTGTATAGTATCATATTCTGGGGTAACTCATCACTGAGTAAAAGAGTGTTCATTGCAAAAAAGCGTGTAATCAGAATACTTGCTGGAGCTCATCCAAGATCATCCCGCAGACACTAATTAAGGAGCTAGGGATCTTCTCTGTAGCCTCACAATATATATATTCACTTATGAAATTTGTTATTAACAATCCAAACAAATTCAAAAGTAATAGCAGTGTACATGGCTACAATACTAGGAGAAAGGATGATCTTCACTACTCAAGGTCGAATCTAACTTTGGCTCAGAAGGGTGTAAATTATGCTGCCAAAAAAGTCTTTCGTCACTTACCTAATAGCATCAGAAGTCTGACAGATAGCCATATAGCATTTAAAAGGAAATTAAAAGAATTTCTGAATGGCAACTCCTTCTACTCATTAGATGAATTTTTGGATGTAGTAAGTGGGTGATCCCCCCCCCCCCCTCAAAAAAAAGTGTCATGTAATATTTTGTGTAATATCTTGGATAGACACCTTTTATTAACCTGACACATGCCACATCATTACGAAGTGTCGTATCCATGATCTATGGAACAAGTACTAATCTAATCTAACCTATACTCTTTCCACATTCCGGAGATGGGATTTATGGAACATAATGTGCCAATGAATGAATAAATGAATAAACAAACAAATGAATGAGTAAAATGCAGGCCATAAATAAATGTACTTATAAGTTTTCTAATCATGCACCATTGCCACATCAGCAAACTAATAACTAATAGATATAAATACACAGATAATGTTAATGTACAAGTGGATAATTAAAGGATTGCTTTTAAAGAGAAAGAAT
The DNA here is from genome assembly GCF_023898315.1 of Schistocerca nitens. Lineage (NCBI taxonomy): Eukaryota > Metazoa > Arthropoda > Insecta > Orthoptera > Acrididae > Schistocerca > Schistocerca nitens. Next base: position 655,307,718 of record NC_064619.1, read on the forward strand.
CCAATTGCAAGATTAGTCTCTCGCATCATTTAAATATTTAGTGGTAACACTTGATGTGAAGTAGTAGGAGATGTAAATACATGAAGGGAAATATATACAATAATCCAGAGTGCTAATCCAGTTCTTATCAAGAAGATATGATTGGAGGTGGGGATTTGGGGTTTTTATTGGGGCAGGGGGGGAGGGGGGGACAGAGAGAGAGAGAGAGAGTTCTCCTGCTGGATGATAACAGGTGATCAAAGTTCACGTGGAAGTGTAGCAGAGATGCTTGACCATCTTCCATAGCAATCTGTGGGTGAAAAGTATCAACATTTGTTAGTCCAATTAACCTGCAGATCCAATTGCAAGATTAGTCTCTCGCATCATTTAAATATTTAGTGGTAACACTTGATGTGAAGTAGTAGGAGATGTAAATACATGAAGGGAAATATATACAATAATCCAGAGTGCTAATCCAGTTCTTATCAAGAAGATATGATTGGAGGTGGGGACTTGGGGTTTTTATTGGGGCAGGGGGGGGGGGGGGGGGACAGAGAGAGAGAGAGAGTTCTCCTGCTGGATGATAACAGGTGATCAAAGTTCACGTGGAAGTGTAGCAGAGATGCTCGACCATCTTCCATAGCAATCTGTGGGTGAAAAGTATCAACATTTGTTAGTCCAATTAACCTGCAGATACCAGGTCACTTTGTGAATGAGTTACTTAATTCAGATTTCACAATAATTAAAAGTAATACATGCTCTATGAGCACCCCATTGTAAAGATAATGTGCAACCCAGCCTTCCAATAATATTTGGTGCAAGTCAGTTTCACAGTTTCATAGATAATGTTCCGTATCAGTTCTAAAAAATATGGTCCAGTCAACCTAACTCTCCCCTACATTCTTGCTACATTTACAAAATTTGCATAATAGATTTTCCTCACATTATTGCCCATCAGTTATCCAAATAGCTGTTAAAGTCTAACCTACACACAACTATCACTGACAGTTCCATTTTTCAAGCAAACCAACTTCAACAAAAGAGATTGCTGGGGGAAAAGTATTTTCTGAATACCACTAGAATCATAAGTTTTTAAAATTTGTGTTACTGTGCAAAAAGAATAAATTTTTCATTGTGCTTTTGCAACAGTTAAATATGCTCATAAGCAGTAAAAGTATCAGTATAATGACACAGGCCTTTTTGAAAATTATCTGTTACAATACATTTAAATGGCTTAGAATAAAGTGTCAAATGTTTTATATCAATGAGAAACTTTTAGGATGAAAGAAGCAACTAAACAATGGAAGTGTTGTAAATTATATTTAATATTCTCTTGTAAAATTACTACACAAAACATAGAGTATAATACACAAGTGGAGGTAATTATATACAACAAAACATACATCTCACAAATAGAAAATATTCATTTGCTTTACACAAGTCACCTGGACATTTCTGCAAAAGTACCACAATTTCAATGTCCAGCAGACTTCTCAAGGGAGACTTTGTAACATATATGCCAATTGTCATTGCTACAGTAGACATTAAAAATATTATGTGCCATAACTTTTCAGTTTACATCGTATGTACACATATAACAAAGCAGTCTTTATGTTGAGTAGTTCTAAATATATGCCATTTTTAATACAACGTATACATCCAAAGATATTATGCCACTGTTTTAAATGGGAACAGATATTTACTCCGACCAGGAACTTAAACAGAGATAAAAAGCATAGCAATAACTGCTTTACCAAAATAGCACATCTGCGACCAAGCACATGTTTCACAATAAATAATCTTCTTCTAACATTCAACTAATAGTGCTGCATTCTGTTCAGATAAACACATTTACTTATTGAGCAATGCAAGTAACAAAAGTTGCTTGTACAATTGAAGAGACACATAAGTATATTATTTCATTAGTCACAATCACATACATACTTAATTATCTGAGAATACAGACTATTGTCTTTCAATTATGTCAATAAAAAGGTTCATGTACAAAATTCTCTTTTTCTTTAGACACATGGTAACTAAAGCTGCTACTCTGAGGTACATTTTAATTTATGGTGTTGCAAAAATTACAGCTACAACATTTTTATACAGCATTAACTTTCTGAACATTAATTTCATTTCATTTTGGACATCACCTGTACATCACCTCTGTTATGACTAACTACTTACTTAGACAGCCATGACTTATCTATAGAAGGTTTAGAGAATATTGGTGTTCTCTTCAAGAAAGTCCAAAAAACCTATTTTTTTAAGCATTATTTTTTCATATGCATCATTATTATAACACAGATATAGAAATCTCATAAATTGAGACAGGCTATGTGGTTCATGAAATAATATGAAATCGTATTATAAGGTTTGATTATAAAGATTAAGTCTCTCTGTCTAAACTAACTGTATGCTCCACAGTTAATCCTAGATAGCCATACAGGCTCACATGAAACTTTTTTTGGTGTTGAATGGTCCCTTTTTAAGGTTTCTCATTTATCAATGACCTAATTAAGACTTTTGTCATAATATATTATGCAGAAACACAAACATTACATGAATGTAATTCCCATTACAATGTTTACATCAATTCATAACTCTTCTATATTACCTCATTATGTTTTCTTGCAGAAAAACTAAAAAATACTGTCAGTTTACTTGCAAAGGCATATTTTAATACACTTTGCCATTTATAATACAGTAATAGTATGTGTATAAGTTTTGGGCAGAAAGCTATTCACAGTGATTTATCATCTCCAGCCATGTTGTCATGACATACTGTGAACTGAATTACATTCTAGAAGTGTGTGGTTTCTCATGCTTATTTACCAAAAGAGAAATATTTCTACAGTTCTTTCAGTAACAGGGAAATATGTATGAAAACTCGACATATAATTAAAAGTTACCACAAATGCCAGAGAAACTGATGCTATGAAGATAGATATGAAAATATGTTCCAGTTCATTTCTTTTTTTTCACATTTTATTCTGATATTAGGAGTAAGGGTATGTTCAGTTCCAGGAGCTTTACACAGAGTACATAATTGCCATCTGTTACTTTAGTTACAAATTTGTATGTCTCTGTCACAACCTTATATGTAAGTTTTCAGTACTACTTACACAGATACAGATACAGTGTTAAATTTGCAATAAGAACCAATTTTGCACCTTATGCCCACACACAAAAAATTATGAAATAGACATTTAATAAAACGATTAAACAAGGGAAGAAGACTTCATCTGTTGTACTGTATCTTACTAATTTGCTTATGTTCAAGTTGGTTCTGAATTGGGAAGAGAAATGTTTCCAGAATGTATCCAGGACTGACAAGCTGTGGTTGTGTAATTTTGAGATGCAAAGCTGGTGTCACTTAATTATAAAAATATATAACATTTCGGTGAATATGGTAATATTGGTCTACAACCAAAAAAGTTTCAGCAGTTTACTGAAGTTTTTGCTCAATAACAGTGTTCACTGTTGATCAAACAAAAACACAGATGTGCTTTATTGCCTGCTTCTGAAAATACCTTCACTTGAGAGCAAGACTTGCTGAAAAGTTAATTTTCTAAAATACATTCTGATGCATCACTCATATTCTGCGGGCAACATAAGAGTACAACTGTGTGAAGAATAGTACATAAATAAAAAAGTTTTTGCTCATCTATGTTCATGAAACTGTTCATTTATAATGGCTATGGAAGTACAAGTTGCGTATGGATGACTGGAGACGCATCATTCAGTAAAGCAAATCACAACAAAGAATCCTGCCATACGTGAACTTGTTTACGGAACCTCTTTTACACAACTAACAAAGGAACTTTGCTAATCCTAATGATGATGTATGTTCTTTCCTTCATAATGAAAATTTCACTATTTCTCGGACCAATTCTGTAGCTGTTCTGAGTAAAGAACAGGCCCAAAATATAAACCAATGAAAAACTATTGCATTATCTCAAACAACTCATAAAATTTCAGACAGTGTGCACATAATACAGGAACGAACAACTTTTTGTTGTACGAGAGCACACACACTTACGTTTCATACTTTTACAATACTGTCTAGTCCATGCTTAACACACCTATTATCCACCAGGCTACGTATTATTCAACACCAGGTACATTCAGATCACAGGGGACCAGACTTTCAGGCAGTAGGCTTAATTTAGATGAGAAGTCATTTCAATTTCGGAAGACACAAATGGTTAAGTCTTAAAAACTTTTTAATATGTTATGGAATAACAGAGTCAACACAAATGCAAAAATAATGAAACTGTTATCGAACCCTTTCCAGAAAATGACTGTGGTATGTACTTGAATTCTCTGTTACTTGGTTCACGTTTTGGATGAAACATCTGTCTTCCACCATAAATGAAATATTTTATTCAATAATTTTGGGCTTCTGTGTAAAAGACTATATAGTTCTACAGTGAGGTCTTGGGGACCACATACAGGTAGCTGACCACTGAGTCATCCTTAGCCAACAGCGACACTGGATATCATTATGGAACTGCATGTAGTTACCATACCATTTTTCTAGGTTTTAAAGTCAGCTTTCCCCTATTGGAATAACTACTTTTAGCAGATTGTTATCAACAGAAGCAGTTGGGAAAGCAACACAATCTGATCTGAACTAACATACCCAATATAAAACAAATGAATGAAGAGCCTTTGTATTATTAGAACATAACACAAAAGTATAAAAGGAAATTTCATAAGCAGGAATATCCCACCTTGTGTTCGAGCAAGAGACTTAAATCCCACAAAATTTCATCAAACAATTTGAAGCACCTTAAATAACACAAGGAAGACAATTTTCTGTTAATTACATACAGTTATCACATACTGGAAATTACTTACAGTCATGAATGGTCACTCATTCAGTGCTTAAGTTAGGGTAGATGCTGTAACTATTGGGCATTACTTTACTGCTTTCTGTAAAGACCTAGCCAGTCATTAACTAGTATGTCAAGAAACTTGTTTAATCAAAATGGTGCAACCAGGAAATTATAAATAATTGTTTTATTTACATATTCACTTGCTACATGAAAAAGATTAACAAATATGAAACCGATATTAAGAAATTCCACCTGTCAAAGGAAATATTACCACAGTAAGCACCACTTCTTTGTGCCATATCATCAATCAGTAAAATATATGTACTTAATCCAATTGTATTGTAATATTATGTGATTAGTTTCACCATAATCAGTTGTAGTGTATTGCATTACACACATACACTAACTCTCTCTCTCTCTCTCTCTCTCTGAGTGTGTGTGTGTGTGAGAGAGAGAGAGAGAGAGAGAGAGAGAGAGAGAGAGAAAGTACTGACTCAAGTCCACATTTGAAATATAATACATTTGCACAGGAGGAAAAAATGTATCTGGCTCTAAGGAAAATACTCTTACAACATCCATGAGAAAATATACAGGAAAGTGTATTGAAAATTTATTTAAATTAATATGTTCATGTTTTCCAATTATTCATATGCATTATATTCTATATTGTTTCCCCACAACATAAAACCACAGTTGTTAGTTAACTGTCTCAAACTTGATGTAAGAAATTACACAAAAAAGGTGAGAGGGAGCACAAACTTCATTGCTCGTTTGTTTGATGGCAAGAACATATTATCAAGTTTTAAACTACAGCATCTATTATAAATCTAAAGAGCACCACTAGTAAAGCAAGTAAAGTGAACCTGAAGACAGATTAAGTATTTTTATAGTATTTCTAGTTCCAGCTGTTTCAGACATTAAATTCTTTGTGTACACACTTAATAAACACTGTTATGATTGTGTAATTAACAGAGATTTGTTTGTCTCTATGTAATCATTTCACAAGCTCCTGGAGATATATTGGTTACACTGTCCTCTAGCTGTGCTAAGGCAGCACTTTAAAGAACTACCTGGACCTGTTCCATGTATGGCACACGTGTATGAAAAATTTGAACCAAATTGAAACACCTAATGCATGGTAATCTTTCACATATCATTTCACTATATAATCTAATGCATTTCATTTGATAACTTAAGGAGGGAAAATCCACAATGCCATGTCTCTGAAAAAAATATGACAGAAGTACGTTTTCTTTTATCCAAATATTAGGAAAAAATTACAAGTTTGTACCTATCCCCATGACGTGACAATGAATAATCAATGTACATGCTAAAACAACTGTCTTGATATTTGCAAGTACCATAGTTTCTTTTAATTTTTTTTGGACACAAGGCTATGATGTGTTGCTTAATGGCAGTGTTCAGTGGTGTGTTCAGATTAGTCACCTTATCTGCAGCAGTAGTTTGAAATAAATCTTAAGCTCTCTTCATCTTAACATAACATGACACCATGTGAAATGGTCAGAATGAAGACATCATTTCTTGCATTATCACCATGCCCTTTCTTCTAAACCTCACACTGCCTTTCAGTGACCTGGAAACAAGAGTTGCTCACCATATCTTCTCCTGCAGCAAAAACATTGTTGATTTGTATCAGCATTTATACCATCCAACAATTAAGACTCATTGGTCAGCACTAAGTGCCAAATCAGCCAATTAAACATAATTATCCTCCACTCATGCTGGTGGCTCGCACTTGTCTGACATTACTGCGAGCACCTGTTCAAACTTTGCACGGCGCTCGTCCGCAGCAACAGAGGCACCACGGCTTCCCCATAGGAACTTCAGGTGGAATTCTGTGCGAAACATGTCAGTCAGAAGTTCATCCTGTTTTGCAGCACTGCCAAGTGCAATTTCAGCATTACGTCTAAACATAGGCACAGATTCTGCAAATTTGCGTGCAGCTTCCATGTGTGCCAGAAGTGTGCCGAGTCCGAGGTCAGCAGTTGATGTCTCCCAGCTCAGGCTTCCTGGTGCAGGGCCTGCATACATATATATGTAAAGAACTTAGTTCATCCATTAACAACATCTGTTAACGATGAAGCACATGGTAACACAATAATAAAGGTAAATTCTACTGACATGCAAATAGGCAGAAAGGATACTATTTGGTTATTATTAAGTATTAAAAAACTAAAGTAAGTCTCAAATTTGTGGGCTTCATTTCTTGATCTTTAGTTACAGTTATAACTACATACTTTATATCATGAATTGAACCCAACAGCACATGGTAACAATATTAGAGAGAAAAACACCTCCTTTATTTCTGCAAAATATTATTTACTAACAAACCCAGGAATGCTTCACATCTACTAAATATGTATGGGAACTGGATAAATGTTCTAATCTCCTTTCCCCCCATCCCTCTGTTCCTCTCTTCCTCCCCCATTCTCTGTCCATATTCTCCTCCTCCTCCCTTTCTGTAACATCACCTCCTCTCCCCCTCTTCTCCCCCCGCCCTCCTCCCGCTGACCATGAGCCTTGCAGTTGAAGTTGTTTAAAATGAATAGGTAAATCAATTGGGATCATTGATATATAGTTATGAGAGAGATCTCTCCAGCTGTTGGATTTGTGAGGATAGTATCTTCAGTGACAGTACCAGTCTGCAAATGAGGATTACATAATTCAGACAATCAGTTCTGTAGTAGTATTCTATTCATAAGCCAATACACCATAAATACAACTTTCCTGTCTCCTGTGAAAACTGACTGTATGGAAGAAAACAAAACAGCACAATATTGTGTGTACAATCTCTATTTGCAATTATATATAAGAAGAAAAGAATATACATATGAGAAACAATTTGTCTAATTGTTTACATGCTGAGAAGGAAAGTGAAACCGCATATTTCAAAAGTGTAGCACAGCATTTTCTTTCTTTCAATCCATTTTAACTGAAGATTTGTACATGGCTGTTTAAAAAATAGACAGCCTATGTCTGTCTGACTGTTTATTAGAACATCATGTAAAGATTTGAAGTAAATAGACCAAGAACTTTTTGAGGCTGCTAACCATGGCCAGTCATCAGCCACTGCCAAAATTACCCATGAACATCATAACTGTAACTGTTGAAGTAATATGGAAATTCAGGTCTGAAGAAGTTGGAAACTGTGTACATAATTCCAAAGTATTTGAATTGAATCTGAACTATGGATCATTGTCATCATTGAGATGGATTTTCAGAAAATCTCGAAGTTGAAAAATGTTGTTACTAATTGGTGTTTCAATGATGAACAAAATTCAATGGAAAAATTGTTCCCAGTTACATATCCATATTATACCCAGAAGGTCATGATGTAATTCATAAAGAAATTATGGGTAATACAAATCAAAGAAATGTTGTCTCCATTAATTCATAATGTACAACTAATATGAATAATTAGTGGGCTCAAGAACACTGTAATATGGGAAATGTAAGAAAGAAATTTAATGGTAGCTAAACCATATGACATGCAGTACATTACTACACGTTTACATTACCTTCAGTCAGCCTTTCCTGCTAAAGGATGTTATACATGAAAGATTCTGGTTTATTTCCATTCTATAATAAAAGTTACAGTGCAAAAATCTGAATGTGAATACTGTCCAGCAACCTACAATTTAAAATGCCAAATAGTAGACAGATATCTTGGTATGTTATTGTAAGAGGAAAGACATAACGATGGGTTTTTGAAAGGTATGCATCTATGTCATTTCTCTAACAGTACAAAGTTGCACCTGCGCAGATATGTAAAAGTTCTGATCTGCTTGGATTAAAATGTGTGTAAGGCAGGGATGCAGTCTTTCACCTATATTGTTTAATCTATATACCAAAAAGTAATGACTAAAATAAAATAAAGGTTCAAGAGTGAGATCAAAATTCACAGTGAAAGAATGTCAATGAAAGAGAAGAAGAATTACAGGAACTGTTAAATGGAATGAGTAGTCTAATGAGTACAGATTATGGAATGAGAGGTAACTGAAGAAAGATGGAAATACAAAATTGTTAAGGTTTCGTGGCCATTTGTTGACAAATTTCCTGTTGGCTTCTGTCTCAGGGTCTTCATCCGATGTTTGTTTGATGATTTTTATGATGTTTCAGCAGCACAAGTGGCTGGCATTGTTAAAGCTTCATTCTCCACTGCTGATGGTGGACTGTAGTTGAGCTCGTGGCTGCAGATTATATGTACCTGGTGTGCCAACATCTGTGGGCTTTTCTGTGGTCACTTCCACTGTGGTTCTCATTTTGCTATCTCCATTGGTCATTCACTGCAACACGGGAGTCCAAGATCCATTCACATTGAGGCTTTTTTTCTTTATTGTTGAAGTCGTCGTCATGTCTATGTATTTCTATAGCTTCCCTGAAGAAGCAGGTCTGATAGCTCGTGTCGACTGCAAGAGCTTCCTTGTTGGCAAATTTTACACAGTGTGTGCTTCGCCATGGCCAGTTTTGCCACCTGTCCCAACCTGCATTGCCACTTATGTTCAGTTATCACAATGTTGACAGATCGTCCAGTCATTCCAACAGAGACTTTTCCACATGTACGGGACATGCAATATATTCCGAACATTGCAAGTGGGTCCCTTTTTTCCTTGGCTGATCTGAGACACACTTGGATATCCTTTGTCAGTTTATAAATAGTTTGTACACCATGTTTTCACAATATACAGCCAGTTCTACCCATCACTCTGAGGATGAATGGAAAAAAGGCCATACCCAACAATTGTTTTTCCAATGTGCACTTTGCTGAGTGTTTGATTCTCTGACACTTCTTATGTACCTGGTGGAGTACTCATTGCTCCTCAGAACCCCTGCAATCACAGTATCATACATCACATTACTTATTTGCCTAGACAATGCATTTAAGTTTGAATTTGACCTATTTCAACTGCAGCCTATGTCAGTTGTCACAATTATTTAAATAATAAAGTCTATGCTTTACCAAACAATACTTCGAAGTCTGAAAAGTTGCATCAACAATGAACAATGCTTTATTGAAACAAGACAATACTAACTGCATCCTTGACCCAACAGCAATTGCTTGATCCAACAACAGTTATTTGCAGAAAATATACAACAGTTGTCAATGGTCGACGGTCAACATTTGTTGTTTGTTGTATGAATATGAGTAACATCAAAGTAATAATGTCTTTGTCACCTCTTATGCGAGTTAAACGGCTATATCATTACCCAGAAAGATGAGAAAAGATATATCTTTAGCTGGCACATGTTAATAACAGTTCGTTCTGGACGAAATGCATAACTTACATATTGTTACAACTGTCAGGAATTTTTCCGAAATTATTATGACAAGAAACTGTAGACTAAAAAAGAAATAGGCAAATATGATTAGACTGGCCTCATGATTCGATGATACTGACTTTGTCTAAAGGAGCAATTTACTAGGATGGGTAGTGAGGTAAGGAGGTAGCATGAGGGGGGTAGGAGGAGGGACACCAGGATATTGGTGGAAGAAGGTGCTAGTGCTGTGTGGAAGAATGTGCAAGACTTGGTTGAAACGGGGTAGGGCTGTTAGGTGCAGGGTCAGGAGACAGTGCTGTGGGGGAATGAGAGAAATATAGAAGGGGAGAGGACTTCTGGGTGTGTTGACGGGATAGAAGATCTGTTTCGTACTGGAATGGCAGAAGGGAAGGGGATGGGGATGATTAGGTGTGAGACATGGCCTAGAAAAGGTTTAGGCCACAGTGTTACAGGAACGAAGGATGAGGGAGAGTTTCCACCTGTGCAGTTCAGAAAAGTTGCTGTTGGTACCAAGAATCCAAATGGCACAGGCTGTGAAGCAGTCCTAAAAGTGAGGCACATTGTGTTGGGTGCCATGTTCAGCAAATGGGTGGTTCAGCTGTCTCTTGGCCACATTCATGTCGGTAGATAGCTTTTTAGTTGTCATTTCCACGCAGAAAACAGCACAGTGTTCGTGGTTTAGTTGTTACATCACATGGCTGCTTTCGCAGGTGGTTGTGCCTCTGATAGGATAAGAGATGCCTGTGGCAGGACTGAAGTAGGTGATAGTGGAAGTGACAGTGTATGGGACAGATCTTGCATCTAAGTCTATTGCAGAGACGTGAGTCATGTAGCAAGGGGTTGGAAGAAGGAGTGGAGTAGGGACAGACAAGTATATTTTGTATACTCAGTGGGCTATGGAATACCACTGTGGGAGTGGTGGGGAGGATATTCCTCAGTTCAAGACATGATAAATGGTAGCAGAAGCTCTGGCAGAGAATGTGGCTTAGATGCTCCAGTCTTGGAAGGCATTGACCCGTGAGAGGAGTGCTACTTTGTGGCTGCATCTGTAGTGACGAGTGATCATTCTCCAAATATGCCAATGGTCCCGTGGAGACCTTCACTGGCTGAAACTATCCTCCCAACCTTGTCCAGAAATAGATCTCCCACATTCTGTCTTTCCAGTCACCTCTCACATCCAAAATGCCTACTGTCGAGCCACAAAGGAGATTGCCCTCTTGACTTGGTAACACATAGGACTGGAGCACGTAACCCACATTCATCGACAGGATTTCACCTATCTTTTGACCTATCTGTCATCATGTACTGAAATGAGGAATATCCTTACCATCCTTCAGTGGTATTCCTGCCACCCACCAAACCTATGCAGTATCCTTGTTTGTATCTAATCCAACACTGCTCCCAAACCCTTTCCCCATATCCCTACAATAAACCTAGATGCAAGAGTTGCCCCATACATCGCCCCACTACCACCTATTCCATTTCTGTCACTGCCATCTTCTACCCCATCAAAGGCATGACCATGTGTGGAAGCAGCCATATGATTTTACCACCTGAGCTGCAACCACTGTTCTGATATCTACATGGGTACGACCGCTAACAAGCTGTCTATCTGCCATCAAACTGTGGCCATGACACAGCTGGATCACCCATTTGTTGAAAATACCACCCAACATGATGTGCTTTGTCTTTAATGACTGATCTGCAGCCCATGCCATCTGAATCCTTGTTACCAACATCAGCTTTTCTGAACTGTGCAGTTGGGAACTCTCGCTACAACATATCCGTCATTACTGTAGCCCCACGGCTTAAGCATTTGGTAGTTTCTGTCTCCCGGCTAACCATCCCCTTCCCTTCTTCCACTCCAGTATTATACAGGCCTTTTATCCTGCCAACATACTTACAAGTCCTTTCCCCTTCTATACTCCCCCCAACCCCAGCACAGTCTCCTCACACTACACCTAACAGCCCTATCTTCTCCCAACCAAATTCCTGCACACACTGCCAGGCAGCACTAGCATCTTTACCCAATTGTATCCTGGTGTCCCTCCTCTTCGTCACCTCATGCCTCCTCCTTACTCTAGCACTCATCCCCACCACTTGGTCACAGTTGAGCTTCAACACCCTGAGACAGTGGCCATGTGTGGTGAGCTGTGCTTGTGTGAACGTGTGTGTATGTGTTTTCTACTGTCAAAGATGGACTTTGTCCAAAAGCTTTAATATTTTAGCAGTCTTCGTCATTGTGCCTATCTACAGTCAGTTTACTGTTGTTGGCAGTTAGTCAGGTGGCACCGAGTCTGGCACCTGCTGTGAGTGAAAATTTGTGCTCATACTCATGGTGTACCTTCTTTCAACATCAATCGTAAATGAATAAGGATGACACTTTGGCTGTTGTCCACTTTGATGATCTGTCTGAACTATATAAAGAAGGATGTCTGTGTTGTGCTGTCACAGAGTTGCTGGAGTATCAACAATCTGCAATTTTCAATAGTTCTGTATTTATTGGCATCCTGCATTGTGTTAGCTGAACCACCATTCGCACACTTCCGTAGTACTGGAAGAAGTTTTCAATTATCCTAGTTCTGAATAAGAAATGAATGATTTACTTTCAGATCCAAATTTAGTTGCAGCTGAATGGTCAGGTTAAATAATAAAGAAAAGACGTAGAAAACTAATAAATTGCGAGAGAGAATTGCTGGGCAACACTGCCAACTGACTCATATAAAAGTGAAAGTTACACATCTAGCTTTTGGCACTAAAAGAGCAGACAGATAGATTGGGAAAGGTTAAAAAGTAAGGGCAAACCACTCATACCCCAGTATTAGAGGTACCCGCCATAAGTCAAGGGTAGACGACAATGAAAGGGCAGGTGTCAGAAAGTACGTCACAGATGCTACATTGGTCAGCACTGAGCCAGCATCAGTTCAAAGACAAGGGCAGAATGAGAAATAAAGATAAATTAGAGGGAACAGAAATGAATAATTCAATTAGTAATTAGGAAGAAACAGTAATTATTTGTATATTAAGTACAATAAAAAAAGAGGGAGGGGGGAGCAGTAAGTCATGGAGATATGTTCAAGATGCAAAGAAGTGTTGGAGGGCAAGTTCCCATCTCTGCAGAATAAACTTCTTGGTGGTGTCGAACATACCATGTGTAATACCAGTTGTACAAGACTTGTTTCTAAATACAAACACGATTCAGTAAAATAAGTCATATGTTTCAGTAAAATAAGTCATATGTCTGTTATTCTGTATACATAATAATAAGATAAGGAGTGTACAAATGAAAAGGTATGAAGTGTTGTAACAATCAAACCGGTTGAAATTTGTCACTTTGGGACAACATAATGAGTCATCTAAAGATATGAATGTAGTGTCTGGGGTGGTTGTGGAGATGTGTCATCACCTCCCCCTAAAAACTATTCGCTGTGCCTTTAGCAGGCACGATGATCACCATCATATTTGACACTAGAGGTCTGATACGCATTGAATTCCTCAGGTGTGGAAAAATCATCGACAGTGAAGTGTACTGTGACACACAGCCTAGGTAAGTCCAACAAGAGCAAATGGTCTGGCCTGCACACTGAAGGAATGATTCTGTACCACGATAACGCATATCCATACATTTTCCAGGTCACACAGAAGCTAACTGCCAAGTTCACGTGGGAGCAGCTTGAGCATCTGCCCTGCATCCTGGACATGTCACCCTGTGTCTTCCACGAAAATGGCGTGTGACGAGGGCCTCCCGTCGGGTAGAACGCTTGCCTGGTGCAAGTCTTTCGATCTGACACCACTTCAGCGACTTGCGCGTTGATGGGGATGAAATGATGATGATTAGGACAACACAACACCCAGTCCCTGAGCGGAGAAAATCTCCGACCCAGCCGGGAATCGACCCCGGGCCCTTAGGATTGACAGTCCGTCGCGCTGACCACTCAGCTACCGGGGGCAGACTGTGTCTTCCATGTGTTTGGTTCAGTAAAAAAACACCTCAGAGGGAAGTGTTTCAACGTGTACGATGAATTGAAGGACACAGTGAAGAACTGGCTCTTGTCACAACTATAGGAATTCTGGAAATGGGTATCCTTCAGCTCATGAAACAGTGGGATAGTTGTCCTCAGGCCTCTAGTGATTACTTTTGAATAAAGACTTCAATTATACCCATAGTGTTGTTTTGTACCTTTTACTGCATTTACTGAAGAAATATGATTTTTGAAAAATGAGCTAAAATTGGCAGTCCAGCTGCCTCTATTCTGGCTGCTTGAAGGACAGTCTTGTATTAATGACTTCCTTTTTGTCTTGATGAAATTTCCTTGGCAGTCAGAAACATCATTTTACAAAAGTCTTTTATTCCAATGTCATACTTCTCTCTTCCTTTTTATGGAAGGAAAATGATTTAATTATCATGTTTCATTCTTAAATAGCACTTTCTAACATTCTTCTCCTGTCCAATTTTCTATCATTTTTGTTACAAATGTATTGAATGATGCAAAATATTTTTGGCAACTTCAAAAATATTTCATCAAACAAGTTTTTTGCATTACTGTGCATTCTGCAGTTATTAAGCTTTGTATTACTAATTAACAAAACCATTTATTCCTATTACTAGAAGTAGTTTGGAGCTCGAACAGTACTGATGCTACATTTCCGAGCTCTAATGATTGAGTACATTATTGGATATCGAATCTACCTCAGTGAATAAACGTACCTAAGAAAAAGTTTTAATATCTGACTTGGGGTAACTTTCTATGCTGCAGAAAATGTTCCAAATTTCATTGAAGTTGGTTACAAAGTTGTTTACTCTCAGTTTTCATGTATTTCTTGAGTAAATTGTTAAGATATTTTGAAAGAAACTGTGCAAATTGGTGGCTGTTGCATATAGAGGGCTGGTGCATGGACACTATTAACATAATTGTGATGAAAGACATGATAAATCTCCATGGACACCTAATTTTAATAAATATACAATATTTAGCTCCAAATGCATTAAAAATAGCCAAGTCACAAGTTGTTGCTTTTCCTACAAAGCACCACTGATAACCCCCCCCCCCCCCCCAGAAAATATATATGCATATAATAGGGAAACATTCCACGCGGGAAAAATATATTTAAAAACAAAGATAATGTGACTTACCATACGAAAGCGCTGGCAGGTCGATAGAAACACAAACAGACACATACATACACACAAAATTCTAGCTTTCGCAACCAATGGTTGCTTTGTCAGGAAAGAGGGAAGGAGAGGGAAAGACGAAAGGATGTGGGTTTTAAGGGAGAGGGTAAGGAGTCATTCCAATCCCGGGAGCGGAAAGACTTACCTTAGGGGGAAAAAAGGACAGGTATACACTCGCACACACACATATCCATCCGCACATACACAGACACAAGCAGACATTTGTAAAGGCAAAGAGTTTGGGCAGAGATGTCAGTCGAGGTGGAAGTGAAGAGGCAAAGATGTTGTTGAAAGACAGGTGAGGTATGAGCGGCGGCAACTTGAAATTAGCGGAGGTTGAGGCCTGGCGGATAACGAGAAGTTGCCGCCGCTCATACCTCACCTGTCTTTCAACAACATCTTTGCCTCTTCACTTCCGCCTCGACTGACATCTCTGCCCAAACTCTTTGCCTTTACAAATGTCTGCTTGTGTCTGTGTATGTGTGGATGGATATGTGTGTGTGTGCGAGTGTATACCTGCCCTTTTTTCCCCCTAAGGTAAGTCTTTCTGCTCCCGGGATTGGAATGACTCCTTACCCTCTCCCTTAAAACCCACATCCTTTCGTCTTTCCCTCTCCTTCCCTCTTTCCTGACGAAGCAACCATTGGTTGCGAAAGCTAGAATTTTGTGTGTATGTATGTGTCTGTTTGTGTTTCTATCGACCTGCCAGCGCTTTCGTATGGTAAGTCACATCATCTTTGTTTTTAAATATATATATATATATATATATATATTCATGTCTGCTTGTGTCTGTATATGTGTGGATGGATATGTGTGTGTGTGTGCGAGTGTACACCCGTCCTTTTTTCCCCCTAAGGTAAGTCTTTCCGCTCCCGGGATTGGAATGACTCCTTACCCTCTCCCTTAAAACCCACATCCTTTCGTCTTTCCCTCTCCTTCCCTCTTTCCTGATGAGGCAACAGTTTGTTGCGAAAGCTTGAATTTTGTGTGTATGTTTGTGTTTGTTTGTGTGTCTATCGACGTGCCAGCACTTTCGTTTGGTAAGTCACATCATCTTTGTTTTATATATTTTTTCCCACGTGGAATGTTTCCTTCTATATATATATATATATATATATATATATATATATATATATATATATATATATATATATATATATATATATATAGGCAGAGTACTGCTAGTACTGAGAGCTCAAGTTTGATTGTAGAATGAAATGCACAGTAGTTGCTACATTGTATTGTCACTGAGAATAACCAACACAACTGCTCATAGCACCTGGTGAAGACAACTATAGCAGCTACCAAAATCTGGTGCAAACTGAATGCAGTAATCACATGACATGCATATAAAGGTGTGTTATTCATTCCATGAATCAAAATCTCAAGGTAGGTAGTAATTTCATCTATTTCCGATTATGGATGGGTGGAAACAAAAGACACTTACCTAGAATATCTTCAAGTGTGCGATCCTGCAGCAAAAGAAATGGTAACAAATGTGGAATTGTTGTGTTTGGTGCCTGTGGATTTGTGCACTCGTTCATGCTTTTCAGTGTGGGTCGTAACTTTGCTTCAAAGTTGAAAGCACTATCAGTAAATTTCTGTCGCAGAACATGCCACGTTGAGGACAGCCTCTGAATCTGGAAAACAAAACGGTGATTATTACATACATTTTTATTTAACTATAGTAGTGAGGAAATTTTTATTATCAATTGTTTACCACATTACATGAAAAAGCAAAAGATATGTATTTGACACCCAATTTTGGTCACAATCCTCTAATTCAGCTGAAGAAATTACAAAATTTGCATTCTATATTAGGCAGCAAATTACATGAAATATGATATTTTGCTTCAGATGAAAACATTATCTGTGAATAGGTGTGTGTCATGGGGGCAGTGCCAAAAGATCTTAGTGGGCACTTGAAAATCATTGGCACTTGTAGAATAACCATCTATCAACTACAAAACAGCACTTTATTGGGATCTGCACAAATTACTCATTGATACATCACACAATTCAGATGATTTTGCTCCTTTTATATGGAGGTACTCTCTGTGACTAAATAAAAGGTCTTCAATTGTCTGCCAAACATATTTTATTTCACCTCTTTGAGAAGTGCTTTTAGCAATGCATTTGTATGACCCTTTTAAACTTTGTTCTAGGAAGAACAGTTCCATTGCAACACAAATGTGAAGAAAGGATCACAAAATGTAACCACAGATTTATCTCTAAGAAATAACAGCAGTCATAGTAAATGATAATATTAATACAAGCTCCAGCCACATTAATATCACCATTGTCTGGGTTCAGTGTCAGCATGCAATAACCACTCACAGAGGGCAGGTAACAGCACTAGCAGTGGAAGGTATATAAAGCGTGTTGGTAGGATGTAGATGATAGTTCAGTTGCTGTAATGTGGAAAGGGAGTGATTCATCTGATGTCCAGATGGGCATGATCATTTACTTTTGGGCAAATGGTGGAAGCATTTCAGAAATGGCTACATCTGAAAACCGTTCACATGCCATTGTGGTTCATGTGTACCATGCATGGCCAAATGGCACTATCCAAAACTGGCGCTAAGGCAACTGTGGTGATCCATCGACCATGTACAACAGGCAAGAGAGATGGTTGCAGAGATGTGTATGGGCAAATAGACATGCAGCTGTTGAGCAACCAACTACCAAGATGAACCAAGGGGCTACCAAAAGTGTCTCCTCAATGACCATTCAGCAAACACTGCTGTGTATTGGCCTCCGCAGTGGGTGATGCCTGTTTCATGTACACATGCTGAATGTTGTTCATTGGCAGTGAAGACTGGAATGTGCATGCCAGTATTGCAACTCAATATCCACTGAATGGCAACAAGTGTCCTTTCCAGCTGAATCATGTTATATGCTCCATCACACAGATGGCTCATCAGAGTGTTATGGTCTGGGGAATGTTTTTGTGGCATTTCCCGAGTGATCTCGTCATTCTGGAAGGCACAATTGATTAACACAAGTAGGTATCCATCCCTGGGACCCATTTCCACCCTTACACATTGTTTGTTTTTCCTCGACACGATGGCATCTACCAGCAGGATAATGCAGTGTGTCACAGAACTTGCAGTGTACATTCTTGGTTCAAAGAGCACCAGGATGAGTTTACCATACTCTCATGGTCACTAAACTCCCTGGATTTAGACCCAATCAAGAATCTGTGGGACCACCTCTGTCAGCTGTTTTTGCCACAGATCCTCAACTGAGAAAGCTAGTGCAGCTGGCCACGGCAATGGATTTGGCAAGGCTCCACATCCCTGTTGGTGCCCTCCAGCCTCTCACTGACACTCTTCCTACACATATTGCTGCAGTCTGCACTGCAAAAGGTGGTTATTCAGCCCTTTGACAGGGGGTCAGATTAATGTGACTGGATAGCATACTATGATGTTAATATGAATTACATTACACAGTCTGAAATTAGCTACAAGAGCTCCTGTGATGTACAGTATGAAGAGCTGAACTCCAGAAAGTTCGTCCTTTCGTTAAAGTTTCACCATATTTCCCATCAGACATATAATAATAATAATAATAATAATAATAATAATAATAATGTCAATAGCTCAAGTTATCAAAATGCAATTTATTCTTCTTTGTGCTGAAGTAAGGCTAATTGGCACATAACCTTATATGCAGTATGACATCATTTGATTTTAGTTTACTTCTCCTCCTGTACAAATTACTGAATGTGCGTATGCTATTATACGTAAGAGGGAAATTGTTTAGTTTTTACCATTGTGGAACAGTTAAGAAATATTTGGGCCCTGCATGTAAGGAGTTAATTCAACAAATTTTTGCATTTGACTGTTGATATGGGTTTACTCCAGTCATAGTCAGGTGTTGACAAATAAAATAGTGGTCCAGGTATATGGTGTTTATGAATATGATGTCATTCAATAAATATTATTTGAGTGGGCGGCAGGTATAGTAGGGCACTCTCAGTTTTCAATAGATTAAAAGTGACAATGTTTCCAAAGTATAACAGGAAGGAAATGGTGCAGCACAGACAGTCTATGCACACATAATGAGGAAAAAAACCTTCAGTGGTATAGCCACAAAATAAAAGCTCAAACAAAAAGTTATTAACACATTTAAGATAAAAAGTGAAATGAAAAGTTATTGGTGTGTGTGTGTGTGTGTGTGTGTGTGTGTGTGTGTGTGTGTGTTTGCATGCACACACATGTGCATGCATGCATGTGTGTTTTCTAATGAAATAACCAAAAGGGATGGAACGGAAAATGGTATGGAACATGGACTCATCTCAAAAGGAGGACTGGTGAAAATATTTGTTTCAGAAAATAAATTTCTGATGGAGAAAGTTGGAAAATTAGAAACTGAAATCCAAATAAAAGAAAAACCAGTGGCAATCTTGAAGCAAGGCTGAACTCTGGAAGTGCTTCTTCTAAAAGTGTATATCAAAAAAAGAAAACAAGTGCACATGCAAAGAACATCTTGAACACTTGTAAAACTAAGAAAATCTGATTAAAAACTAGATTTATAATGAGCTTTGGTATACAGTAAACCTAAAATATCGAAATATTGCTAGTCGGTAGATGTACCCAAGCCATCAAGCGAAAACAAAGTGAAGAACGAAAAAAGTTGTGTGTTCAGTGACAGTTACAGTAATATAACTGCAGTAGAGTTGATGGAAAAATACAGTTTAAACTTAATTTATTGAAATTAAAGGTCTGAAAAATAATTATCTTTGTCATGCTGCTTGTTGGTTTGAATGGTGTTTATAGGGACAAGACTTACAAACCAATCACAGAAATGAAAAAATGCTTATACCACATCATTCATACAAATGTGCCTTTTCTGAACATTCGACTTAGCCAGATTTAACATCCCTATCGTGTTGCAAATTCTGTACTACATAAAAGTATATTACAGAAATACGTACAAATCTGCCATCAGCAAAGACATCATATGTTCAAGGACTCCATTTAAATACATTATGAAAGGAGCTAATGGCTGATAACATATTTATATGTGTAGATGAAATGAGTTGTAAACAAAAGTTGAAAGCCCAGCACAAATTACAAAGTAATTTAAGCTGAAAAGAATAGTGATGAAGGGAACAGAATAACTGAAGCCTCTAAAAATCATCTTAGCATTCAGCCAAAGGATAATTTTCAACTAGTTTAAACCAAAAGGATAAGAGCACTTAAAACCTACAAAAATCAGTTTCTGCATCAGGCATTTGTAATTACTAACTGGTTTTTCCTGATAAGAGCTGAGGTGAAAGAACCAGTACAACTGAAAACTCGACAAATAAAAACAGCAATGGTCAGTAGCCACACACAAGGACAACACCAAGAATTTTTTGTGGCAAGCACTTGATTAGAAATGCCTTCAGAAACAATGTCAGCTGCAACACTAAGGAAATCATCCTTTGTTATATTGCATCATTATGTCAAGTCTTGGAAAAACAAGATTACAATGTTGGAAGTACCTCTATGAAGTGGTTCCCTCTCATCCTGGGATCTAAGTGACCTGCCATTCCTCTTTGACCTCCCACAATCAGTACCTCTCATATATCCTAGGAAGGAATTGACAGCTGCAGAAGTGTTGCGTACTTTTTATATGTGTCTACCACCACTGTAGGTAAAGACTGACCAGGTATACTATCCCACAATTTTTTAATTTTCTCTACTGAGTTTTTCTTTTTATTCAAACAATGATTTGTTACTCAACACTGAGAAATAAGAGTATCTGTCAGTTAACAGACTTGACAAGTGGCTATTGGTACTGTAAAACAATTATTTTCACTCTCACAATGTCATCAAAATTTCTCAATCAGTGTTACCAGAACAGGAAAGCAGCATCTGCTGCAGCAGGTAACAGTATCTGACATAGCAGTAGCTAGAGTTATTGGAAGATGTAGTATATCTGACACATGGATTACTAACCCCATCCCACTGACAATGTTTGGGTTGGCAGCCCATATTACAAAGTTCAACTAAGTATGTTAGGGTTGTTGGAAGATCATCATCCATTGCAAGAAAGTACAAAATTCATTTTATGGTTGGTGCAGTGCAAGGCATTTATGTAACATGTGAGACTTCTCTCACAGGAAAGTTTTTACAGCACGGAGGAAGATAACACAGCAATCATAAATTCATCACATAACAACAAGCTCTACAGAAGTAACTGAATAATAATTTTTCCTGTTATCATAAGTTCATTATGAATTTATTGCAGTTCCTGCACTTAATCATTTTATATTGGCCTTTTTCTAATAACTCTCATGCATCCACTTAGAAGGAGGTAAAAAGTTAATCAATTGTCTATGATATGATTGTGTTAAATCAGTTGATCAAAAACCAAAGATAACCACTAAATGAGAATAACATGTGATATCTTCTGTTCTGTTCTTCTTTGCTCACTCACTTGGTTCAATAGATGTGATTGGTGTATCATATTGTTATGGTGTTTTGTATAGAGAAATAAACTGCAATGTTTCAACTGTATTAGTAACATACTGTTTTTAAGGTGGGTAGTTTTCTCATAAGTGGTGGCTCTACAATAACAGTGAATAACGAGAAGCACAAGTGTGACTCCATGACGCTGGTCATCATGGAAGCCATTTCACTGGAACAGTTAGTAAGCAGACTTAATGGCATGACCATCAATCATCACCCTCAAATGCTTCTGACTGACAAATATTCACTGGATACGCCATGTTTAGTACGGCCCATGAACGTTTCATCAATTGGCTGCACTGTGTCACTTGTGACACATAGGAAAGTTGTGATTTTGCTATATATGCCACAACAGCCAGACCTATGGTTCCAAATGTTGAACTTCAGTTTACCATTTATGACATGTATGGCGACAATATACTGTTTCCATTTACCATTAGTGCATTGGACACTCAAAGTTTATTATTGTTGTTGGATATTATTATTCATTCCAACCCGATATGTAAAGGACACTGTACTTTGAGGTGTACACAAATTCCAGGGACTTACACATACAACAGATTTTAAATAGTCAGGTTATTGATGACACACTGTCATTAAATCTGACACTGTAGCTCCTGCTGCTGAATCTGTTTACGAAGAACCCCTCAAACTCCCATCAGCATTCTTTCTACAATAGCAAGGATGTCCTCCATGTGATCCGTTGTTTCTTCTTCAACAAGTAAAGCTCTGTATCTCTAAATCTCACCTATCACCAGCATCCCAAAACACAGACACAAATGTTTTCATAGCTAAAGATCTACGCATGTCATGTTTTGTTATGTGTGAATGTGATCAAGAAACTTTGACAAACTGTGCCTTCAACCTGGTGCATAGAAAGTAATTCCTCAAAATTTTTATGTGAAAACTCTTAAACCTTTTTACAGAAGGAAATGTTAATAGCATTTTATACCTTTATTCTTCATGTCTACATGTTTGCAGCATTCTTCCACTACAGGGCTCTGAATTGTAGCATGTAACATGGTGGTGTATAACTTAAGTATGTCAGTGCATGAGAAACAACATGCTGTAGTCAAGTACTGAATTCAAGGAGTTTGCTGACACATGATGCATGCCCCCCTTCAGCGTGGCAGTGCTGGACCACACATGTGAGCTATGGCATCTGCAGCAATCTGATGCCTTGAGTTCATTGTCATTGATCACCCTACATACAGTCCCAACGTGCCCCATCCAATTTTCATTTGTTTCCAAAACTTAAAAAATACCTTTGATGACATCACTTTGATAGTGATGAAGTGGTGTAAGCAGAGGTGAGTTTGTGGCTCCATCAACATAGTCTAAGATTCTGAAGTGATGGTATCAACAAACTGGTCTCTTGTTGGAAGAAATGTGTTTATTGCCAGGGTGGTTATGTTGAGAAATAAATATGCAGACATGAAGAACAAAGAGGTCGAAAGTTAATAACACTTCTTTTATTTAAAAAGCTGCAAGAGTTATCACCCAAAAATTCAAAGGCATTACTTTTCAACGTGCCCCAATAAGTGGTAAGCCCACAATTGTCTCTCTGGAATTGTGTAACCCTGCCTACCTGCTGCTGGGAGATGTTACTACAGATCAACATTACAACTGTCATTTGATGCCTACACAGGACGACACAAGCGAGTCCAAGGTTTTGCCTTCACCTGAACAGACTTCATCACATTCAGACACTTCACTAATATTACTAGAACACATTCCAATTTGTAGGGCTGATTGAGTGGAATGTACAAATACGGCTCTACTGTAGGGAGGGGAGAGGGACACAGTTAATGTAAAGCTAAAGACAATTGCTGAATGAGAATAGTGTCTGGTATCTTCTGTTCTATTGTTCTTTGCTTATTCACTTTGTTTTATTCCATGTGGTTCATGTATCATTGTTCTTGTGTTTTGCGTGCTTTTGCAAAGGCGCAAAAATAAATTGTGATATTTCACCTCTGTCAGTTACGTACTGTTTTTATTGTGTATAGTGTTCTCATGTGGTCATGTGAGATTGAAGACTCTCTCAGCTGGGCAAGGATAAGAAAGGAAATTGTGTATATTGTTTTGGAAGGAAATCTAGATGACCAGCTGCAGATTTGAATCCTGCTCCTCCCATAAGTCTTCACCACCAAACCATCTCATTTTATATTTTCATTTTGAGTTTTTCACACATCAGCAATGTTTTCTGTTTCCTAATTACAATTTAGCAGTTAGTAGGACAAAGCTTCTATAAATGGTACTTTCCTGTAGCAAATTGCAGTGTGCTAATGTCTGATTTCGCTGCAAAAGAAAACAAATATGATGCAATTGCTGTAGTGGATAATGTTACCTGTGGCATGCAGAGGCCCATCATCACTGCACAAAATCCATAGAGATTACCAAGTGCTGTTTTTGTCTCAACTGCTACCTCAATCCATTTATTTAATGATTCTGCTCGTTCTGCTTCTGTTGTGCAAGTTAAGATCGTGACTGCCACCAACAGTTTCAGACATTCAGTCCTGTAAAAATATATGACAAAAATTAGATCTATTGGCACAATAGGACTCACTATCAGCAGGTGCCAGTCATCCCTGAAATTTCACATTTAGTTAGGACATGCTACAATAAACATACGAAATGCCAGGTATGTGCAAGGCACTGCTTACAAGCGAAAAGTTACTGTTTTTATATGTATGTGCTACTGTGTGAACACACATATAATGCATAAAATACAGTTGCTGTGCCATGTACACATTCACTTTAATTTGGATGTAAAGTATTTAATCAATGAGACATTTAATGCTTGCATACAGATAATGCAATGAATTCTTACAAGTGCTGTAGGTGGGTTTATCTTCACTATAACTAATAAAATGACCTTTATTTTTTGACTGCAAAATGTTTCTTGTTTTCATTTGTATATGTAATACAAATGTAATGAATAATTTTATTCTATCAGATTGCACTCTGTTCCCTACGTTATTTGTCAAACTTGGAATAATCAGTTTTAATCCTTTGTTTTTTATATTATCATTCATTACAACTGTGACTTTGGAATGATGTAACAATTTTACTATGTCACAACTAAGAAAATGTACTTTACAACAAAAATTTCTCAATTTCTTCAAATGTGACTACTTTTCACCTAAAGAGGCATTACTAGTGGCTGCTCTAGTAGTACATACGACAGAAGACAAACATCCACTTACCATCCACAGAAACAGGAACAAATGGAGCAGAGCTGATAGGCACACAAATATAAAAACACTGTTAAATCTCTAGCATATGGAAATCATTAAAATTTCTTCATGCAGGTGAAGATGCAGATCAGGAAAAGTGAAGTACATGTGCAATGGTATTTATGGGGAAAAAAAGAGTTTTTTCAAATTCATAAATGAAGTAAAAGAAATGATCAAGAAGTTACAGCTTATAACTACAACAAATAATATAATACATCAAACAGCAAAAATATTAGTAGCCTTGTAGTATAGCTAAATCCATGAGCAAAATTTACTGTTGTCTTAATAAACTACAATCTAACAGAGAATCAACACACTGGCTTTGTGATTTCCAAACCTCAGCTCAGTTTGTTTTACATGTAAAACTGTTCACACTGCTCACTTGCAGACAGAAATGCTAGCTCCGTTAGTGTAATTTCCGCTCTTACTATTTTATACGGTAATTTATTGGGCTGAGACACTTATCCGCAATAGCTCATATTCTAGAATATAAACTCTACAGAGGCTATAAATACAAGTAAGTCATCATTTACCTCTTAAATGCAGAAGCCGACAATACTTATTTTATTTTGCATTGTCAGTTGCAAAACTCCCTGCACGATTCTTCAGGTCTTCTTTTAGGTAAATCTGAAGTAAAATGCTTCAATTCCTTGTAATACAGGCAATGTGCAAATTGTCAATTGAATACTCTTCAAATTATCCACACAAAAACATTTTAAGTCTCCTCAAAACAAATTATTTCCATTATCCTTGCACAGAACTTTAATTTCACTAGCAAATTTACTTAATAATAAATTTCACCAGTAAAAGAATTAGACATAAAGCCTTACATTATCGTTTGGAAACATGTTCAAACAGTTCTGTTTGGAAGGCTGGAAGCAGAATCACTACATTCATCAACTCATTAGTTTTGGCATGAATGCTGAAATATTTTTCTAAATTTTATGATTAATGTCCCTGGGTACACTTGCATTATGTTGTGGCTTTCTTCAAACTGATACTTAATTGATACGTCTTTCTTGTTTTAGGCAGCAGCTTGCAAGTTCCATTTGCAAAGATTTTTTTCTGGAAGACCAAATTGTGAGAAAGGTGGGGGAAGGGGGGCGGCTGCCCTTGAGAAGAAGTGAGTTTATGTAGCACAATTTTGGAATCAGCTGCTCACCAGCAGTGGATGAATATATAATATAGTACATAAAGACTTTCCATTTGCATGTGTTATCAATTTCAGTGAGTTTATATATTCTTCAAAGATGACACTATGTAGGAGTCAGTTGTAAAGACCAGGCAGTCTTTGTGATGGACACCATGTAAGAAATCACTTCTAACTCAAGATTGGCTCATTTTGTAAGCCTGGACGTAAGCCGGGGGTGAGACCAGCAACGTCTCTATTTGCACCATGAAGTATAATATAGGGAATATTCCTGTTTCTAGAGGCAGATATGGATTCTGTCCATAAATTATTGTTTATGAATCACACCCCCGGGGTTGTCATAAGGTTCAAAGTGAGCATTAGACAGCAACTTACTACAACTGGAGAAAGGAGGAGAATTGAAGATTAATGGATAGCAGAGGGACATGTAGGCAAAAAGATAAAGCGTAGTAGATATCCTTGGATAACATATGAGATATTGAATTTAGCTGATGAAAGGAGAAAATATAAAAATTCAGGAAATGAATTAGGCAAAAGGGAATACAGACACATAAAGCGTGAGACTAACAGAAAGGACCAAAAGGTAAAACAGGAATGGCTGGAGGACAAGTACAAATATGTAGATGTAGGCATGACTACGGGAAAGATAGGTGCCATGTTGGGAGAAAAAGGAAGTGTCTTATGAACATTTAAGAGCTGAAATGGCAAGCCAGCACTAAGCAAAGAAGACAGGAGGGGGGGGGGGGGGGGGCTGGAAGGTGGATGGAATTTACAGAAGGACTATACTAGAGTTAGATAAAAAAAAAAGAAGTAAACAAATAAAAAATTTTTAAGTGTCATGTAATATTTTGTGTAATGTAATATCTTGTATAGACACCTTTTATTAACCTAACACGTTCCACATCATTACGAAGTGTCGTATTCATGATCTATGTAGCAAGTACTAATCCACATTGTTTTCAGGGACTGCACAATGCATATGGTGCTAAAGCACTGCCATAGGATGGGTGAAAGTGTTTCAGGATGGCATGGATCACTCAAGATCACCCTGGTTCTCCTCACTCACAGAATGTGCACCATGAGCCAGCTGGTGCTGAAGTGATGGTTATCATTGCTTATGGGTTAATCCTACACCATGTCGTACCACAGTGGTCACTGAACTGTACTAGTGTCATTTCTTGTGATGACATCATCTTTCTCCTGCACTGAGAAGAAAGCGATGGCACCTTCTGGCACTGCATACGATCATCCTTCATGACAACACACGATTCCACATTGTGAACCTCGTACAGGAGCCCCTGCCTATTTTGGGTGGAAGATACTGGAACGTCACCATATTCACCCGATATGAGTCCACGCGGTTACAACCTGTTCACCAACTTGAAAGAAACATTATATAATGCAAATGGGAAGTAGATGAAGATGAGATGGGAAAAAAGGTACTGCAAGAAGAATTTAACAGAGCACTGAAAGACCTACATCGAAACAATGCCTCTGGGTAGCTGACATTCCCCCAGGATTATTGAGAGCCTTGTAAGGTCATGCCATAAAACAAACTATTCCTCTTGGTACACAAGATATATATGATGGGCAAAATAAGTTCCGACTTCAATAAGAATATATTTGATTCTGATTCTCAATAAATAAGGCACTGATGTGTGAATATTTTGCATTATCAGTTTCATTAGGTCATGGTTGTGAAATATTGACACATTATTTATAAAAGAATTGAAAGACTGGTAATATTGGCCTCAGGAAATATCATTAATTCCAGACAAATGCAGGAATGTAGGGATTTTGGAAGATAGACAGAAGAAAGGCAAACTTATGTTTATAGCAGTTGTACATTTAAAGATAGGTTTTGACCATGGCGACTGAA